>NW_027361833.1:6907500-7270000 GCF_039654945.1 Dendrobates tinctorius | reverse complement strand
TCCTGTACAACGTCTTCTGGATTCTTGAATTACATTAGCAGCGCAGACGACTATTCTTATCTTCCAAATACTTGCCTAATCTTTGATGCGGCAGTCATACTTGCCTTTATCTGTCCTGTTGAAAAGAACTAGACCTGGAGTACAGAAGGCAAAAAAACATTCATAGGATAATACCATATACAAAAGGATGAATCCCCCCTTTCAATAATGACACGTTCCAATAATGACGTGTTGAGAACACAATACCTATTGTAGAGTATATGCAGTCAGCTGCTGCTGCCCATCCTATAAAGGCAGAAAGAACATCTTGAATCAACGTAGAAGTTTATGGAAGTCACGATAAGAACAAAAATGGTATCCGTATTTTATTAATCCATCTCTCACCAGCAACGCCGTTTTTATCCAGTTCCTATTTTGATTTCCATAAACCTCTACCCCTACTTTTGTTAATATGTATTTGGTAGGTTGTATTTTATTAACTATTGGAAGGGTACCAATTATAGTTTAGAAATTTTTATAGCTTTACAGTCAGCCTTAAAGAAACAGGATCAGTTATATTTTCCACCTTTACCTTTTGCTAGTAGTTAATTTGATAGCAGGTTCTCCAAATGTGATTCTTGCATGTGTAGAAATAGGAAGAACAATATCTTGTCTCTTTTTTCAGAGCATAAGTCTTCATCACTGATCTCCTGTATTTCTTCACCTGCAAGAAATGTTGTTATTTGGTTATTACATTTTTAGATGTCTTGCAACAGTGAAGATACTTGTCATAGTCTAGTAATATGACAGAACTTCAATTAACAACATTTTTCCCAAAACAGGTCTACATTGCAATTTAAGTTTTCACTCCCACAGGTGGCGCACACGTGGTTTGTGGACCCACTGTGTCACAAGGGTGGACCTGCCTAGGAAGAGGCATGACTCAACAGCTACCTTGTGTTCGCTGAAGCTCCTGATGGTGGAGACAGACTGGGCTGCAGGTAGCCACCAGGTACCACTCCTATGAAGGTAGGTGTACTGCAGCTACCGATCCCAAGGGAGACGTGACCTAGGTCACTGACAAGCAGGTAACCAAGATGGACGGATTGTACAGACAACTTGGATCATGAAGATAGGCTCTTGTTCACGCACGTAGAGATCAGGAAACAGTTCTGGAGCTGTCCGCATTAGGACCAGGGGACCGGGTATAGGTATCACAGATGCAATGTCAGGATTAGGGTACCACCAAAGCGGTCACAGGAACACGGACAAACAGAAACACAGGAAAAGGAATAACTTTAACAGACCAATGGGGGACCTGGAAACACACAGTTACACACACCAACACCTCTAAGATTGACTATATGGGTTGCTCAGGCACCTTCCTATTGGAGAGGGTTCCTTTTATTATTATTATTTATTTATTTATACAGTGCCATTTATTCCATGGTGCTGTACATGAGAAGGGGTTACATACAAAGTCATAGATATCATTTATAGTAAACAAATTTACAATGACAGACTGGTACAGAGGGGAGGTGACCCTGTCCTTGCCGACTTACATTCTACGGGATAATGGGGAAGAGACAGAAGGCTGGGGGGTGCAGCAGCTCTGGTGGTGGTGAGGCGGCAGAATGGTTATTGCAGGCTGTAAGCTTTCCTGAAGAGATGGGTTTTCAGGTTCCATCTGAAGGACCCAAGGGTGGTGGATAATCGGACGTGTTGAGGCGTGGAATGCCAGAATGGGGGATATTCGGGAGAAATCTTGGAGGCGGTTGTGTGAGAAACAAATAAGTGTGGAGGAGAGTAGGAGGTTTTGGGGGGATTGAAGATTACGTGATGGAAGATATTGGAAGATTAGTTCAGAGATATAGGGAGGGGACAGGTTGTGGATGGTTTTGTAGGTCAGTGTTAGTAGTTTGAACTGGATTTGTTGGGGAATTGGGAGCCAGTGGAGGGATTTGCAGAAGGGAGAAACAGGGAAGTAGCAAGGAGAGAGGTGGATTAGCTGGGCAGCAGACTGGAGTGGTGCAAGAAAGTTGGCAGGAGGCCACAGAGGAGGGTGTTGCAGTAATCAAGGCGAGAGATGATGAGGGCATGCACAAGGTTTTAGTAGACTGAGGGCTGAGGAAGGGACAGATTCTGGAAATATTTTTGAGTTGGAGGAGATAGGAGGTGGCAAGAGTATGGATGTGAGACAAGAGATTAGACAAGAGTTTAGCCTTTTATACAAAATGCCTCCCAGCTATTTACTGGGAGGCAACTTGCAGGTGATTACTTTAACTAAATGCTTTCCCACTTTTAGCTGGGGGCATTTTACAATGTGCCCCTTTAAGAGTAGGGGTACGCGTGCACTAGGCACGCTGCCAGAACACATTGTGGCATGCACAGAGAGATGCTGATGAGGACCCTCCAGGGACAGTGGCAGGTGGGGAGTTTGACTGGGGCAGTACACCTGTCAAACCGTATCGCAGGTGTCCCTAAGCAAACTAAAAATTTTCTTCTTTTGCGATACTGATGTGTATTTTACACAGGTGCTACAATGTATATAATACTGTATGTCACTGTCAGCCTCTAGATCTGTAACTGTAGATCTGTATCTAGGCTTTCCAGAAAGCTGTCTCAAGGTAAGGTGAAACCTGGAGACATCAGTACAGACTGTAAAATATGAATGGCTATGTCAGGGCAATGAACAGCTGAACCTGCTGTAACAGCAGCTCAGCAGAAATAGCTGGGTGGTAATGGTGCAATATTGCTCTTAATGAAGTGCAGAGCTTCTCTGGACAAGCCCCATAAAGTGATGCCACCTATTCTGCTTATCACTCAGTAATGCATGCTCGATGATCATATGCTTCATTTTCTCTTGTTTAATTTTGCAAATGTTTTATGATCTGTTATGAAACAAGGTCATTTCCCATGTATATGACATGTTATACAACGTCCGTCATTGTGTAACTATAAACAACCCTGTATTTTATGCACTATGTGTTCTTTAGTACTGCATGCTTACTTACCAAGGACATGTGTTTGAGCAGGTTTGCGAAAACCATCTTCAGAAGCCATTATCAAAACCTCAGTGTTTTCACTGTCCATTGAAAATGGTGAAGCATTAAGTGTAAAACGTTCCTCGTGTTTACCTGGAATGATCACAGTCTAAATTAATGGAAACTTCATTCTCCAGCAGGACTTGGCATCTGTCCACACTGCCAAAAGTACCAATACCTGGTTTAAAAACAACAGTATCACTGTGCTTGATTGGCCAGCAGACTCTCCTGACCTTAATCTCATAGAGAATCTGTGGGGTATTGTCAAGAGGAAGATGAGACACCAGACCCAACAATGCAGATGAGCTGAAGGTTGCTATCAAAGCATCCTGGGCTTCCATAACACCTCAGCGGTGCCACAGGCTGATCGCCTCCATGCCACGCCGCATTGATGCAGTAATTGATGCAAAAGGAGCCCTGACCAAGTATTGAGTGCATTTACTAAACACACATTTCAGTAAGCCAACATTTTGGGTTTTAAAATCATTTTGCAAGCTGGTGTTATAAAGTATTCTAATTTACTGAGATAATGAGTTTTGGGTTTTCATTGGCTGTAAGCCATAATCATAAATATTAACAGAAATAAACACGTGAAATAGATCACACTGTTTGTAATGACTCTATATAATATGAATTTCACTTTTTGTATTGAAGAACTGAAGTATATTAACTTTTTAATGATATTCTAATTTTGTGAGAAGCACCTGTGTACGTCTGTATTTTGGTCATGGAAACTTGCTGAGATAGCTGGTGAAAAATATGATGGGTAATAAGTTACAAGCAGGAAACATATTAATAACTAACTTTAAAGTTCCAAACTTAATCTATTTTATAACTGCTCTATATTGTATGCAAGGGTTAACATTTCTTAGGTCAACTCAGTAATGAGTTTACGCAACACAGGTAGAGTAAAAATAATAAGAAGAAGCAGCAGTCAGAGTCCCATCTTTAATCATTGTTGCATGTAAAAGAAAATTATTCCTAGGACTTACTTTCCCAGGGTTCTTTTATGTTCACAGGACTCAAGTCTGCTTTGCATTTTGAATATGTTCCATCAACTTTAAAAGAATCATTCCTGTAAAGACTAAAAGTTGAGATGCGGGAGTCAAAGTGGCACTTTGTTATCAAGGCTCAGTAAAGATGTATTCTTTGTGGTCACTGTTAGAGACATTTACATTTTAATCAGTTCTCATAAGCTTTTGAACGTGATAAGACTGTGGTCACTCTAAGTAGCCCTCAATGTTAAAATGTAAATTATTTCAGATATCAGAAGTAGCTATGGGGTGATAGATAGTAACATGTGATACATTAAACATAGGATATAGTTCAGAAGTTATTTTAAACTTCTAATTTGTAAACAACAAAACACTTCTCCAGCAATAATATCAGCTGATATGGCATCTGGGATGGGAGATAGTCACCTGTGAGTGGCTGATTATTGGCTGTTCTTGTGTCACAGAATCATAGAATCATAGAATCGTAGAGTTGGAAGGGACCTCCTGGGCCATCTGGTCCAACCCCCTGCTCAAAGCAGGATTCGCTAAATCATCCCAGTCAGATGTCTGTCCAGCCTCTGTTTGAAGACTTCCATTGAAGGAGAACTCACCACTTCTCGTGGCAGCCTGTTCAACTCATTGATCACTCTAACTGTCAAAAAGTTTTTTCTAATATCTAATCTGTGTCTCCTCCCATTCAGTTTCATCCCATTGCTTCTAGTCTTTCCTTGTGCAAATGAGAATAAAGTTGATCCTTCTACAATGTGACAGCCCTTTAGATATTTGTAGACAGCTATTAAGTCTCCTCTCAGTCTTCTCTTTTCCAAACTAAACATTCCCAAATCCTGCAACCTTTCCTCATAAGACAGGGTTTGCAGACCGGTCACCATTCTGGTCGCTCTTTTCTGAACTTTCTCCAGTTTGTTGATGTCTTTTTTAAAATGTGGTGCCCAAAACTGGACACAATATTCCAGATGAGGTCTGACCAAAGAGGAGTAGAGGGAAATAATGACTTCACGTGATCTAGACTGTATGCTTCTGTTAATACATCCTAGAATTGCATTTGCCTTTTTTGCTGCTGCATCACACTGTTGACTCATATTCAGTCTGTGATCTATTAGTATACCCAAGTCTTTTTCACATGTGCTGTCACTTAGCCCTATTCCTCCCATTCTGTATATGCTTTTTTCATTTTTATTGCCCAGATGTAGTACTTTGCATTTCTCCCTGTTAAAAACCATTCTGTTAGTTGCTGCCCACTTCTCCAGTTTATTTATATCTTTTTGAATCCTCTCTCTCTCTTCTCTAGTATTAGCTATCCCTCCTAGCTTTGTGTCATCAGCAAATTTAATCAGTTTACCCTCAATTCCTTCATCTAAATCGTTGATAAAGATGTTGAACATTACAGTGCCCAGGACAGAGCCCTGTGGTACCCCACTTGAGACATTCTTCCAACTGGATGTGCAGCCATTTACGACCACTCTTTGGGTCCGATCACTAAGCCAGTTATGAATCCACCTAACAGTTGCCTTGTCCATTCCATACTTAGTCATTTTTTCAATAAGGATTGTATGAGAGACTTTGTCAAATGCTTTGCTGAAGTCAAGATATACTATATCTACAGCATTTCCTTGATCCACCCAATCAGTGATACCGTCATAGAAGGAAATTAAGTTAGTCTGACATGACTTATTAGTTACAAACCCATGCTGACTCTGTTTAATCACTTCATTCTTATCCAGGTACTGACATACATGTTGTTTAATAATTTGTTCAAAGATCTTTCCTGATATAGAAGTCAGACTCACCGGCTTATAGTTGCCTGGGTCCACCTTCTTCCCCTTTTTGAAGATAGGAACAACATTTGCTCTTCTCCAGTCTTCTGGCACTTCTCCTGTTCTCCAAGAATTTTCAAAGATTATGGAGAGGGGTTCAAAAATTTCTTCTGCTTTCTCCTTCAGTACTCTGGGGTGTAATTCATCCGGACCTGGAGACTTGAATTCATTTAGGTTAGCTAAGTGTTTCCTCACTATCTTTCTGTTTATAGATATCCTGGATTCTTCTATTCCCTCAATAGGACAGTGAATAACAGTTGATGTTACATTTCCTTTCTGAGAGAAAACAGATGCAA
The DNA here is from genome assembly GCF_039654945.1 of Dendrobates tinctorius. Classification (NCBI taxonomy): domain Eukaryota; kingdom Metazoa; phylum Chordata; class Amphibia; order Anura; family Dendrobatidae; genus Dendrobates; species Dendrobates tinctorius. Next base: position 7,263,851 of record NW_027361833.1, on the reverse strand, counting down.
AATAGGAATTTAAAAGTTCAGCCTTCTAAACATCCTGTCTTACCATTTCATCATTTTAATCCTGTAAAAATCCTATAGCATCTTTGACTTTTCTTTTACTTTTGACACATCCCCAAAATCCTTTATTATTGCTTTTGACATCTCTTGCAAGCCTCAATTCATTTTCAGCTTTAGATAATCTGATTTGTGCCCTGCAGATTCTACAGACAGCATTATATTCTTCTTTAGATATACCTCCCTCTTTCCATTTTATAAACATTTTTTTCTTCCTTTTTAGCATGTGCTTAAGTTCTGTGTTCATCCATCCTGGTTTCCTTAAATGCTTCCTATTCTTCCCTCTTTTCAGAATTGTTAACAACTGTGCTTTGAGAATTTCATCTTTCAAGATTTCCCATCCTTCCTGGACATTTTTGTCTTTAAGGATATCCAGCCATTGGATCCCTCCAATTCTCTTTCTGAATCCCTTAAAATCTGCCTTTCTGAAATCTAACCTTGACGTCTGAGTCTTCACAGGTCTTCCGCCTCTAGTTATCCAAATTTCTAAAATAGCATGGTCGCTACCTCCTAGGGTCCCAGCCACTTTTACCTCCTCAACCATTTCCTCCCTGTTTATAAGGATTAGATCCAAGGTAGCAGTTCCCCTTGTTTTCTCCCCTACCTTTTGGAAGATAAAGTTGTCAGCAAGAGAGGATAAGAATTTCCTTGACCTGTTAGTTTTGCCTGAGAGAGATTCCCAACAAATGTCTGGATAGTTGAAATCTCCCATGACAACTATGTCATATTTTTTGGAGAACTTGTCCATTTGATGCATAAAGAGTTCATCCATATCTTCAGCTTGCACAGGCGGCCTGTAGCAAATGCCTACAATGGTGTCCTTTCCATTGTTCTGTCCTTGTATTCTTACCCAAACAGTTTCCACAGAACTCCCAGTCTCTGAAGCTTCAATCTCTGTGCAGGTATACGCGTTTCTAACATACAATGTGACACCTCCTCCTCGTTTATCAAGTCTGTTTCTTGCAAATAAGTTGTATCCTTCTAGTCTTGTATTCCAATCATGTGTATTGTCCCACCAAGTTTCAGTGATTACAATGACATCATATTTCTTTTCCTGTGTTAGTAGTTCCAATTCTCCTTGTTTGTTGCCCATGCTTTGTGCATTAGTATAGAAACATTTTAGTTTGTGATAGGTTTCTCTTTCTCCAATATTTTTATTAATTAGATTCTTTTGTCTTTGTTCTTCCTTTCCACCTCTAATAGCAGAGTTCTCAATAGCATTTGTCAGGTGTATGGCTTTTTCTGGTCTTTTGCTTCCCTTCCCATGTTGTTCTAGTTTAAAGCTCTCCTTACAAGTGTAGCAAGGCGACTTCCAAATACATGCATTCCAGTCTTCGTAAGGTGCACCCCATCTCTAGCAAGTAGACCATCGTATAAGTAATTCACTCCGTGTCATGTGGTAGGAAAGAAATGCTGACGCATAAAAGAGGTGAGTAAATGTTGGGGTGATCGGCTGACAATCTAATTTGTATTGGATCTCTGGATCATCCCAACTGGCCAATTCAAGGAAAAGAAAAAATGGGTATGTTAGATATGAACAAGCCCAATCCTTTTTTTTCCCACAGGGATAAGTCCACCATCACAAATTATAAGACCATACGAATGAGACCTATACCTAGGACCACATTGCCATCACTACATCTCCCAGTGTTCCCCAACTCTGGTCCCCAGGAGCCACCAACAGGTCAAGTTTTCAGAATTTCCTTAGTATTGCCAGGTGATAATTACATTCTGGACGGGCAAGAATTCCATTACCTGGGCAATACTAAGGAAATCCTGAAAACATGACCCGTTGGTGGCTCCTGAGGACCAGAGTTGGGGAGCACTGCGAGTCTAGACTGTCAATCCTGTAGCCATCACTGTGGGTACAAGATGAAGTAAGTGCACTGGTTCAAAAATTATGTCATGGACAAGTGCCAGATTAAAATTTGACTAAATTTACCTATTTTCTTCGGTATGCCATCCACGCGAGAGATGTTTTTTGTTTGAGGGAACAGTTACTTGGTCTTTTGCAATCCAGTCATCTACAGGGATACAATAGGAGTGTAAACAGTAATGTATGCATTCATTTTATGGATCAGCAAAATATGCTGTTATTTTGATAAAATATGCCTATTGTCCATTTGAAAAGATATTAGATTGTGTTTTACATTTATTTATATTTATAGAATGCAATTTGAAATATTTTCAATTGGACAATAGGCACACTGAGGAAGGTCTAATGTAGACCGAAAAATTTGTGAAGCTTTATTGTTGGATTGCATATTAAACAATTTATTTAATTTCATCTACACTGAGTGCCAAGTTTTCTTACGTATGTATATCAGGATGGGCCCAAGATAGGAGACATATATTCCAGGATGGGCCCAGGATGAGGAACATACATACCAGGATGGGAGATATATATACTAGGATGGGGAACATATATACTGGGAATAGGGACTTATATATCTAGAAAGGGCCCAGAATGGGGAACATTACTACATAATGTGGGAGGGAGAGACACAAATATCCTTATAGGATTTAGAATGCAACTAAGACCCAAACATATGACCAACATGCAGGGAGGTGCAGGTCCCAGGTTCAGTTTTGCTCCGAGGCTCATAGCACTCTAGTTATGCCAATGGGTGTCACCCATTAATTGAGGCAAATCTAGTTAGCCATTCATGAAAATTTAGATGAGCATAGCCTGGAAAAAGCCTAGCTTGCAGACAAGTCTAAACAACTCCATTGTGTCTAGTTACAATAAGAAAAAACCTGCTTTCTAAAAAAATTCCTTTAATTTTTAATTTATTTTACACATTATATTATATACACTGTACATGTAAATAAGATACAATTATGTGACAATTATATTAACTGCTGAATGTATACTATTTGTTTACTGCATCTATTAAGAAAGCTTCATAAGATTATAATATTGCTGGCGACTAATATAAGTAGAGGTAGCATATTGCTAATGGGGGCAAAATGATTTCTAAATTAAAATCCCAGTCCCATAAAATAACCCAACTCAAGGTCCTCTCTTCATAGTATTGACTTTCTATCAGCGTCTATATTTTGTCTAACTGGTGGGAGATATAAAAAACTTTTTGTTGTAACAGTTCCAGACTGTTTTGTAGTTGGTGCACATCCCCTTTCCATACTCTAAGTTCAGGAATGAGTCTGATACATCTAATATGTTGTTATTATTATTATTATTATTATTATTATTATTCCAGGTACCTCCAAATGGGGATACAATTAAAATGTCAGCTGTATACAGTTGCAATGCATTATGATGTTTCTGCTAAATTAATAAATTTCCACTCACTGTCACGAGTAAAGCCATCTTTTCTTTCACACAAGCATTCATATTGCAGTTTAAGATCCCATAATTCTTCTTTAAGGCTGTAGTTTTCTTCACTCAAATGGTGGCTTTGGGTCCTTAATCTTCTACACTCACTCCTAAGTTGGGTAATTTCCTTCTGGAGATCTTCTTGGTAATTTTCAGGATGTGACAATGATGTCTGACTAATCTGTAATTAAATACAACATATATACAGAAACAATAATATTAATAATATGATATTATTGTTGATAATATAATACATATATAGATTAATATTAAAAATACTGGTATTCTTTTATTAGTTAAAAGTGTTGTCCCATGAACAAAGTATATTTTAATCAATAGATCTTGGAATAATAATAATTTCCGCAATTGGATGAGTTAAAAAAAATGTTCCTGTGCTGAAATAATCTAATAAATGTGCCCCTGCTATGTACTGTGTAATGGCTGTGTCTGACTGTACAGGAACATGGTCTGAATATACCACAGCTCCTGGGCAGGGGAGGTAGCAAAAGAGTATACAGACATTATAGAATGGGATCACAGCTGATTCTTTCTATGAGGTAAAACATTTCACTGCCTGATTTTTAAAAAAAGTTTTACCTCACAGAAAGAATCATCTGTGATATCACACTATAATGTCTTGTTTACTCACTTTTGCTTCCTCCCCTGCCCAGGAGCTGTGGTATGATCAGTCCATGTTCCTGTACGGTCAGACACAGCCATTACACAGTACACAGCAGGGGCACATTTATGAGATTATCTCCGCAAAGGAACATTTTATTTAAACACATCCAGTTGTGGAACTTATTTTTATTATAAGATCTAGTCATTAAAATATACTTTACGTGTGGGAAAACCCCTTTAAAGCATTCTCTGCACTTGAAATGCTTCTGACATTTGATAAAGTGTTGTCACTGCAAAAAAACAGCTCTTGATGTCATTGCACATCAACAATTGCTACAGTGATCTCCTGCTGTTACATGGAAACAGCAGTAACACAACGCAGTATACCATACAGGGATAGGACACACAGTGATGATAGAGCTCATGCATGCTCAACGCCTGTTTAACGCCTCATTTTTGCGCTTTCAATTTTCTAGTCTTTCCACGAAGAGCCATAATTTTTTTTTCTGTTGACAAACCTTATGAGGGGATAAGTTGTAGTTTTAAATGATATACATCACTGTGTTTAGTGTATGTTGCCATTTTCTGATATCCGTAACTTTTTTACTTTTCTTTTGGTGCACTTGTACAATTATGATATAATAATACGTATGCACACAAATAATAGTGATAATGCTATAATTTTATTTCTAAAAAAAGTTGAGTCACCTTAGACACCAGCTGCAATCCTATTCTCTGCGCTTAAAATACCTTTGACCTTTATAAATTTTACAAAGTGATGTAATTGCAAAGGGACAGCTCATACAGTGATGTCATGCTGTAATATGCAGATATTTACTCAATTGTGCCATCGTGTTTTGGGTGTCATTTTTATGACATTTATTGTGCAGTAGAAATTACCTGACAACAGGATATTCCATACTTCAATGGTATCAATGATTCGAACACAAATAATTTTTTCTGGTTTCAATTCAACTTTGATTTGATGGTCCTGGTGCAGCTGGTACATTGATGATATTATCCGCATCCGGAGAAGGGGGTGTAGCAGTCGTACCAGACTTCATTTCTTACCTGAATCATAATTATTTCAATCTTCAGTTTAGCTGCAATGTACACACTAGTGATCTTAGGTTTTTGGACCGGTATATTAAATATGATCATTTCACAAGTGATATATCCACTAGAATGCATCACAAGGAGGTTTCAGGCAATACCCCTGCTACATGCCAAACATTGTCAACCTAAACATGTAATCATACTCCATGAAGAGTTTTCTAGAGCCTGATAAAATTGCTCTGATGATTCTTCATAGGTTATGGAAAAGAAAGACTTATACAAATATTTGTAAGATTGAGGCTATTTACATTAATATTGAAAATTATATGCAAAAAGTTAATAAACTAGATCATGAAACCATTTTTCATCCCTTAACTCACGGAAGTATTTTCGTTTTTGCATTTTTGTTTTTCGCTCCCCTTCGCAGATTCATAACTTTTTTGCTTTTCTGTCAATATGGCCATGTGAGGGCTTGTTTTTTTGCAGAAAGAGTTGTACTTTTGAACAACACCATTGGTTTTACCTTGTCCTGTACTAGATAATGGGACAAAAATTCCAAGTGCGGTGAAATAGCAAAAAGAGTGCAATCCCACACGTTTGTTGTTTGACTTTTTTACTAGATTCACTAAATGGCTAAAACTGACCAGCCATTATGATTCTTCTGGTCATTACGAGTTCATAGACACCAAATTTGTCTAGGCTCTTTTTTAAGTGGTGAAAAAAATTCCAAACTTTAATAAAAAAAATAAAATTGTGCTATTTTCCGATACCCGTAGCGTCTCCAATTTTCATGATCTCGGGTTGGTTGAGGGCTTATTTTTTGCGTGCCAAGCTGACGTTTTTAGTGATACCATTTTGGTGCAGATACGATATTTTGATCACCCGTTATTACAATTTAATGCAATGTCTTGGTGACCAATAAAACGTAATTCTGGCGTTTTGACTTTCTTTTTCTCGCTTCACCATTTAGTGATCAGGTTAATCCTTTTTTTTATTGATTGGTTGATTCTCAATGCAGTGATACCAAATACATGTATGTTTGATTTTTTGAATGGGGCGAAGGGGGGGTCATTTGAACTTTTATATTTTTTTAGAATTTTAAAACCTTTTTTTTTTTTGGCATGCTTCAATTGTCTCCATGGGAGACTAGAAGTTGCCAAAACCTGTGCTACATGCGGGCGATTATCAGATCGCCTCTATGTAGTAGAATTACTCACTTGCTATGAGCGCCAACCACTGGGCGGTGCTCACAGTAAGCCGACAGTGACAACCATAGAGGTCTCCAGGAGACCTCCGGTTGTCATGCCAACCCACCGGTGACCAGCGATCCCATGATGCCAGTCACTAATAATCTCCTCCTGATGAAACAGTGATTTAATCAAAATAATACTAAACCACCCAGGAAATGACACATTGCTGGAATGAGGATCTCTGTCTTTACATGATGATGCCCTCAGATTAAATCAAAACACCATGTGACAGATTTTCTATAAAAGATAAAAGCAGAAGAAAACTAATGAGGGAGGGAATATGTATTGTAGAACAATGGCGTGCACCCATTTGTTACAGTTCGGAGACAATGGTGTGAAAATACCAAAAGTCAACTCAGAGTTGCACCCAAATTTGGCAATTTTTCAAAACTTCTGATGTGAAAGCTTTGGTGAATTGGGGCCTTATTCAGTCGTGAGTCAAAGCAATGGATATCCAATGGGTGTGAGCTACAGAGTGGATATAATGCCAGCCCTCCCCCCGTAAAACAAGAAATAATAAAGGGGGGGACTCATGGCCGCTTAGACCCTGAATAATCCTTACTCCTCTTATTACATGGAATGTCTATGGCAAGGTCAAACTGAAGTCATCTGACCATTCGAGTTATGCACGTATGCAAGTTAAAACTGGTTCTGGCCAGTTCTTGGCGCCTTTTTTAAACGTTTTTTCATTGGCTAGTTTTGTATTTGGCGGGCGTTTTATGGTTATAAATAGACCTGTTTGCCGCAATTTGCTCCATTACAATGTTGGATGAAGAAAGAAGATCCCTCCCACCCTTCCCCTTATTTTATTATTTTTGTCGTGATGTTATTTGTGGGGAAATCGCCCTTGATTTGGGTGGATTGGTCACAGTCTTGGAAATATGGTTATTTAATATAGTATTTATTTATTGAAGTAATTTATTAATCTAATTTATGTAACAAACATCACGGCCATTTCTGCCAATCTATTGTGTTATGTCTTCCTTGTATGAATGGGTTTTATGCGGCCATGTGTGTGCAGTGAGACATACAAGTAGAAAAGTCACATGTATAATGGGATGTGTTTAAGCTAAATTATTGTTAGCAAAATTCTGTCATTACAACTCTATCATGAAGCCACAATAAAATTTTGTTTTGATATGATTTAGTTATATTAAATATTTTATTAATTTTATGTTTTTGTTACAGTATTTTGAACTGCAGAAAGTGTATCTATCATGTATATTCCTAAACAGGGTTGCACCTAATGTGTTCATATAGGATTTATGGTTTTTAGACATGTATTACTTGCAATCTCAATGATTTTATATGGTTATCTAATGTGCCCATAAAAAATGTCCGTTTGTGATTTTTTGAGTAGTCCAGAAAAAAAATAAGAATCAAGTTGGCAACCCTGCTTGTAAATTATAAATACAATTTTGCTGTGGAATCTTCGTATATTGGTCGAGGCAGCTAATCAAACTATTCTCTCTTCTCTTTCTTGAGCAGCATATGTACAATGTATGGTACATAAAGTTGTGCTCAAAAGTGTACATGCCCCAGCAGAATTTTTGCTTTCTTGTCTTTTTTTCAGAGGATATGAATGATAACACCAAAACTTTTTCTCCACTCATGGTTAGTGGTTGGGTGAAGCTATTTATTGTCAAACTACTGTTTTCTCATTTTAAATCATTATGACAACCCAAAACACCCAAGTTTCTCTTTGTTTGTATTTTTATACTCATATTATCCATTGTTATATTTCACTTAATCTCATGTATAGATTTTAAGTTGTGCAACTAATTAATTACCTTGGTCGTTTTGTGCCATTAAATTTCTTTCCTTCCTGTGTCTGTAAGAGGGTGAAGTACAGGAAGAGCCGAGGGAGAGTTGCCTCCTCTGCTCCGTGCCCGGAACCATTGAGCAGGGCAGCAGGTTCCCCGGGGGACACAAAAGCAGCCTTTTCAGCAGCCAGGAACAGGGAGAGAGGAGAGCTGAGAGTGGGAAAAGTGAGCGGGCTTTCCTCCGAGCAGCGCAGACATCAGACAGGGGAGGACGCTGACACAGACCGGGAGAGGGAGAGATCTCCGGTACAACTGCCAGAGTCAGAGACACCGCGGACAAAGACAGCAGACCGTGAGTATGTGAAGCCGGGTACTGCAGTGTCAGGAAGGTTGCGCACTCACTCTTGTGATAAGACGCTTCCCTGCAAAGAGACTGTGTTCTGTGACAAGACGCTTCCCTGCAAAGAGACTGCGCTCTGTGCTAAGACTTTTTCCTGCAAAGAGCCTGCGTTCTGTGCTGAGACTTTTCCTTGCAAAGAGACTGCGCCCAGTGACAGAGCTGTGACCTGCTTAGAGAGACTGCACCACGTGCGAAGTTCCGGTGACCCTTGCGATAATTCAGAGCCCCTGATTCCGGTGGTAAAGCACCACTGCGGAGTTGAAAAGAAGGACCTGGAGCATAGGGGATATTGTGTGCTTCATGCCCCTCTGGCAGCCGCAGTAACGCGTCATACCCCGGCTGGACATTGTTAAAGGCACAGGATACAGAGTACTTCAGACGACAAGCGCTGCTGGTGATTCGGTGCCAACGTTGGAGAAGAGTGACCCCTTCAATCAAGACCCCTGCAGACTGATAAGTTCCTCCATAGGAAAATTACCCTTATTACTGTTCAATACTGTTCATGCTTTTTGGCTGCTTGCTTAACTCTTTTTCATTATATTCATATCTACACTGTTAATTCTTCCAGTGTTATTCACTGTAAATAAACCTCCCTTTAACTGTTGGTCCATCTGTTCCGTGGTAACATACTCATTCCTGCACGTTTATTACATGTCCATCTTATCAGACCAAGTGGAGCATGGGCAGTGTTCGAAACACGTCCGGGTTTCTACCTTTTCACTTCACTTACCCCAACTCACACCTATGCCTATAATGTCAATTTTGAGTGTGTGTATGTGTATATACATATATATATATATACATACATACATACATACATTGATTAACTGAGACAAAGCATTTTTTAAGTAAAATCGTAAGTTGGTTACCATTCAGTGATTCAATCCAGTTTTAACTGCTTTGAACAGGCACTCACACCTGTTCAAAGCAGTTAAAACTGGTTTGAATCACTGACTGGTAAACAACTTACGATTTTACTTAAAAAAAATGCTTTGTCCCAATTAATTTGCACAGCTCTGTACATACATACCCACCTACACACACACGCACACATATAGGTATATTTTTATATGTCGTGGAATTATGCAAATCACAAGATCGATAGACATGTTAATGATATGCAAATGGTGTAGAAATGTAAATAAAATGTTTCAAACATCTCAATTTATTCAACATTGAGTATTAGCACCACGCCCATACACATACACAATCCCAATTCCAAAAAAGTTGGCCCGCTGTGCAAAATGTGAAGAAGGCTTCAATGCAATGCATTGGAAATCTGTAACAGCTATATTTTATTTACAACTGAACATAGAACACACATCAGAGGTTGAAGGTTAGACATTTTTCCATTTCATTTAACAAAATTAATTAACTTATAAATTAATGTCAGCAACAAATCTCAAAAAAGTAGTGACAAGATTAACAAAAGGCTGGAAAACTAAATGATACTACTAAAAAAACAGCTGGAAAGTAATTTTTAAACTAAGTCACATGACTTTGGACCACACAAGGGTAAAACACCCAAGGAATATACACTCCTTGGGTGTTCTTACCCTTATTTGTTTGGTCCAATGTATATTTCAGTTTGCTAAAATTCAATTTCAATGGGTATTTAGTGGTAATATAAGTCACATGACTGTAGCATGTTAGAGAGGTAGAGTCTCCCAGAAGCAAAGAAGCAAACACGATCAGAGGATCAACAATTTAACAACTGCTTCTAATAATTGTGGAATCTTTTAAAAAAAAGTTACACAACATAAAATAGACATTCAATATACAATTGCTGTGAATATAATATACTGTAGCTATAAGAGATTTAAAAACTTGCTTTCCCATTCTTGCATTCCTTACATTTTACACAGCATCCCAACTGGTTTGGGATTGGGGCTGTTTTTACTGGAATATATGCTGCATATTACTGTACCTTTTCTGTAAGGACCTTTATTTCTTCTTGTGACTCTTCAAGGTTTTGAGTATATTCTGCTTTCAGCTTTGCAAATTCCTTTCTTTGCTGGGAAATTTCATCTTCTGCTTTTCCTAGCTCCAAAATAGCACTTTCATTAGCTTCTTGGAGGTCGTTAATTTGATTTTTAAGGTTAGCTGTGAGAAAATATAGAAAGTCACAATTTAAAATATTCTTTGCAAAATCGTGTGGAGATACAGTAAGTAGTGAGCTATATTTGCTTTAACTTTGACACTTTGTAAACTTTTGTATGGTCATTACTAAGCAATGCTTGATACAGTATTATTGACCTTACTTTGTGTGAGGCAAGTTTAATGCAGAGCCAGGGTAACGTAATGACCTGACTAACAGAATTTTTCTGAATATAAAAGGAATCTGCCATTGCATAATGTCATAGTATAAAGGTCTTTGTGGGGGGCAGGGACTGGCCACTGTGCCAAGGCGTATGTACTTTAAATAAGGGCTGCTCTATTTAACAGTAAATATTCTATAAAATCAATGGGGGAGTTGAAAAGTGACTTTTATTTTTACTTGACCATGCAGTGGTTTGATTACTTAGTTATACAGCAAGTGAATAAGTATTGAACACGTCTCCAATTTTCTAAATGTATTTCTAAAGGTGCTATTGGCATGAATTTCTCACCAGATGTCGTTAACAACCCATCCAATCCACACAGGCGTGTGAACCCTGACCTGCACTATAGGCACCCTGAGTATGTGGCATACAAAGTCCTTTATAACCTAGTAGTGTGTAATATACTTACACCTATCCCCTTTAACTGATACCTAAGCTAGAGGTCAATTAAGAACATAACCTATTAAAAACAATCTTTAAAACCATGTAACATGGGAAATTTATCAAGTAAGAATTTCAAACTGGATTTGGTGTTTTCACTATTTATTTGTATCTTTTACTTCCTTATGGAAGCTGGCCACAGACGGTAGTTGTGTGAGTGGACAGCCTCTTCCACGCCTGGATCAATTACAGAAAATTAAGTGTTGTGGGTGAGCATGTGCGACATTACTCCTGAATCTGCTGCCTCCACCATCCATTCTGATATAATTGGTGCAGTACCATTCCCTTTAACCCTTTCAATCGGGAAACCAGACCAGTTCTTACAAACAATGCCCTTTTCATGCACGGAAAAAACTGGTGAGCAAGGAGTAATAGGTTGTGCTTTCTGCATCACCCTTCATACAATACACTGGCTCCTTTCCCAGAGTTAGAGTTAGCATTTTGTTTCTATCAACAGGTACGGCAAAGGAACGCAGCAAAGTTTGGAATGCCTGCACTTTCCTGGGTGTAGGGTCATACGTGTCCAGGTGTGCATCTATTACCCTGTATCTTTGCTTAGAATAGACCCAGGGGCCGCTCGTAGAGTCGTTGCTCCCCATATCAGTACCCACAGCAGGGCGCTACCTTGTCCCAAAGTCCCTTTCTTGCTGAACAGTACGATTCCCAAACTTGTAAGCCTTTTTCTTGCAGGAGTCCTCCTTTGCCTGTGATGTCCTGTCCCCTCCTCTCCAAAACTGCTCACTACGGGAACTAATCTAGTGTTTATCTCAAGTCACTACTCCCTCTCCCTGGCTGACTAGTTAGGGCCCCGTCACACATAGCGACTCACCAGCGATCCCGACAACGATATCAACGGGTCAGGATCACTGGTGAGTCGCTACATCATTGCTGGTGAGCTGTCACACAGCTTCACCAGCGATCAGCACCAGCGACGCCGAGCGCGTGGCATCGCTGTATACTTTAGTTACCAGCGCGCTGATGCAGGGAGCTGGTAACTAAGGTACACATCGGGTTTCAAAGGGGCGTGCGTCACTTAGAAACCCTGTGTTTACCCTAGTTACCAGCTCCTCGTCTCTGGTCTCCCGCCTGTCACACACAGCGATGCGTGCTGACCAGCGGGAGACCAGCGACCCCAAAAATGTCCAGAGGTTTCCACAGCGATCAGTGATACCCGGCAGGGGGGCCGGTCGCTGATAGTTGTCACACACAGCGATCTCGCTGGTGAGATCGCTGTTGCATCACAAAACTTGTGACTCAGCAGCGATCTCGCTAGCGAGATCGCTATGTCTGACGGGGTCTTTATTGACCCTTTTATCCCTAAACACTGGATCCTGCAGCCCACAGGTAAATCTAAGGGAATATAAGGGAAGACACAGACCTCTGGTTATTACTGCAGACAACATAGCAGGTACATAACATTGCAATACAATAATGTGGTTGATGTCTTCAGGGGGAATGTGACAACCTGACCAACACTTACATAGCTCCATCATATTCCACAGATCTTTCCAGGCATCATCATCACTTTCCCCATTGGGGCTCACAATCTAAATTCCCTATCAGTATGTCTTTGGCGTGTGGGGTGAAATCAGAGTAGCTGGAGGACGGGGAGATCATACAAACTAGTGGCAGATATTGTGCTTGGTGGGATTTGAATACAAGACGCCAGTGCTGAAAAGTAACAGCGCTAACCATTGAGCTACTGTTTGCAATTAATATATATTTCCTTAGTACCGGTACAATAAATGAGCAGTTTACATCATTTACATGTGGCGTACTTTTTGTAAGAGCTACCCCATCATAAATGAGGAGAGGGGGGTACTTTAAGTCAATTCTGCCAGCACCATAAAAAACAAATGGTAAAGTTAATAAATGCAATGAAGAAGTACATGAATAATAAAGGTTTTCCACAGCAATAAAGTTTGATACAATACAGTGTGATATAATAGATTATTACGATAGGTTCACTTTAAGTAGTGATAGATTATTAAAGCATGAAAAAACAAGTTATCTTCCGCTTCTGTTACTTACAGATTCCTATATTGCTGGTGACAGTTTGATGAATGCAGATGTACATTCAAAATATATTAGAGCTCTATAACACATCATTTGGAAAAGCTCAAATGTTCTGGCTGATAAATTGTTCCTTTCAGATTTAACCTCTCCTGGCCTCCTAATAGCAGAACTAATTTCAAAATAAAGCAATCTTTGGTTTTATTAAGGAACAAATGTACTTTGTTCTGTCGCAGATCACTTACTATTAGGAACAGCAAATTGTTTTACAAACAAAATGTTACACTAGTTGTACGAGATGCAGTTTATATTGTTGAGGATATTGAATCCATTCCCAGGTATTTCATATTACATGTAAGTGGGATGAATTGCACTGTTAGCTTTATAGCGAGTGGTAGATTTCCACTCGTGGGAATAATGATATTGACACATGCACTAAGCATGTCAGACATTCTGCTCTACCCCACTTCATGGTTGGTATACATATGAACGAATGGTCTGACCCAAAGAAATGGTGCACAATCTCTTAGACCCCTTTTCTAGGTATTTTATAAATCTGCCGAAACAGATGTGAGAACATTCATGAATACACAATAAATTTCTCCATTTTTATGAGATAATATTTTAACAATCTACGATAGTTACTTACAAATTTCTTTCTGAAGAACCAAAGGGGAGCATTTGTCAAATGTTAGTAATAAATCGTGTTGCTTTCTATCTTTGTCAAATGTCATAGTCTGGAAAAACGAAAACACACATTAAAAAAATAGTGTCAAACAAGTGTTAAATGTGACTATTACAGTTTCCATTTCATACACTTTTTTTGCAATTATTAAAATGTATTTAAAAAAAAAAAGGTTAATGAGGACCTGATAGTGCTTATAGCATCAGCAATTTCCTTTATGAGCTCAAGGGCTGAGCTGCTAATGGCAGTATTGCAGACCTACAAAGGGTATTTAGAGCTAAAGCTTAAAGGGAAGCATTGTAGCTGGTGCGGGGCATCAGTGGATGTCATGTCATTATCTTGGAGCCAAACTCTTAGGGTTATTAAGATTTGGCATTAACTGGCAGCTGATAAGCGATCATCGATTGGCTGCATGTTTGCTGATTTGTGGTCCTTTAATAGCCTATTTAAAAAGGCTGACCACACTTCCAATGTGCACAGAACGATCGGTAATAGCTCATTCTGTGCACATAAAATGTCACTGTTCTCAACAGTGAACATTTGGGTGGATCAAGGAAATGCTGTAGATATAGTATATCTTGACTTCAGCAAAGCATTTGACAAAGTCTCTCATACAATCCTTATTGAAAAATTGACTAAGTGTGGAATGGACAAGGCAACCGTTAGGTGGATTCATAACTGGCTTAGTGATCGGACCCAAAGAGTGGTCGTAAATGGCTGCACATCCAGTTGGAAGAATGTCTCAAGTGGGGTACCACAGGGCTCTGTCCTGGGCCCTGTATTGTTCAACATCTTTATCAACGATTTAGATGAAGGAATTGAGGGTAAACTGATTAAATTTGCTGATGACACAAAGCTAGGAGGGATAGCTAATACTAGAGAAGAGAGAGAGAGGATTCAAAAAGATTTAAATAAACTGGAGAAGTGGGCAGCAACTAACAGAATGGTTTTTAACAGGGAGAAATGCAAAGTACTACATCTGGGCAATAAAAATGAAAAAAGCATATATAGAATGGGAGGAATAGGGCTAAGTGACAGCACATGTGAAAAAGACTTGGGTATACTAATAGATCACAGACTGAATATGAGTCAACAGTGTGATGCAGCAGCAAAAAAGGCAAATGCAATTCTAGGATGTATTAACAGAAGCATACAGTCTAGATCACGTGAAGTCATTATTTCCCTCTACTCCTCTTTGGTCAGACCTCATCTGGAATATTGTGTCCAGTTTTGGGCACCACATTTTAAAAAAGACATCAACAAACTGGAGCAAGTTCAGAAAAGAGCGACCAGAATGGTGACTGGTCTGCAAACCCTGTCTTATGAGGAAAGGTTGCAGCATTTGGGAATGTTTAGTTTGCAAAAGAGAAGACTGAGAGGAGACTTAATAGCTGTCTACAAATATCTAAAGGGCTGTCACATTGTAGAAGGATCAACTTTATTCTCATTTGCACAAGGAAAGACTAGAAGCAATGGGATGAAGCTGAATGGGAGGAGACACAGATTAGATATTAGAAAAAACTTTTTGACAGTTAGAGTGATCAATGAGTGGAACAGGCTGCCACGAGAAGTGGTGAGTTCTCCTTCAATGGAAGTCTTCAAACAGAGACTGGACAGACATCTGACTGGGATGATTTAGCGAATCCTGCTTTGAGCAGGGGGTTGGACCAGATGGCCCAGGAGGTCCCTTCCAACTCTACGATTCTATGATTCTATGATTCTATGATTCAATAGCACATCTTGTGTACATGAGCTGTAGAGAATGAGGATTTTTAAACATGCTTAATAGAGATGAGCAACTTTTCCTTTTTTAGGGTCGAGTCGGGTTTCATGAAACCTGACTTTCACAAAAGTCGGGTCGAACAAAATCGTCCGACTATAGGGAAAAGTCGGAGGCCGACTGAAACACGAAACCCAATGCAAGTCAATGGGGAAGCAAAGTCGGCAGGGAGTGGAGGACAGGAAACACACCTACAGTGCCCATTTCAATGCCACAAACATCAATTCTTATTACTGAAGCTTGTCAACCTTAATTTACTTCATAATAATAGTTACGCACTGAAAACTGGGGGTTATTTGGCTAAAGTTGTGGGGGTAGGGCTGGCTCCAGGTTTTCATGTGCCCTGGGCCAAAGAGCACCCCTTTAACACATACCACAACTCATGATGCTCCGATACGGCACAGAAATATATGTAAAGTACAATGACAAATACTTCACTGCTTACATGACATGACTGATATCTATTTTAAATTCTACAATAGCTCAAAAAAAGGACAGTATATTACTCCATACAGAATTATGGCCACCACATTGTGCGCCATGCAGAATAATGAGCCCCATATATTTCTCCATACAGAATAATTGGCCACATATAAAGTTCCATACAGTATATGATGAGCTCCACATAATGCTACAGTATATGATGGTCCCCATGGACGATGCTCCAGTGTGTTATGGGCCCAAATAATGCTCCACATATAATGGGCTCCATTTCTAATGCTCCAGTGTATAATGTGCCCTGTAAATGCTGCTCCAGTGTCTGATGTCCCCAATCTGGAATTCTCCAGTATATGATGGGCCTCATGGATTATGCTCCAGTGTCTTATGGGCCCAAATAATGATCCATATATAATGTGCACCATTTCTAATGCTCCAGTGTATAATGGGCCGCGTAAATGCTGCTTCAGTGTGTGATGTCCCCCATTTGGAATGCTCCAGTATATCATGGGCCTCATAGATGATGCTCCAGTGTCTTATGGGCCCTAATAATGCTCCATATATAATGGGCCCCATTTCTAATGCTCCAGTGTATCATGTGCCCCATAGATGCTGCTCCAGTGTCTGATCTGCCCCATTTGGAATGCTCCAGTATATGATGGGCCTCATGGATGATGCTCCAGTGTCAGATGTCCCCCATTTGGAATGCTCCGATATATGATGGTCCCCATAGATGCTGCTCCAGTGTCTGATCTGCCCCATTTAGAATGCTCCTGTATATGATGGGCCTCATGGATGATGCTCGAGTGTCAGATGTTCCCCATTTGGAATGCTCCAGTATATGATGGGCCTCATGGATGATGCTCCAGTGTCTTATGGGCCCAAATAATGCTCCATATATAATGTGCACCATTTCTAATGCTCCAGTGTATAATGGGCCCCGTAAATGTTGCTCCAGTGTCTGATGTCCCCCATTTGGAATGCTCCAGTATATGATGGGCCCCATTTTTAATGAACCGAGGCATGGTATGTGAAAAGAGCTCCATGGAGTTATCTGAAGTGTGTGCTACCACATCCTTCACTTTTGATGTGGGTGAAGGACACAAGGAAAGGGGTTGCTCCTGACCAGAAGCCTGCACTGACGGCTCAGTGCTTGGATTTTTTTAAACTTCAGAAGAGTAGGCGATAGAGCTGGAGGCTGTTTCAGCAATGTAAGCCAAAAAAAGTTCCTGATGCTCTGGCTTTAAAAGCAGTCTACCTACTCCCAGAAAAAGGAGCCTTACAGGCCTTCCGGAGCTAGACCATGACGCAGGCTCAACACCTCCTGCCTAAGCTGCTATTGTGCTTTTGGCACTACCAGCAGATGCACCACCACCACCATCAGTACCAGGTGGCCCCCCATGCCCGCGGCCTCTTCCACCATACTTCCTCATGTTTTGGAAAATGGACCCAAAATACCAGCAGATATATGGTACTGTATCAGAAGCGTTCAGCTCTAGACAGTATAGGAATAATAGTACATCTCCATATATATTTCATGAGTCATACACAGACGCTCACAGGCTCAGTATGGATTACACAATAAAATAAAAAGTTGAAAAAGGGTACAGTATCACCAGATACAAGGTATATATAGTATAGTGTAAACATTCTGAATCTCTGTATATATTTCAGAAGGCAGGCACAAACGCTCTCAGGCCCAGTATGGATTACACAAGAATATGAAAAGCTGTAAAAGGGTAATGTAACACAAGCGTACAGCTGTATACAGTGTTAGGGTAATCTTAATTCTCCAAATATATTTCCGGAGTAACAGACAGATGTTCACAGGCTCATTATGGATTACACCTGAATCTAAATAACAAAAAAGGTTACTGCATCAGAAGCGTACTGCTCTATAGTGTTGGTCACATTTTAAATCTCGGTATATATTTCCGGAGTCACCCTCAGACGCTCACTCAGTCTGGTTTTGACCATAATAAAAAATGTTGTTAAAAAGGTACTGAATAACAAGATAGCAAGTACCATATTTTCCAGCGTATAAGACGACCAGGCGTATAAGACGACCCCCAACTTTTCCAGTTAAAATAATAAATCTTCTTAAAAGTCGGGGGATCTTCTTATACGATTGTGTCATCTTATATGCCGGGTGCGGAGCAATCTTCATATAGCGGGGGAGTGGTCCCGATGAAGAAGGGAGGGTGTAAGTTGAGTTATCATTCCCCTTTTACCTCATTGGTGGCAGCAGTACTGCGGGTCTCTGTGCTGTGGGGATCGTCGGCTCCTCCATCTGCAGTGTGGCGGCTCTGTGCTGGGTGTCAGCGATGGCTCCTCTTTGTCCAGCGTGAGGGCGCTGTGCTGGGGGGCACCTGCGGCGGTTCTCTGTCCAGCGTCGGGGCTCCGGCATTTCCCCATAGCCCGGAGGCCCAGGCAGCTCCATTGCTGCAATGCGGTGACCTCTGGGAAAATGGCCGCCAGAGCCCATGCGAGCTCAGATTCAGATCTCGTCTCCCGAGATCTCTGGACGAGATCTGAATCTGAGCTTGCGCGGGCTCCGAGTATAGGGTAAAAATTGGTATCTCCTATTCAACGTCTATATAGAAGGCGGAAACCACACACGCTCACTCATTATGGATGATACCTTAATAAAAAATTTTGAACAAAGGTACTGTATCAGCACATACGTATGTATTACACCAGAATTTAAAAAGTAGAAAAAGGGAAAGGTATTCGAGGCGTACACCAGTATACAGTGTTGTGGTACTTTTAAATCTTCGTATATATTTCAATCTGAGTAAGTCAGTCCAGACTCTCTGAAACTGCAAACTACATGGCTAAAAGTACAGACGGAAAGTCGAGTGTTTGCAAAAATGTGGGAATTACCCATCGCGGGAAAACATGACGGTAGATGTTACAGAGGCGATGCAGACCCTCACTTACTGTGTCTATGGAGACAGCAAAAACGGTTCTTTGTGAAGAAAGGATAGCTTTATTGCAGTAGCATGGATCACATCACCGTTACTCGTCTCCATCAAATTGTGATCACAGGGAGAGATGTAGACATGGTCCTCAGTGCCTATCATGATGTGTCTGGGCATTTTGGAGGGCAAAAGACAGACGCCACAGGCCGTAGGCGATTCTATTGGATTGGCATGAGAGGAGACATTGAAAAATGGTGGCAGGAATGTCACACGTCTGTGACTATCACAACTGTGAAAGGTGATCATAAAGCACCTCTGCATCCGCTTGTAAGTTGACGTCCATTACAAATGGTAGCCATTGATCATCTGAAGGTAGAGGCCAGCAGGACAGGCCATAGCTAGATCTTAACCATCATCGATCAATACACCAAATTTCTATTGGCCGTCCCTGTGAAGGAATTAACTGCCCAGACTACACAGAGGTGGAGCAGGGAGAGGTAAGTATTGCAACTTGCAAGTGCTGTGGCCATGACCAAGCAGGGGGGGCACACATGTGGGCGACGGTACTGGCACAGGGCCCCTCATAGTACGCTGTTGTGTCTGACGGTGAGTGTGCCCCCCACCGCAGGGACACTGTGTTGTACTATGAGGGGCCCTGTGCCAGTGCAGTCGGCCATCAGTGGGCCCATCCACCTGTTCAGAGCAACGGCACTTGCCCGGGTGCGCCAGGTGTTGACCCCAGCCCTTGGGGGAAGGGTGTTGGTCAGCCCAGTTAGGGAGGTTTAAAAAATGGCATATGTTGATGTGTAGGCTGGACATTCAGCAGCTGTAAATGGCAGAATTGGGCAAATCAGAGGAAAAAGAGAACAAAAGCGAGGCAGTTTTCTGGCAACCTATGTGTCATGAGGGGAAGGTGGGACAAAATCCTTTGAAACCCATGCATGGTTCATTTTAATGAAGGTTAGATCATCAACATTTTGGGTCGACAGATGGGTCCTTTTTTCTGTCAGGATTGATCCAGCAGCACTGAAGACTCTTTCAGATAACACACTAGCAGCAGGGCAAGCGAGCTCCTGTAAGGCATATTGTGCCAATTCAGGCCAGGTGTCCTGTTTAGAGGCCCAATAGTCAAAGGGGAATGATCTGTGAGGGAGAACATTGATATGGGAGGATAAGTAGTTTGTCACCATAGTTGACAACTGCTGTCTTCTGTCACTTTTAATAGATGCAGTATTAGGAGTCGTGTGAGCGGTACTTAAGAAATTAGTCCACAACATGGTCATGAAACCCCTGTCTCCAATGCCACTTTGGCTGTGTGCACCACAAACACCTCTTCCATTGTGCCCACTATGGCTCTTGGGAGAAACAGCACCACTGCTGTGTGCTGGGAAAGCCTCAAACAAATGGTTTACCAGAGTTGCTTGTCTGTTAGCCAAAATTATCTCGAGGTTCCCCTGTGGCATGATGTTGTGTAATTTGCCTTTGTAGCGTGGATCGAGGATGCTAGCCAGCCAGTAGTCGTCATCCTTCATCATTTTGGCAATGCGGGGGTCCCTTTTTATGATCCGCAAGGCATAATCGCACATGTGGGCCAATGTACCAGGTGTCAATAATGCACTGCCACTGCTGGGTGGAGGAGCATTTTCTGGAAAATCCACATCCCTACAGTCACACACAAACACTGTACCTGACCTTGGAACGCCAACATTTTCTCTTGCTCCCTGAGAAGCATCCTCCTGCCCAAAATAATCATCCCCATCATCCTCCTCCTCTTCCTCTTCTTCCTCCACCTCGTCCAGGACAGTTCCCTGACCACACAATGGCTGACTGTCAGCAAGGCTTCCCTCCTCCTCCTCTTCCTGTTCCTCCTCCGCTGCAGACGCCAGTTCCTTAATGTGCGTCAAACTTTGCATGAGCAGATGCATAAGTGGGATGCTCATGCTAATGATGGCGTCATCTGCACTTACCAGCCATGTGCATTCCTCAAAACACTGAAGGACTTTACAGAGGTCTTTCAGCTTTGACCACTGCACACCCGACAATTCCATGTGTTCCCTCAAACTGCCTGGCCGTGTATCGTCCCACAAATGCATTACAGCCTGCCTCTGTTCGCACAGCCTCTCAACTATGTGCAGGGTGGAGTTCCACCTTGTTGCAACATCTATAATTAGGCGGTGCTTGGGGAGGTGGAGCAATCGCTGCAGCTTCTGCATACGACTGGAGTGTACGGCCAAGCGACGGATGTGCGAGCACAGTCTTCGCACCTTATGGAGCAAGGATGTTAACTCCGGATAATTATTAAGGAAGCACTGCACCACCAGGTTCAAAGTGTGAGCCAGGCAAGGCATGTGTGTGAGTTTTGCAAGGCCTATGGCTGCCACAAAATTATGGCCGTTATCACTGACTACCTTGCCTGGCTCAAGATGTTGACTGCCCAGCCATGACTCAGTTTGTCGCTGCAAGTAGTCGGCCAGTACCTCCGCGGTGTGTCTGTTGTCGCCCAAAGACATCATCTTTAGCACCGCCTGCTGATGCTTACCACTAGCTGTTCGATAGTGGGATACCTCGTGTGCAACGCTGCCAGCTGCGGATGGAGTCCTCATGCGACTGCGCTCTGTGGACGAGCTTTCGCCTATGGAGGAGGAGGAGGGTCGAAAGCCTACAGCCAACTGTTTACTATACTGTGGGCTAGGCAGCACTGTTCCACCGCCGCTGTCCCCTGTGGAGCCTGCATCCACCACATTAACCCAGTGCACAGTGATGGACATGTAATGGCCCTGGCCATGCCTATTGGACCATGCATCTGTTGTGAGGTGCACCTTTCCACTTACTGATTGCTTGAGTGCATGGACAATGCGGTCTTTCACATGCAGGTGGAGGGCTGGGATGGCTTTTCGAGAAAAGACGTGCCGACTGGGTAGGTCATAGCGTGGGACTGCGTAGGCCATGAGCTCGCAGAAAGCTTCGCTTTCAACCAACCGGTAGGGCATCATCTCTAACGAGATTAGTTTGGAAATGTGGGCGTTCAAACACAGTGTACGCGAATGAGAGGATGAGTACTTTCTTGTCCTACTCAGAGTGTCTGGTAGGGTGAGCTGGAATGGAGAGCTGCATATGGGGGAAGTAGCGGTGGACCGGATGGAGTGAGAGGGGGTTGGTGATGGTATTGGTGGTGATGGCCTAGATTCAGTGTTGTGTTGCAAAACCATTGTGATTCCGTGAGTGCTTTGGCCTTGTGACGACACCTCAACATTTAGTGCTGGTGGTGTGCTTAACGGTGGCAGTGGTCTTACAGTGGGGGAAGTGATGGAGCGTTGCTGGCTACGTTCAGTCGGAGCAGGTGCACATGTGCTACCTGAGGTTTTGTAGTCCGTCCATGCTTGCAAGTGCATGTTGTTTAAATGTCTAAGCATGCAACTGGTATTCAAATTTCTGAGTTGTTTACCTCGGCTAAAGGTCCTTCCGCACTTCTTACAGGTTATCTTTGCCTCATCAGTAGGATTTTGGACAAATAAATGCCACACTGCACTCTTCCTACTATGGTACACATTTTCTGGCCTTGCACTCTGTGCTAACTTGACCGTCTGGCCTAGCTGTCCTGCAACTCTTTTTTTTTTTGCTCCACATTTTTGCTCAGCTACGGGCCTGCCAGATAACCGCTGCCGCGATGTCATGCCTGCTGCGGATCCTTCTCCTTATCTGAACTATTGCCAGCGCCACCCTCCTCCCCCAATGGATGCCAATCCAGGTCAAGAACTGGGTCATCCATCACCTCCTCTTCAAAGTCATCTGCACCTTCCTCTTTACCTTCCTCTGTGTCAGCGTCTAAGGTGGTATAGTATGCAGGACGGGGCACCTGAGTTTCATCAGTGTCAAATTCTGGCTCAGTAGACTGTGAGGGCAATGTAGTGGTCTGGGTCAATGTACCAGCAGAATCATCAGGCAGTGGCTGTGCATCAATGCACTCCATATCAGATTCTTCTTCGACTGGGGAATTCATGATTTGACTGGCTAACCCAGGCATGGTATGTGAAAAGAGCTCGATAGAGTAATCTGAAGTGTCGGCTGCCGCATCCTTCACTTTTGGTGGGGGTGAAGGACACAAGGAAAGGTGTTTTTCCTGACCATCACCCTGCACTGACGACTCCGTGCTTGCAGCTTTGGAACGTTGAGAAGAGGGGGCAATAGAGCTGGTGGCTGTTTCGGCAATGTACGCCAAAACCTGTTCCTGAAGCTCCGGCTTTAAAAGCGGTTTTCCTACTCCAAGAAAAGGGAACCTTACAGGCCTTCTTAGGCCAGACGATGACGCAGGCTCAACACCTCCTGCCTTAGCTGCTATTGTGCTTTTGCCAGAACCAGCCAATGCACCACCACCATCAGTACCAGCCGCGCCCCCCTGCCCACGTCTGCGGTCTGTTCCACCATACTTCCTCATGTTTGGGAAAATGTAACCAAAATACCAGCAGAGAGATGGTACTGTATAAGGAGCGTCCAGCTGTGTAAGGTGTATTAAAAAAATTAAATCTACATATATATTTTGTTAGTCACAGACGCTCTCCCAGTATGTATTTGACCATAATACAACAAGCAAATATACGGTATTGTATCTGAAGTGTACAGCTCTATATGTTTTTTGTGTAAGTAACAATCTGCGTATATGTGTTTACGGAGTGTCACACACATGCTGCCTCTGTATAGATGTGACTGTAATGCGAACAGCAGGTATACAATACCATTTGAGAATCGGACAGCTCAATACGGTGTAGGTCTTGAAAAATGGAAAATCTCTGCTTGTTTTTCCAGAAAAACACACAGATAGCTTGTATTTGTCCTTGATACCAGACAGTACATGGTAGTGTGTGAGGAGCATACACCGCTAGACGGTGTCTGTATGGAAAATTGTCAATCTCAGGCTGTGTTTATACGTAGTGACACACACTGTCTCTTTATAGTTTGGACCGTTAGGAAACAGCAGATATACTAAACTGTTTGAAAAGCGGACAGCACTCTAAGGTGTCGGTCTGGAAAAACGGAAAAACTTCTCGGCTTTTTTTTCCAGAGTAACACACAGATAGCTTGTACTTGTCCCTGATACCAGCCGGTACACGTTAGTGTGTGACGAGCGTACACCACTAGACGGTGTCTGTATGGAAAATTGTCACTCTCGGGCTATGTTTATACAGAGTGACACGCTGTCTCTGTATAGTTTGGACCGTAATGAAACAGCAAATATACTAAACTGTTTGAAAAGCGGACAGCACTCTAAGGTGTCGGTCTGGAAAAATGGAAAAACTCCTCGGCTTCTTTTTCCAGAGTAACACACAGATAGCTTGTATTTGTCCCTGATACCAGCCGGTACACAGTAGTGTGTGAGGAGCGTACGTACACCGCTATACGGTGTGGAAAAAATGAACGCTCGGTAACTGAGCAGAACAAAATAATAAAAGTTGGAGTGCTTTTAAAAAATCAGTTTGAACAGCAGTGTGCACACACCAATGCAGCTATCAGGTAGCCTGAAAAGGCAGCCTAATCACCACCAGCGCTGCTGCATACAACTAAAATCCTCCACTTTCACTGCACACTAACTGTACAGTGAAAAGCGCTAGCAGCAGAAGCAGTTTTTTTTTTCTTCTTCCCTGCCTAACGCTCTCCCAACAGAATCAGCAGCAGCTCTCCCTATTCTAAGATTGGCAGAAGTAAGATGGCGGTCGGCGGTCACGCCCTTTTATAGCCCCTGTGTTACACCCGGTCCCCGTCCTGACGCTGCGTCCAGGCCTGCCGCTGCTCTCTGTTCTGGGCACTCACCTCAAGCCTCTCATGCTGCTGCACAGCATTCTGTCCTCCCCCCTGCCTCCTCCTCCTGGCGTCCTGTGAGGAGATCTGTAACTAAGGCTATTAGGGCCCGCCCGCCCTCTCTCTTGCCTTCTTAAAGGGATGGCGTGCATTATTCAAAAAATGCAATTAACCAATGGCAGCGCACTGGCTGCTTTTTCTGGCCTCTCCTCCATTGGTGAGACCGTCGCAACGAGTATCTTTCATTGCTACATCCGGTTCTCATGCTAACCTGTCTGCACTGCATCTGCAGTCTCTGTGCATTGTCTAATGCTCTCTGTTTCCACAGCATATCAGTATCCTGTGTTACCTGGTTATATCAGCAACCATCTGGGCCTAAGCCATCCCGTTCCGCCAACAGCCATCCGAGTCCAAGGACTGTGTGAAAGTCACTGGAACCGACTCCTTACCAACTAACCGGATCCAGGACCCAGCGCATTACGGACTCTGCTGTAACTTTTGTTATCCCTTTTGGTCCCGCTGGGACAGCTGCCGCATGTTTGGGGTCTAACTGGAGGTAGCATCTGTGTCCTCCGGGCATTCTATTCTGGCCCTGCCTGAGGGGCTTTACTACGGGTGCCCGGGGCTCACTAGTCACGCCCCCTTCGGAGTCCCCTGGACCGTGGTCCCGAGGTTCCACTTAAAAAATAAAAACGAATGTGAACTTCACCATCTCTGCCTCCGCTTCCATTCGTTACACCCTGTGACGCCACACAAAGCCAGCCAATCACTTGAATGCCCTTCTCTAAGATGGTGGTGACCGCTGCCCATGTCATCGCGTTGCCCACAGTGTGCGTCCTCCATCATTGGCTGAAAAAGGGCGCTGGAAGCATCATTTGAAACGCGACTTTGGCGCTCTGATCGGCGACCTCTTGGCCGACCTCACGCTATGGTCGGGTTTCGTTTCATGAAACCCGACTTTAGCGAAAGTCAGCGATTTTTTAAATTGACCGACCCGTTTCACTCAACTCTAATGCTTAAAAGTAATTTGTCACCAAATTAACGTTTTGCTAATTTATCGAGTGATTGGAAAGCTGTTTACACTGACCGATTATTGGGAGACCAGTGTTCCTAGGAAAGCACGTTCATAATAATCTGCCAGTGGAAATGAACCCTTAGCAAATCCCCACCTTAGTCTAAATTATTTTTTTCAAATATCTTGCTTTACTTATGTCCTTGAGTTACATTCATGGTAAAGGGAACCTGTCATCAGGTTTTCCCAATATAAAAAATGGACACCACCTTTAAGGCCTCTTTTACAGTATTCTAGTTAGCTGTATGTAAGACTAGTAACCTGTTCTAGATCCGATGCCTCCTCTCTCGTTGCAATTACTGTCCTCTTGCCTGCCTCATGTGCATGTCCCCCAAACGCTCTGCCCTCCTAATGATAGAGCAAAGTACTGTAAAGCGCATGCACTGGGAGAGGCCATAGAGCGTTGATGACCTGTAAGGAAAGCCGGCGCATGCGCATTACAGTACTCTGCTCTATCCCCAGCAGGGCAGAGTGAAGGACGCATGCGCAGGAGCATGATTGGTGGACACACTGTGTGGATGCTATAGGACAGGTCATCCACGTAAGACAAGCAGGAGAACAGTGATTGATAGAGGAGGCGCCAATTCAAGACCAGTGATGCTCATCAGACTGGACGGTGCCTTATAAAGGTATAATAAAAGGTATTTTTCGTGCTATTCAGGGGGCGTTGGGATTTAAATACAGCTTAGGTGGCCATAGTTCATATTGGGAAAACCTGGAGACAGGTTCCATTTAAGTACATATAAATATATAATTACCTACCTCTACTTTCATTTTAAGTCTGTCATTGTCAGAAATAAGATGTTTCATTTCTTCCAGCAAGTGCAGATTCTCACTTTGCATTTTCCTTATTTCTTTGTTGAGGTCATTTATTTTAAACTCTCGCTCCATGAGTATCGATTTCAGGAGCGGTAGAGATATTTTCTGAGATCCATTCGATTCTGTAGCCTTGAACCAAAGGAATTGATATTTTAATTAGCATAACATTAAAAATAAAATGGACACAGACACTTAACATTTTAGAATACAGAATTTACAAGAGTCTAATAAAAATAAAGTATTCTTCTATTGAACTAGAAGGGTGAACACTTACCCCCTCTAACTTATATTGTGTATACAGTACTGATATTATCTAGTTACAGTATATTATCTTCTAAAACGTCACCAAATAATTACTTCCAGCAAAAAGTCTTTTTGTTTTTAAACTTAAATTATACCTTTTGAATTTCATATAAAACAGCAGATAAATAAGGACATTTTCAATTCAGAATGACTTAAAAGGAATGAGTCACATCACTCAGTGTCGGAATGGAGTGCCAAGCGGCCCACCAATAACAGTGACTATGTGAGACCACTGTTCAGCTGCATGGAAATATTACATTACCCTCATTAACAACCTACCTCTGCTTCTGTATAATAATGCACTGGGCGGTTTGTTAAATGAAAGATGAGATGATGCCCTTGTCTGAACAAAAGGAATCGAGTGATTGTGTCAACTACTGCACATATAGGGCATTGGAGGACCACTGCTGCACAGGGGCCCACCAAGGGATTCTCCTGTTCCCCTGTGGGCCAGTCCGAGCCTGACTCCACTTATGTGCATAACCTAAAACATTTTAATGCTAAATGTTATATACTGTAAATGAGACAATCACTTCAAATTACACTCAAAAATGGTTTCCTGGAAGGTAGAAGATAGTCAGAATGCATAATGAATAAAGAGATGGTCTTTTCAAACAGGGTCTTTTGGGCAAATTTTAGCTATAAGTGACATGTCAAACAAGCAAATCCAAATTTTACCCAAATTCACTGTGAATTTTTCTATCTACCAATATATGTGTAGTTCTAATGTTTGTAAGCTCCTCTAGTAGTAATACTGGAGAATCTGTAGCATGTAACCATAGAGCAATGTTTGTGCTCGTCACTTTACTGCTCCAGTTTCTTGAGTTACTGTTTATCCATACTGTAGATACGGCTAAAACTATACAGCTATGTACTGAGGTTCTCAGATAAAGTTATGGTAAATGAGATCTGAATATACAGTGAGGGAAATAATTATTTGATCCCTTGCTGATTTTGTAAGTTTGCCCACTGACAAAGACATGAACAGTCTATAATTTTAAGCATAGGTTAATTTTAACATTGAGAGATAGAATATCAGAAATAAAATCCAGAAAATCACATTGTACAAATTATATAAATTTATTTGCATTTTTCAGTGAGAAATAAGTATTTGATCCCCTACCAACCATTAAGAGTTCTGGCTCCTACAAGCCAGTTACACGCTCCTAATCAACTCGTTACTGGCATTAAAGACAACTGTCTTACATAGTCACATTTATAAATTATTCCTGTCCAAAGACACAAATAATCAGTCAGACTCTAACCTCTGCAACATGGGCAAGAGCTTTATAAGGTTGTGAGAGACAAGATCATAGACCTGCACAAAGCTGGAATGGGCTACTACAAAACCATAGACACTGGGTGAGAAGGAGACAACTGTTGGTGCAATAGTAAGAAAATGGAAGAAATACAAACTGACTGTCAATTGACATCGATCTGGGGCACCATACAAAATCTCACCTCGTGGGGTATCCTTGATCATGAGGAAGGTGATAGATGAGCCTAAAACTTCACTGGGGGAACTTGTTAATGATCTCAAGATATCTGGGACCACAGTCACCAAGAAAACCATTGGTAACACTTTACGCTGCAAAGGTTTAAAATCCTGCTGTGCCCGCAAGGTCCCCCCCTCTCAAGAAGGCACATGTGCAGGCCCAGCTGAAGTTTGCCAATGAACACCTGGATGATTTTGTGAGTGATTGGGAGAAGATGCTGTTGTCAGATGAGACAAAAATTGAGGTCTTTGGCATTAACTCAACTTGCCGTGTTTGGAGGAAAAGAAATGCTGCCTATGACCCAAAGAACACTGTCCCCACTTTCAAGCATGGAGGTGGAAACATTATATTTTGGGGGTGTTTCTCTGCTAAGGGCACAGGACTACTTCACCGCCTCAATGTAAGAATGGATGGAGTCATGTACCGTAAAATGCCAAGTGATAACTTCCTTCCCTCCTCCAGGACATTGAAATTGGGCCGTGGCTGAGTCTTCAGCAAGACAATGAACCCAAACATACAGCCAAGGCAACAATGGAATGTCTCAAAAAGAAGCACATTAAGGTCATGGAGTGGCCTAGCCAGTGTCCAAACCTTAATCCCATAGAAAACTTATGGAGGGAGCTGAAGCTCCTAGTTGCCAAGCGACAGCATGAAAACCGTAATGATTTAGAGATAATCTGCAAAGAGGAGTGGACCAAAATTCCTCCTGACATGTGCACAAATCTCATCATCAACTACAAAAACATCTGACTGCTGTGCTTGCCAACAAGGGTTTTGTCACCAAGTATTATGTCTTGTTTGCTAGAGGGATCAAATACTTATTTCTCACTGCAAAATGCAAATACATTTATATAATTTATACAATGTGATTTTCTGGATTTTATTTTTGATATTCTATCTCACAATGTTAAAATTAACCTATCCTTAAAATTATAGACTGTTCATGTCTTTGTCAGTGGGCAAACTTACAAAATCAGCAAGAGATCAAATACTTATTTCCCCCACTGTATATACTAATTTACTCTCACAAAGTTCATCATTTAGCTGGGTTAATAGAGATCTATAAAAAATAACACGCACTAATTCTTTAGATGTCTCATATACTAAATATCTGTTTTCCAAACTAAAAATATTTTTACAGAAACACTGATAAATAGCAAGGCTAATAATTGCTTGATGGTATAGTTAAACAACATTTCTATACAAGCCACCTTAGACATTGAAGGGAGCAGAGGCCGAGTATGTGTAAGTCATCCTCTATTCTTTGGTTAGACGATAGCTTGAATTTTTGGGAACAACCCTTTTAAGGGGTTGTCCGGTCTTTTATAAAGGTCTGCAGTCATTCTATATGACTGCAGACTTCTGAATCCTTACAATACACACTGTCAGGATTCTCCGGTGTTGCTGGTGAGAGCGGGCAAGAGCCATTTGTATAAGTACAGTCATGTGCCCACTAGACATAGTAAGTGAGTCCTAGCACGTCTAGTTGTAATGTGGTTGAGGTCACATGGCTGCCAGCTCTCGGCCTAAACACCAAAGAATGTGCAGTGCCCATGCGGTAAGGATGCAGAAATCTGAAGACACATAGAATGACTGCAGACTTTGACTGCAGGCTTTAATCACAACACCAGTCAACTCCTATAAAGGACACTACTGAGACTGTGTATGAAGCAATATAATATTCAATATTTTTTCTAGTTCCATTGTGTAAAACTTCCTTGTGTAACCAAAAGCGTACCATGATCTTAAAATTTATGGAAAATTTGTCAGTGCTATGGATTAATCCTGAATCTTGTTGCCTCATAAAGACAACCTTATTTTAAATGCAATCTGTTCAATACAAGTCTGGTTTCACTAATCCCTGGAGATCGGCTTTCATTGTGGGGTGCCTCAACCAGCCAGTCATTCATCTTTTCTGTAGCTTTTGGTAATTATGTATGTGCATGGGATGAATTCACCAGAGTAAAAACCATTCTTACTGATTAATTTACTATTTTTAAGCTGGCCATACACATCAGATGGCTGTCGGCTAAAAGCTTGCTTGGCAAGCTCTCTCACAATCCCTCCATTAATATGCACTCTCAGCTTAGCTGAGAGTCCATGTTTTCAGTATGTTGAGGAGCGTAAACTGCTTTTCTGACATTTCTGGCAGGCTTATCACCAAGAAGAATAAAGGGATCATGCATTTCAATTCAAATTGCCCAACCCTTCTCTCCCCACTGACATAATCAGTCAGAGGAGATTTGGGAAGTCCTTATACATACTGTATACTTTAAGGTTGAAGAAAAATAAATATCAGCTCACAGTGAAGAAACCAAAGTATATCTTAATTACCCAGACGACTATGTTTTTGCAAACCAAAAATAATTGACTTTTTATGTTTCCACGTTAAGTATTTGCTGCGGATTGGAGCTACCTCCAAAGCGCTGCAAATACTGACCGTGGAGACATCCCCTTATCTGTATATACAGTTGTGGCCAAAAGTATTGACACCCCTGCAATTCTGTCAGATAATACTCAGTTTCTTCCTGAAAATGATTGCAAACACAAATTCTTTGGTATTATTATCTTCATTTAATTTGTCTTAAATGAAAAAACACAAAAAGAATTGTCCTAAAGCCAAATTGGATATAATTCCACACCAAACATAAAGAAGAGGGTGCACAAAAGTATTGGCACTGTTCGAAAAATCATGTGATGCTTCTCTAGTTTGTGTAATTAACAGCACCTGTAACTTACCTGTGGCACCTAACAGGTGTTGGCAATAACTAAATCACACTTGCAGCCAGTTGACATGGATTAAAGTTGACTCAACCTCTGTCCTGTGTCCTTGTGTGTACCACATTGAGCATGGAGAAAAGAAAGAAGACCAAAGAACTGTCTGAGGACTTGAGAAACCAAATTGTGAGGAAGCATGAGCAATCTCAAGGCTACAAGTCCATCTCCAAAGACCTGAATGTTCCTGTGTCTACCGTGCGCAGTGTCATCAAGAAGTTTAAAGCCCATGGCACTGTGACTAACCTCCCTAGATGTGGACGGAAAAGAAAAATTGGCTGACCAGTGCTTGTGGGTGCTCTTGAGAAGAAAAGATGGTTGCACCAGGACTAAGAATGTGCTCAATGTTCAAAATGCATAGGTCTCAGGGAGGTATAGTGTGTATATTTTCAGAATATAAATATTTTAGACTCATTTATGAAGGAATGATTTTATCTTTAAAAGATCTGGAAGCTGGCCTCTTTTCTTCTATGGTCCCATTACACACTTGCTCAGCTACTTAGAATCATAGAATCATAGAATCATAGAATCATAGAATCGTAGAGTTGGAAGGGACCTCCTGGGCCATCTGGTCCAACCCCCTGCTCAAAGCAGGATTCGCTAAATCATCCCAGTCAGATGTCTGTCCAGCCTCTGTTTGAAGACTTCCATTGAAGGAGAACTCACCACTTCTCGTGGCAGCCTGTTCCACTCATTGATCACTCTAACTGTCAAAAAGTTTTTTCTAATATCTAATCTGTGTCTCCTCCCATTCAGTTTCATCCCATTGCTTCTAGTCTTTCCTTGTGCAAATGAGAATAAAGTTGAGCCTTCTACAATGTGACAGCCCTTTAGATATTTGTAGACAGCAATTAAGTCTCCTCTCAGTCTTCTCTTTTGCAAACTAAACATTCCCAAATCCTGCAACCTTTCCTCATAAGACAGGGTTTGCAGACCGGTCACCATTCTGGTCGCTCTTTTCTGAACTTGCTCCAGTTTGTTGATGTCTTTTTTAAAATGTGGGGCCCAAAACTGGACACAATATTCCAGATGAGGTCTGACCAAAGAGGAGTAGAGGGAAATAATGACTTCACGTGATCTAGACTGTATGCTTCTGTTAATACATCCTAGAACTGCATTTGCCTTTTTTGCTGCTGCATCACACTGTTGACTCATATTCAGTCTGTGATCTATTAGTATACCCAAGTCTTTTTCACATGTGCTGTCACTTAGCCCTATTCCTCCCATTCTATATATGCTTTTTTCATTTTTATTGCCCAGATGTAGTACTTTGCATTTCTCCCTGTTAAAAACCATTCTGTTAGTTGCTGCCCACTTCTCCAGTTTATTTAAATCTTTTTGAATCCTCTCTCTCTCTTCTCTAGTATTAGCTATCCCTCCTAGCTTTGTGTCATCAGCAAATTTAATCAGTTTGCCCTCAATTCCTTCATCTAAATCGTTGATAAAGATGTTGAACAATACAGGGCCCAGGACAGAGCCCTGTGGTACCCCACTTGAGACATTCTTCCAACTGGATGTGCAGCCATTTACGACCACTCTTTGGGTCCGATCACTAAGCCAGCTATGAATCCACCTAACAGTTGCCTTGTCCATTCCATACTTAGTCATTTTTTCAATAAGGATTGTATGAGAGACTTTGTCAAATGCTTTGCTGAAGTCAAGATATACTATATCTACAGCATTTCCTTGATCCACCCAATCAGTGATACCGTCATAGAAGGAAATTAAGTTAGTCTGACATGACTTATTAGTTACAAACCCATGCTGACTCTGTTTGATCACTTCATTCTTATCCAGGTATTGACTTACATGTTGTTTAATAATTTGTTCAAAGATCTTTCCTGGTATAGAACTCCCATAAAAATGAAAGCAAAGACCTTGCATAAGAACCATTTCATTGCCTTTGGCACAGAAAGAGGCCCTGTTCTTAAGGCTATGTGCACACGTAGTTTTGAAAGCTGCGGATTTTTCAGCGCAGATTTGTAAAAATCTGCAGGTAAATCCGCAGGTCAAAAGTCCTGCGGTTTACCTGCGGATTAGCCCTGAGGTTTCACACCTCACAATGGATAAGGTGTGAAACCGCAGCGGAATCCGCACAAAGAATTGACATCCTGCGGATTGTAACCCGCAGCAAATCCTCGCGGAAATATCCGCAGCATGTGCACAGCGTTTTTGGTTTGACCATTGAAAACAATTGTACTGTACAACGGAGCAGAAACTGCTGCGGACCCGCAGGGCCAGAAACGCTGCGGATCCACAGCAGAATCAGCAGCGTGTGCACATAGCCTAAAACATACTAGCCCCAAACATAAGACCTAAATCTATCTGAAATCTATCCATGAGACATGCCATTAATGTCTGAGATAGAAATACAACTTTCAACTAAAAGCTAATATCCCAAATAATCAAATTTTATAGAATAATTTAGTGATTCCTTTTGCATTGAAATCAAGCAGTCATTCCAGTCTTAAACATGTAAGAGATTGATCCTGAATGGAGTGATTATCAAGAAAATCACATTTACTGTGGCTAAATGAAGTTCATCCATGCACAGCAGTGGCGTTTCATGAAAGCAAGGCTGACCATGTATTCTAATCTCAGATGACGCCTTTAATTGCATTTAGAAATGCCACAGCATCAAGTACATTTCCTTTGAATAAGATTTTTAAGGCATTTTTGCATTAAGATTCTGTACACACTCACATCTAATATCATATATAATAACGAAGATATGTGTAAATGTGAAGCGTTCAGTCTCATGCCTCCTCACAAGTATAATCAGCAGGATGTAAAAGAGCTATTCCTTCTCCACATTACCTGCATTGTGTAGCTTAACGGCTTGCTGTCAGCATGTATCCGGAGCCTTTGTTCAGCATTGCCTTACGGCGGGAATGATTATGCACATTTTTTTTTTGTAGACTTCACACAAAGAGCTCGGTCCAGATAGCTGCTGCTTCAGAAATGATTGACTGGGGCCTACCAATAGCAATTCTTGTATATCTAGGTCACATAACTACACTGGCGACTGGGTAGAGATTCACCTTATGTCACTGTAGATCCTGTTACATTGTGGTTTTTCTAACTATAAAAACAAAAATCAAAGAATCTTTGTGTTTTAAGCTGTAGGTGTCAACTTGGAATACATTTTACTAAGAGCTGACATGTAGTAAGAACTATAAAAGCAAAGAAAAAACTCTCCAATAAACTCTCCAGCAATAACCATGAACTGCTATACCTCATTAAAACATAGATGTTACTTTTTTAGAGCATATCTTACCTGAGAATTATCGGAATACACTTCTTCACAAGTGACAAGGCCTTGGACCTTTTCCCACTGATAAGTTTTCATTTCTTGTGGAAAGCGGAGGAGCTTTTTATCATTGCTTTTAGTATGCTCTGGTAGAAATTCTGCGATTGACATTTTAGAATTTGAATGACCCAAATGAGGAGTCTTAGTAAGGTTTTGCTGACCGTCTGATTTTTCCTGTTCCACTTTCTGCCAAGAGGACTTGAATTTTACTTCATCACCCACAACTTCATCAACAATTTCAAGGTTCCCACATCCATTTTCTAGGTCTGACCAGTTTTGATCCTGAGAAAAGCTTAGAGAAGAGGTTATGCCATCTTGAGACTTGCTTGATTTCAGTATTGTGAACCCAGAGCTTTGAAAGGAGGCTTGTGAAAATATACTTTCACATGACCCAACAGTTTTACACTTTGATTCCAACATCATCTGTTCTATTGGTCTCCAAATGCTTTGTTTTGGGTCCAAGGAATCATCTTGATTAGTCTTTTCCATAGATATGCCCAAATATTTATTTGTAATATTTGGGTAACTTCTTAAATTTTGAGAATCAATCCGGACTCTATTAATATTCAGACTGTGCTCTTAAAGTGAGGACTTGGAATTACATCTGTTTCTCCAGCCAATATACTTAGTTACAGCATGGAACAATAAACATCTGAAAAAAAGTGAAAACTGATTTTAAATGGTATGGAAAAGCAAAGAGCGTCATCAATTAGCCATCACTACTTCTAGAATGTTTGTGTATTCTCCCATACCATTGGGCAGTGTTGTCAGAAACCATACTTCAAAATCACATGCTACTGAATCTCACAAATGTTGACCTTGTTTTTTTAAGCACTTTTTCTTATGTGTTTTACAGTAAAAAAAAAAAAGTTAAAGGTGCACATATAGAAAATGCATAAAGATTCATTAACTACTCCATAAGAAAGAAAATAGCTAAATAAAGCTTCTGATTTTCCTATATGTCCTCAGGACAGGCTTTATCTTTACGCGGCTTAGCATGGTTTTTATTTATATAGCTATGGTAATTTAGAACACTTTGGTCCCGTTTTGCTTCGACCCGCATTTCGTAAAAGTCTTAATAATTCATTAAGAGGCATACATCACTTAATGAATTAGGTGCATCTTATCACTGATGTGCACCTCTATCAGAAATATTACCCCAGTCAGGCGTGAGTTTCGCGACAACTTTTGATGAATATATTGGGCGGGCTTCGTCATGCTCCGTCACAGTATTGCACACTTTGGTGGAGCTGGATGAAACTGGCATGAAAGTACTAGAATTTGCAATTTTCTAGAGCAGGTTTCTGTTGTGCAAAAATTTTGAAACAATTGAAAGTGTATCATGCCAGTATTCTGGTGAAGACACCTTGATGAATTGGGGCCTATGTCTCAGTCATTTGTGATCTCTATAATCATTTTTTATTAAAGGTAATCTGACAGTAGAATCATAGAATCATAGAATCATAGAATTGTAGAGTTGGAAGGGACCTCCTGGGCCATCTGGTCCAACCCCCTGCTCAAAGCAGGATGCCCTAAATCATCCCAGTCAGATGTCTGTCCAGCCTCTGTTTGAAGACTTCCATTGAAGGAGAATTCACCACTTCTCGTGGCAGCCTGTTCCACTCATTGATCACTCTAACTGTCAAAAAGTTTTTTCTAATATCTAAACTGTGTCTCCTCCCATTCAGTTTCATCCCATTGCTTCTAGTCTTTCCTTGTGCAAATGAGAATAAAGTTGATCCTTCGTAAGCCGTCTATATGGGCATGTAGATCATAGGAAGCTGAATAACACGATACCTTGATATCTGTGATCCGATGTCGTATTCCAGGGAAATCCATATTAATCTTAATGTGCAAATGAAATGCTAAGATTTCCCAGAGACTCTGCCTCCAGTGCTTATTTTAAATGAAAGGGGAAGTTTCCAGTGTGAGACATGTAATGACTGACAGTCTGCTCTCTGGATCTGCATGTCTCACATTGATAACTCTCTCTTTCATTTAAAATAAGCTAAGGAGGCCAATTCTAAGGGAGATCTGTGTCAGCCCATAGATATTGTTATCTAGTTTACATATTAAGAAAAAAATGAATTTCTTTGGAAAAATACATCAAATCGCAGATATCAAGGAATCGTTTTATTCTGCTTCTTATGATCTATATGCCCATATAAACAGTTTTTGAGGATTGATTTTACTGCCAGATGCTCTTTAACATGACATTTTCTTTACAGACTTGTGTACATTTCATGAGTTTCAAGGTCATCTCCATGGTGGTATTTAATAAAATCTACCATTATACAAGTTATTCTCATCTCATATTATCACAGATTGTGTTGTGTCAAGGTAATGAACGGTTTTAGCATAGTTGTGTCCAAAAGGTGTTGGCAACATAGTAGCTGTCAGTCAAAAAACATACTCTAATCGATTTCCTGAAGCTGAAGTTTTATGGGGTCAGTAATGAAATTCATTGGCTTCTGCCTTCCCTGTACTATTCTCATTAAATTGATGAACCATACTTCACATTGCCCCCACACACCTGAAATAAAGCAGAGTAAAGTTTCATCACACTCCTGAGCACGGCAAAGTGTTACATTACGTTACATGATGGAGGCTTTAAACAGCAATCAGGGCTGGCAGAAGATCACCAAGATGCTTTTGCTGACTAGGAGATGTCTTACAAGGGGAAAAAGTCAGCTCAAAACGCATCTAGTGTTGGAATTCTGAATCATTAATACATTAATGGATTATAATAACCTTTCCTCTTTCTCCTAAGCAAAACAAAGAGACTTACAAGAAATGAGACAAGCTCATCTGATGAGGACTGAGGAGCTGGTATAAGTGACTGGGGAGGGTCTTGAAATTCGGACTCTCACCAGGGACAACTTATGTCAAGTCTCTACCTTTTGGGGGTACATCTTTATAGCATTGAAGATGGAAAGCAAATTGTGATGGTTAGATTCTGTACAAACACAGCGAAATAATAAAGAAACAAATGAATGTGTGTTGTAAAGATCGGAAAGCCTGCTAACATTTCACTGTTATTCCATACACAGCGGGCTCGGGCAATTTGTATTCATTGCTGAGGTTTACAGGAGTTTTAGTGTAAAAACTAATGGATGTGTTTTAAGCAAGTTGTAGAATTTTAAGCCATAAACACCCGAAATGCCGGGAAATTGTTCCACAATTAGCGCTGACTGCTGGGATAAGTGCAGTGTCTATTCCTGCTTTCTGTAATGTATAGGGTCATGAATAACAATACGATTCCCATAATGTATCACGCATATCACTTGGTTAAAGGAATAGGCCGTAGGTTAGGTTTATAGTTTTCTTTTAAAAATTAAAACTAGATTAACACAATATAATTTGTTATTTTATAATAATCCAATATACAATGCTGCATGCACATTATGTATACATAGAAGGAAATCTGACTAGAAGATATTTTATTTTTTTTCTGTCTGCTGGAAAATTATTATACTGTAATTTGGGCCACTGCGTTAGGTTTTGTTTTATTGTACAGAATGTATCTTGTATGACTGAAGTCTTTCAGAAAATTTGTGACAAATTTTAGTGTTATTCCTACCTGTTCTAGATAAATACAG
The DNA here is from genome assembly GCF_039654945.1 of Dendrobates tinctorius. Classification (NCBI taxonomy): domain Eukaryota; kingdom Metazoa; phylum Chordata; class Amphibia; order Anura; family Dendrobatidae; genus Dendrobates; species Dendrobates tinctorius. The sequence continues at coordinate 7,225,604 of NW_027361833.1, read as the reverse complement.
GCCAGGGCCAGACTGACCATCTGGCAATTCTGGAAAATGCCAGAAGGACCTTTCTGGTCATGGGCTGCCTTGTCTGCTATGTTGCTAACAGAATCAGTGTTTTCAAGACACCCATACTGTTAAGAGTTGTGATAGAACACAAGTTGCTGACTCCGTCACTTACCCCAGCAGGCCACGGGTATTATGAGAAATATTGTTAGTCTTGTAGTAAATCTTGATTTCCTCCATCCAGGGTAATATTAGTAATATACCCCATCTGGTGCTTGGGGACGGGGACAGCATGGGACTGTGTGATTTCAAATGCCACAACTGAATTTCAGCCCCAGTCCATACCTGATACTGGCATAATAAAATACATAGATAATATCATGCTAGACACCATTTTGTCTCTTGAACTCTTGTTAGTAAAATGTCTGTATGCTCATGTAGAGGGGGGTGCTTAGTTCCACATTGGACAATGATTTTGTTAAGATTGTTTTATACAGTTGTGGACCTGTGCCTGGATTTTATTTCAATTCTTCAACTCCTTAAAAAGGGAATCTGTCAGCAGGTTTTGCTTCTCTATCCGAGGGCAGGATAAAATATGGACAGAGACCCTGATGTGTTGTGTCATTTTTTGGGCTCCTTACTGTAGTTTTGATAAAATTACTGTTCTATCTGCTGTAGATCTGCAAGTCCTCTCAATGGTGAGCTCAGTTTAACCTCGCCTATACCATACATTGACGGTTTTCTTTCTACACGGTGCTTACAATCAATAGTTGGGTGTGAGGTTAGCCAAAACTCCTTACCACCAGTAATTACATAGGGGGAGCTCAATATTAAAGGGCTAACTGAGCTGCAGCAGATAAAAAAAAGTGTTTTATGATATCTCTAGCAAGAAGTGCAGTAAGAGACCCAGCAGTGCAATCAAGTTCTCTACCCATACTTTATGGTGTCCTCAGATGAGGCAGAAAATACGTGATGATAGATATTCTTTAACCCAGTCCCGTCATCCACAGTACATGCACAAAGCAACGGGCAAAGTGTTCCAATAACCCAATATACATGTACGGCGCAAAGATTTTGCTGGCTCACAAACAGAGTCAACAAAATCATCAGTGGGTGCCAGCTGGAAATTATAGCTGACATCCTTCTGCAATTGGCACAACTGCTGCTGTTTGACCCCTTAGGTGTCGCTGTCAAAAGTTCTAGATGCTTATTTGAGAGATTGCTCCCACTTTACCACCATTTGCAGCCTGTGATTGGTCTTTCACGGTGGTGATGATTGCCATGATGACCCCAGTCCAAGTAATAACATTGGGCCACCCAGCTATGGTGGCCTGTTAGGCTGTGCTATAAGCAGGGTCTAGGAAGCCTACTATCGGTGTAAATTTGACAGATCTAATATCACACAATAGAGAGGTATTGTTAAGTGTTAGATCAGCAAAGAAACAAGTGAATGTTCAGGTCCCATATAGGCACTAAGTGAAAAGGAAGAAAGGGTAAAAATCTAAAATAAAAAAAATGACAGAGCTCAAAAAAGTAAGAGAAAAAAAGTTTTGTCACTAAAATATTGTTTTTCTGTAAAAATAGAACAAAACAAATGTAGATATAATTAGTATCACCGCGCCTTTAAATACTGTACACGCATTGTGAACATTGTAAAAAATATAAAAACATATGAAAAATAAAGCTTTTTCATAATAATTAGACACAAAAATCACATAAGTGATCAAAAAGTCATGTGTAAAAATAGTGTCGGACTGTGGCGCCAAGGGCCCACCAGTAATATTGACTTTGGGGGGCCCACCTGCATACAGATATTACACTACCCTATGTACCTTCATCTTTATATAATAATAAACTAAGTAATATGGATAATGAATGATGAGATGCTGCTTTTTTCTGTACAGAGTGAAATAAGTGAATTATGCCAAGTTCTGCTCATACAGTGGGGTTGTGGGCCCGGATCTCCACAGGGGCCCACCGGGGGATTTCCCTGTTACCCTATGGGCCAGTCCGAGCCTGTGTAAAAAATACATTTTTTCACTAAAAATGTAAACTTATCCTGCAAAAAACAAGTCCTCTTATGACTCGGTCAGCCAAGAATTCTGAAAGTTATAACTATCAGAATATGCTAAAACAAAAGTTTTCAGTGTGCAAAAGTATCAAAGCTTAAACTAAATCTATATTAATGTGGGATCACTGTGATCTTACTGACCCAAATGAAAACCAATTCATGAACTGAGGGTTCTTGTTCACTCAGCAATAGTGTTGAGCGATACCGTCCGATACTTAAAAGTATCGTATCGGATGGTATCGGCCGATCTAAAAAAAATATTGGGTATCGCCGATTCCGATACCGGAAGTCCCATTCAAGTCTATGGGACTTCCGGTATCGGAATAAGAAAAACCCTATTTTTGCCTTGTACAGCCTCTCTGGGGTCTGTACGGGCCTTTCGGGGGGCTGTGCCGGCCTGTCGGGGGGTCTGTGCAGGCTCCGGTGGTCTGTGCCGGCCTGCCGGGGGGCTGTGCCGGCCTGCCGGTGGTCTGTGCAGGCTCCGGTGGTCTGTGCCGGCCTGCCGGTGGTCTGTGCAGGCTCCGAGGGTCTGTGCAGGCATCATCCGATGGGACTACAAGTCCCATCGGGCGATGCCTGCTACCATGACAGTGATTGACACATTAGCCAATGATGGGACAGTAGTAGTTCCATCATTCGGCTAATGTGTTGAATGTAAAAAAAAATTAAAAAAAATTTACATGCTACATACATACAACATGCATACTACATATATACTACATGTAACATACATACTACATACATGCTACATACTACATGCATGCTACATACATACTACATACATAATACATATATACTACATATATACTACATCCATGCAACCTACATACTACATATATACTACATGTAACATACATACTACATACATGCTACATACTACATGCATGCTACATACTACATGCATGCTACATACATACTACATACATAATACATATATACTACATGCATGCAACATGCATACTACATATATACTTTATGTAACATACATACTACATGCTACATACATGCTACATACACACTACATGCTACATACATGCAACATACATACTACATACATGCTACATGCTACATACATGCAACATACATACTACATACATGCAACATACATACTACATACATGCTACATACATGCTACATGCTACATACATGCAACACACATACTACATACATGCAACATACATGCAACATACATGCAACATACATGCTACATACATGCAACATACATACTACATACATACTACATACATGCTACATACATACCACATGCATGCAACATGCATACTACATATATACTGCATATATACTACATGCATGCAACATACATATATACTACATACAATACATACATATAGACATACAGTACATATAACATAGAGTACATACTTACCGTCACTTGTCACTTTGATCCCCGAAGCCATTGTCACCTGAGGGATAAATATCAAAATAAAAAAACACCAATATACTTACCCCGATCCGCAGAAGTCCACGAGGGTCCCACGTCCATCTTGCGTGGAGAACAGCAGCATCAGCTGATGCTACCGTTCTCTACCAGCTCCAGGAATACATACTACATACATGCAACATGCATGCAACATACATACTACATACATACATGCAACATACATGCTACATACATGCTACATACATGCAACATACATGCAACATACATGCAACATACATACTACATACATGCAACATACATACTACATACATACTACATACATGCTACATACATGCAACATACATGCTACATACATACCACATGCATGCAACATGCATACTACATATATACTGCATATATACTACATGCATGCAACATACATATATACTACATACAATACATACATATAGACATACAGTACATATAACATAGAGTACATACTTACCGTCACTTGTCACTTTGATCCCCGAAGCCATTGTCACCTGAGGGATAAATATCAAAATAAAAAAACACCAATATACTTACCCCGATCCGCAGAAGTCCACGAGGGTCCCACGTCCATCTTGCGTGGAGAACAGCAGCATCAGCTGATGCTACCGTTCTCTACCAGCTCCAGGAATACAATGACGGGAGGTAGGTATCCTTCCGCACTGTATTCCTCCACCACTTTAAAAAAAAGTGTCGGACTGTGGCAGCAATGGCATAAAGTGAGACTAGGGACTTTTTTTTTTTTACAGTGGTGGAGGAATACAGTGCGGAAGGATACCTACCTCCCGTCATTGTATTCCTGGAGCTGGTAGAGAACGGTAGCATCAGCTGATGCTGCTGTTCTCCACGCAAGATGGACGTGGGACCCTCGTGGACTTCTGCGGATCGGGGTAAGTATATTGGTGTTTTTTTATTTTGATATTTATCCCTCAGGTGACAATGGCTTCGGGGATCAAAGTGACAAGTGACGGTAAGTATGTACTCTATGTTATATGTACTGTATGTCTATATGTATGTATTGTATGTAGTATATATGTATGTTGCATGCATGTAGTATATATGCAGTATATATGTAGTATGCATGTTGCATGCATGTGGTATGTATGTAGCATGTATGTTGCATGTATGTAGCATGTATGTAGTATGTATGTAGTATGTATGTTGCATGTATGTAGTATGTATGTAGTATGTATGTTGCATGTATGTTGCATGTATGTTGCATGTATGTAGCATGTATGTAGCATGTATGTAGCATGTATGTTGCATGTATGTATGTAGTATGTATGTTGCATGCATGTTGCATGTATGTAGTATGTATTCCTGGAGCTGGTAGAGAACGGTAGCATCAGCTGATGCTGCTGTTCTCCACGCAAGATGGACGTGGGACCCTCGTGGACTTCTGCGGATCGGGGTAAGTATATTGGTGTTTTTTTATTTTGATATTTATCCCTCAGGTGACAATGGCTTCGGGGATCAAAGTGACAAGTGACGGTAAGTATGTACTCTATGTTATATGTACTGTATGTCTATATGTAGTATATATGTATGTTGCATGCATGTAGTATATATGCAGTATATATGTAGTATGCATGTTGCATGCATGTGGTATGTATGTAGCATGTATGTAGTATGTATGTTGCATGTATGTAGTATGTATGTAGTATGTATGTTGCATGTATGTAGTATGTATGTAGTATGTATGTTGCATGTATGTTGCATGTATGTAGCATGTATGTAGCATGTATGTAGCATGTATGTTGCATGTATGTAGTATGTATGTATGTAATATGTATGTAGCATGTATGTAGCATGTATGTAGCATGTATGTATGTAGTATGTATGTTGCATGTATGTTGCATGTATGTAGTATGTATGTAGCATGTATGTAGCATGTATGTAGCATGTATGTAGTATGTATGTTGCATGTATGTAGTATGTAGTATGTATGTTGCATGTATGTAGCATGTATGTAGTATGTATGTAGCATGTATGTAGCATGTAGTGTGTATGTATGTAGCATGTATGTAGTATGTATGTTGCATGTATGTAGCATGTAGTGTGTATGTTGCATGTATGTAGCATGTATGTAGTATGTATGTTGCATGTATGTAGCATGTAGTGTGTATGTAGCATGTATGTAGTATGTATGTTGCATGCATGTAGCATGTAGTGTGTATGTTGCATGTATGTAGCATGTAGTATATATGTTACATGTAGTATATATAGTATATATGTAGTATGCATGTTGCATGCATGTAGTATATATGTTGTATGTATGTTGCATGTAGTATATATGTATTATGTATGTAGTATGTATGTAGCATGTATGTAGTATGTAGCATGCATGTAGTATGTAGCATGTATGTAGTATGTATGTTACATGTAGTATATATGTAGTATGTATGTTACATGTAGTATATATGTAGTATGTATGTTGCATGCATGTAGTATGTAGCATGTATGTAGTATGCATGTTGCATGTAGTATGCATGTTGTATGTATGTAGCATGTAAATTTTTTTTTTTTTTACATTCGACACATTAGCCGGATGATGGGACTACTACTGTCCCGTCATTGGCTAATGTGTCAATCACTGTCATGGTAGCAGGCATCGCCCGATGGGACTTGTAGTCCCATCGGACGATGCCTGCACAGACCACCGGCAGGCCGGCACAGCCCCCCCGGCAGGCCGGCACAGACCACCGGAGCCTGCACAGACCACCGGCAGGCCAGCACAGCCCCCCGGCAGGCCGACACAGACCACCGGAGCCTGCACAGACCACCGGCAGGCCGGCACAGCCCCCCGGCAGGCCGGCACAGACCACCGGAGCCTGCACAGACCACCGGCAGGCCGGCACAGCCCCCCGGCAGGCCGGCACAGACCACCGGAGCCTGCACAGACCACCGGCAGGCCGGCACAGCCCCCCGGAGCCTGCACAGACCACCGGCAGGCCGGCACAGCCCCCGGCAGGCCGGCACAGACCCCCGGAGCCTGCACAGACCACCGGCAGGCCGGTACAGACCCCCGGACAGTCGGCACAGCCCCCCCGAAGGCCCGAACTGACGGCGCATCATGATGCGCACAGACAGCGCATCATGATGACGTCATTTCGGCAGCCAATCAGAGCCACAAAAGTGGCTCATTGCATTTTGGACTTCCGATTCCAGTATCCGATACGAAAAAAGTATCGGTACTCGGTATCGGAATTCCGATACGGCAAATATCGGCCGATACCCGATACTTGCGGTATCGGAAAGCTCAACACTACTCAGCAACACAAAAAAAAAAGAAAAGCAATAAAGATGTTGTTATCCAAAATGGTACCAGTAAAAACTTTAACTCATCCCGTAAAACACAAACCCCTACATAAATCGCTCTTTTGGCAGAATAAAAAAGTTATACCTCTCAGAATATGGCAATGCAAATGAAAATCCATTTTTATAAAATCAGTGTTTTTAGTGTTAAAAAATAGCTAATTATTAAAAACCAGGAGTCTTACCAATTTTACCACATATTGAACAGCAACAATATGTTGAACGAAAAATTAAAAACTATTGAATTATGTTTGCTTATTCTGTCTCCGAAAACTCAGAATAAAAAGCAATAAAAAAGTTATGTACTCACCAACGGCACCAATAAAAACTTCAATTCATTTTGCCAAAAACGAGCCTCTACTCAAATCTGTCGTCTGTCATTGGAAAAATAGAAGAGGCCTCCCAAAAACCGACCCTGTAAAATCCACTCTCCCAAAGCCAAATGACCCCCCTTCAGAACCCTGGGGCATGCAAAAACCATAGTTTTCATCAACATACAGCTGTGCTCAAAAGTTTACATACCCCGGCAGAATTTTTGCTTTCTTAGCCTTTTTTTCAGAGAATATGAATGATAACACCAAAACGTTTTCTCCACTCATGGTTAGTGATTGGGTGAAGCCATTTATTGTCAAACTACTGAGTTAAAAAGGTAGAACGAAATACCACAGGTACAATACAATTTTTAGGTGGGTAACCCGGGGGTGCAATAATCAATACATGATAGTACTACACAGGCAGGTAAACACAGATCATGATTTGATAGCAATTTTGCATTGTCTACAGTATCATGATTATAATTAATGATTCAAAATGAAGATAGGAAGTCCACAATATATTCAGGGGCAGAAATAGAAATAGAATGCTACCATGTCGCATACCTTAGTACAATCGAGTAAATGACAGGGTTGCACAGCACAACATGAAGTACATGTAAGTATGCAGTAATATTAACATCGCACTGTGAGTTACTGATAGCAGCATGAACATATTCGGTAATTTCTACTCCCTTTGACTCTAATGACGCTTGGCTGTGTTTGGCGAATATTGCAAAAACAATATTCGATGCCGATCGTATTCGGAACCGAATCTGAACCAATTCGCTCATCTCTCGTAATGAGTATTAAATCCATTGAACATGTGAAGCATAGAAATTGGTTCGGTAATCAACAAATGGTTGCCCAATGCCCATCATTTCTGAAAGCCAACTATCAGCTGAACATGGATAAAGTGTGATGAAATTTAAGTCACACTGAGTGTGCATGATTCCACCATCTGAGTCTGGGACTAGTCTGGAGAAAATACACACTGGACTAGTCCTGGCTAATTAGCATATCATTAATTAGCAGAAAAAAGAAGTGGGTTTTGTTTTGCTCATGCCTCCACAGTTTTGCTCTTCCAGACACTTCAGTAGAACTCAGTGATAGGGATTTGTAGTATACTGGTGGCAGTTTGGTGATCCTGACAGATTCCCTTTAACTGCAGGTGATCTACTTTTAGCATATTGCCAATTTAGTTGTGTCACACCAGACAGTCTGGTGGAGTAGTTGTCAGGTAGTATGAAAATTAAATACTTACTTGTTTTAATATACATACAGCTTTATCTAGGGGCAGACACAGACAGAAGAGGAGCCCTGTGCAAGAGCGTTAAATGGCCCTTTGCCTTACAACATCATAATGCACAATTCCACTTGCTTTGGAGGTGGTAGTGGCCCACTTACTTCTTGGACCCCTGTGTGTCTGCACAGGTTGCACCAGCGGTATATCCAACCTTGCCTTTATTTATTTTTATTTTACTCTCTTATATAGCGCCATTAGATTACACAGCAATTTATTGACATCAGTATCGCTGTCCCCATTGGGGCTCACAATCTAATTTCCCTATCAGTATGTCTTTGGTGTGTACCAGGAAACCAGAGCACCCAGAGGAAACCCACGCAAACACGGGAAGAACATACAAACTACTTGCAGATGTGATGTTGTCTTTAGTGAGATTTGAACCCAGGACCCCAGAGAAACAAGGCTGCAATGCTAACCACTGAGCCACCATGCGTCCTTATATCTTTGAGCAGCTGCAGTCTTAACTGAACAGTATTTTTATGTATTTCAAAACTATAGAGTAACACAAAAGGTGAAAACAGTATCGTATACATGCAACTTTCATATAACTAAGATGTGGATGTAAAATAAGCCATGAATTGTTCATTTTAGCTGCACGCTGTTTATGTGACATTGTCCCACTGAACTGGATGAGACAACTTCCTCCCGTTCGGGAGTTGGGAAAATGCTGCAGTACCCAGCACAGCCGCAGACAAGTAGACTGCTGGCAGATACTTTTTTTCCCCCACTGTATTTAGTCAGCCACCAATTGTGCAAGTTCTCCCACTTAAAAAGAGAAGAGAGGCCTGTAATTGCCATCATAGATAGACCACAACTATGAGAGTCAAAATGAGAAAACAAATCCAGAAAATCACCTTGTCTTATTTAGCAAGATTTATTTTGCAAATTATGGTGGAAAATAAGTATTTGGTCATTAACAAAAGTTCATCTCAATATTTTGTTATATATCATTTGTTGCTTCACAGTAGGTATGGTGTTCTTTGGATGCAACTCAGCATTCTGTCTCCTCCAAACACAATGAGTTTTGTTTCTACCAAACAGTTCTACTTTGGTTCATCAGACTAATGACATTCTCCCAATAATCTTCTGGATAATCCAAATTCTCTCTAGCAAACTTCAGACGGGCCCGGACATGTACTGGCTTAAGCAGGGGGACATGTCTGGCACTGCAGGATCCGAGTCCCTGGCGGCATAGTGTGTTACTGATGGTAGCCTTTGTTACGGTGGTCCCAGCTCTATGCAGATCATTCACTAGGTTCTCCCATGTGGTTCTGGGATTTTTGCTCACCGTTCTTGAGATCATTTTGACCCCACGGGGTGAGATCTTGCATGGAGCCCAAGATTGAGGGAGATTATCAGTGGTCTAGTATGTCTTCCATTTTCTTATTATTGCTCCCACAGTTGACTTCATCACACCGAGCTGCTTGCCTATTGCAGATTCAGTCTTCCCAACCTGGTGCAGGGCAACAATTTTGTTTCTGATGTCCTTCAACAGCTTTTTGGTCTTCACCATAGTGGAGTTTGGAGTGTGACCTTTTGAGGTTGTAGACAGGTGTCTTTTATACTGATAACAAGTTCAAACAGGTGCCATTACTACAGGCAATGAGTGGAGGACAGAGGAGCCTCTTAAAGAAGAAGTTACAGGTTTGTGAGCGTCAGAAATCTTACATGTTTTAGCTGACCAAATACTTATTTTCCACCATAATATGAAAAATAAATCTTGCCAAATCAGACAAAGTGATTTTCTTTATTTGTTTTCTCATTTTGAGGCCGGAGTCACACTTAACGTATAAAAATACTGTCCTTTTTTTAAGGATGAAAAACACAGAAATGTTCCCTCAACAGTGATCCGCATGTCATCCATTGGCAATGCAAGGATGCGATTTTTTTGCATCTAAGCATCCGTGTGACATCTATATGGCATCCGTATGGTGTTTTTTCTCGCAACCTTGCAAAATGGACATTTAACGGTTTTTAGGCCTGAAAATAATTTAAATCCTAATCAGCAACCCTATTTATTGCCTCTGCAACAGGTGGCACACTCCAATCTGAGCAGTTTCTGGCCGTGCTTTTGTTGGGGTATTTCTGCTTTGTGTGAAACATGTCAGACAGACTTACTTTCAACACAACTGAGCTGGTGCTTTACAACTGGGTTTTGTCATGACGCTTTGGGGAGCCATACCCAGTGATTGTGGATCCGAGGAGGCGGAGACGAATGTGGGTCCATCCGCTTTTGAATCAACGCCTCACGAAAGGCCATTTCCACCATCTCTATGCAGCTGTGCGGACCCATCCCGACAAGTTTTACCAATATTGCCGCATGAGCCTTGCCACCTTTGATGTTTTGTTGGAGATAATACGCCCTGGGATCACCTTTAAGGATACCAGGATGCGCAAGTGGCATTTCTGCCGAGGAGCGCCTTATCCTTATGTTACGGTATATATTCCTCCTGCTTTATGTTGATGATTTTTTTACATTTATTATTTTTTACTTACGTAATACCTTTTTTTATTATTACAAAATTCAACCTGTCATTAATCATAAGCTGTTAGCATGGCTTGTTAGCCACAGACTCTAACCTGGATTAATGTGAAATTGTTTTTAGATGTAAAATGGTATCTAATTGTTTTGTTTTTCATTTTACTTTTAGCTTCCTCACAACTGATCTTTCATATGCAGCCCTGCATCATGAATTTTTAATCGGGAAATCCACAATGTCAGGCATAGTCCGCTCTACCTGTCCCGAAATATGGTCACGACTTCATCAAGTGGTCATGCCTGAGCCAAAAATGGAAGACTGGTTGCGGATAGCCTGTGGTTTTGAGGAGACCTGCCAGTTTTCACATTGTATTGGAGCCCTGGATGGGAAGCATATCCATGTGCGTAAGCTGCCAAACTCAGAGTCCCAATACTATAATTATAAACAATATTTTTCTGTAGTGTTGTTGGCCCTGGTCAGCAGTCGCTACAGGTTTAGGCTGTGTGCCCTCGTTGCGTTTTTTTATGCGTTTCCAACGTGTTTTTGCCGCAGCGGAAATGCTTAAAAAACGCTAATAAAACGCATCCCCATGCAATCCTTTGGGATTCCACAGTTGCTGTGGCCATGCTGTGGATTTTTCCACTGCGGAGTCGCATAGCGGTAAATTCCGCAGCATGTCCATTATTTCTGCGGAATCGCGGCAATTCCGCTGCCATATGAAGGCATTGAAACACTCACTTTACGCATGTGCCCTGGGTACCATATTCCTGTAAAAAATAGAATTAAAATAAAAAATAGAGATATACTTACCCTCTGTCGGCCCCGGGAGTCCTCCAACCTCTTAGCCACGCTGCCAGCATCTTCCGTTCCCAGGGATGCATTGTGCAAATGACCTCTGATGACGTAGCGGTCTCACGTGATGCTACGTCATCAGAGGTCATTGTTGCAAGGCATCCCTGGGAATGGAAGTTGCCAGCAGCGTCACTGAGAGGCGGGAGGATTCCGGGGGTCGACAGAGGGTAAGTATATCTCTATTTTTTATTTTTTTATTATTTTTAACATTCTATCTTTTACTATTGATGCTATATAGGCAGCATCATTAGTAAAAAGTTGGTCACACTTGTCAAGCTCTATGCTTGACTAGTGTGACCAACCTGTCAATCACTTTTCCAAGCGATGCTTCAAATCGCTTGGAAAAGCGCTAGCATTCTGCAAGCTAAATGCGCTTGCAAAACGCTTGTGTTTTGTGGGAAAACGCATGCGTGTTTTACCAGCGGCGGGTAGTTGCGGAAATGCTGCGGACATTTCCGCAGCATTTCTGCAATGTGGGCACATAGCAGAAGATATTTGTAGATATTGGGGCCTATGAAAGAACTGGAGACTCCAGAGTCTTCAATTTTCCCATATGGGTCAGCGGCTGCACAATAATCAGTTGGACCTACCACCACCACGTCAGCTTCCAGGCTCCAATATGGAACCTGTGCCTTATGTCCTTGTTTCAGATGAGGCCTTTCAATTAACCCATCATGTCATGAGGCCCTATCTCGGCAGAAACCTGGACCACCGGTGCAGAATCTTTAACTTGCGCCTATCCCGCGCACGACGACTGATGGAGTGTGCCTTTGGCATTCTTTGTGCCAAATGGCATGTCCTCCAGTCAGCCATTCAGCTGAGTGAAGCTAATGTTAATGAGGTAATTAAAGCATGTGTGGTCCTTCACAACTTCACCAGAATACATGATTGCTCATCATCTGATGGTGATGAAGTTGTGTTGGGAAATGTTGTGATGCCCATTCCACATATGATACCTCCCCGTCATCAGCCCTCTGGACTCAAAGTGCGGGATGTGCTGACTAATTATTTTGTTTCACCTGAGGGAGCCACTCCATGGCAAGAGAATGCTATATCTATGTTGTAATTTGCATTTGTTTTGTTAAGTAAAAAGCATGTTTGTTATTGAAGTGTGTGTTGTCTTTCCCTTACTTTGGTTAAAATGTGTAAATATTAAGCTGACCAATATCGGCATTAAAAAGCAGACAGAATTCATATGGTTTCAATTGTTTATAATGGCAAAATAGAACTTTTGTAACCAATAAACCATATTATTTCCATATGGCTTTTGTGCCCAAACAAATGTGGGCAAGAAATATTTAACCCATTTTTTACAACAAAATGAAAAACAAATAAATAGCTTTGTGTGAGCAAAAAAACAAAAAATAAATAAATTATAAATTATGATAGGTTCGTGGTGGGGATGGCGGGAGGCCAGCTTGAGGTGGTTGCTGTGTTTGAGGCGCAACATGGACCTCACCCTGTGTGTGGACATATTCTGCCCCAGGATGGGTGATGTGGCCAGGATCCTGCTGGTGAGGAAAGAAGTGGGATGAGGGATATTGGAGTGGATACTCCTGAGTATTTGGGTACCCACTTGTTTCATACCCCCCAATATGGCCATGCCGACCAAACTCATGGTGGGACCAGCCTCCAACAGTGGGTCTGATCAAGTGGCCATATTGGGCAGGTGGATTGTAGGCTGGCATTTGGGGCTGTGTAGGCCAATGTTGGGTTGGTGGGGGATTTGGCTGTGGTGTAGGCACCCGGGGGTAGGTGGCTTAGATACTGATTGTGCCTGCACTTCTGTTATTCGGGCCATTCTGAGCTGGTTATTGGGGGACAGCTGCCACCGTTCCAAATATTCAGAAACCTGATATGGGTTATTGGGGGGTGTGCAGGCATCAGTCAGTATTTGAATAGATCTACGCACATGCAGTCTGACCTCCTGGGGTAGTGGACGGAGGTACCGGCCCAGGCTGCAGGCATAGGCTTCCTCACCATCATTGTGGGCAGCTCTGGACAAATAATTTAAGACCTGGTGTCAGAGGCTGGAATGTCTCTTCTGTGTCAGCCACGGCAGGGGATGAGGGCAGGCTGTGGTGGTCTCCAGAGGCACAGTAGGGCTGCTGCTGTTTCCCTGGTCCTCCTGTTGCTGTTCCTCCTGTCTTTCTGATGTCACTGCTGGTGCTGGGGGTGGTGCAGCTGGAAGGTGCAGAAGATGGGCCAGCCACCTCTTCACCTCCCCCGACTGGGTCGATAGAGGCCTCGGAGTCTGAGCCTGTTTCCCTCTCAGTGAGGTTGGACTGAGTGCTGTTTCTTTTGTGGGTAAAACAAAAATTGTTTTAGATATGACCCTAACAGCATATGTAAAATGTTGTGTGATGTATGTACTTACGGTCTGAGATTCAGAATGGAAGCCAGAAAAGACAGGCGATCATAATAAATATATTTCGTCGGTGCTGCATTCACACTGCTGGCCCACTGCTGATGTTCCCGCCGGTATTGATCCCTGATGCTGCGCTAGCGTCTCATGACATCTTCCACTGCAGCGTAACATAAAAATTATTTATGACATTGAAAATATGTTTTGACACTTTAACATATATTTTACAGTGTCATGTGGCCTGATAATGTTAATTTTTTGCATCAGAAATATTCCACATATTCATAAAAATCCATCACACATTATGATTTTATGGTCTAATGGTAACATGTGTCAGTTTGCTCAATAATATCAATAAAGGATAGTACTTACTAATTGTTGCTGGCCCTCACGTGGTCTGTCCTCATAGTCATGCAACATCTGGACACATTTCCTCCTCCATGCTGCCTCTTTTCGAGCCCGGTCAGCATAATGGACGTCCCTCTAATCCCACAGTTCTGGCCTCTCTTGGACCAGAACTATCAGCATCTCCACATTTATGTCTGTAGACATACTGGCCTCCGTGGAGGCGTTCTTCCGGGATGTGTGGAGCGCTTTCTAAGCTAATTAGCATGTAAAAGCTTCCTGATAATGGATGATTCTATTTCCTGTCATCTGAAGAAGTATTGAGTATTTCTCACAAGTCACACGTATGTTCCGTGTGTAATCCGTATTTTTTTCGCACCCATAGACTTGCATTGGCGTTTTTCAGGCGTAATACTGTGACAATTGCAGCATGCTGCGATTTCCTACTGTCAAGAAAATAACGCATGATGCGAGTTGCCCCATAGATTAACATTGGTCCGAATGCTATGCGAATTTTTCGGGCATATCACTCGTCCGTATTTCCGCTAGTGTGACTACGGCCTGACTCTCATAGTCGTGGTCTACCTATGATGTCAATTACAGGCCTCTCTCATCTTTCTAAGTTGGGGAACTTGCACAATTGGTGGCTGACTAAATACTTTTTCCCCCCCACTGTATATAAAGCAGCGTAAAGCACTGGGAAAGCAGCAGTGTTACTACAAGTACCACAGCTCCTTAATAGGTGGGAAACCGAGAGTTAGACCCCCCCCCCCCCCCCCGATTATATATTGATGACTAAGCAAAAGGATAAGTCATCAAAATTTTGATCTTGGAAATTCCTTAAATATACTTTTCTCTGTGTCACATATTAAAAATATTCAATATTTAAATTGCTCACGATGATAATCTCCTAGTATGGCACATTAGTACTACCTACTGCTGTTCTCTCTGGGATTCAGCGCCGTTCTGCTCCGCTTCTCAGTGACGTCACTAGCCGGCTCACTCTATGCTCTATGTGTGTGCTGGAAGTCTCTTTTACAATGATATCCTATGGAGATCTGACGCTCCAAAGACTTACATTGTAATATTCACTTCCGGATCATGCAGAGCGCAGTGTGACCTGGTCAGTCTACACAGATTGGCCCTGTACTCCAGAGAGAACAGCGATAGGTCAGTACACTAATACACTCACACCACACTACATTACGTGCACATACACATATTTAATGTATAGAAATCTTAGTAAGTGCTTCTTTAAGGCTCTAGCTATATATCCAGTCTATATAAGAACACTATGTAAGAAGGCACTATTTCCCTATCCTGGAGCTGCCGTGCTCGTGATAAGCACTTTGGAAATTAAATTTAGAAAAAACAATATGTTAGTAATTTAGCTCCAAACCTGCGATATTTAAATCAATTCAATGTGAGAGTATATACAGCTTACCAGTAAATAGCAATCAACTTACCTTATAGTCCATGAAGTAAGAGATTTTGGCTCAGAAGAACCCTATTCACATCATTCCATTTTTCTCCTCATTTTACCTTGTGCTGATTTTACAGAAGTGGCCACTTTTATGTTGTTCGCTCCTATTGTATGCTCACAATTTCATTGATTTATGTTTTGTGCCAGGAGCAGTGTTTCCTGAGCAAGTCTCCACTTACAACTGAAATGCACTTTACAGGTACAAAAGAACTAGGAGCAGGCAGCAGGTCCCACCTGGAGGCCAAGTTACAGTCATTGAGTGTATACAAAAGAGGGAAGAAACTGAAAGCCAGGCGGCAAGACAGGTTTACAGTTATAGTCCACTATCGCTGTTTGCTTAAGCTTTGGTCTTTGGCTGTGTCATGTCCACAGGAGGCAGCCAACAACATAATTCCTCAGCAAACAATCCGAGGCACTAATGTCATTGTCATCTTTTCTGCAGTTACTTACAGTTGATCATGATAAATGTGTGTCCAAGATACTCTACACACAGCCATACAGAGAGGTGTGAGTGACAGTAACTGTACAGAGAGGTGTGAGTGACAGTAACTGTACAGAGAGGTGTGAGTGACAGTAACCGTACAGAGAGGTGTGAGTGACAGTAATTGTCTGGTAAACACCCAACACTTTGTACTGTTTGTCTGCTCATTATTCTCATAAAAATAATTAAAGTTCAGTAGTGAAAAGTTATATCTCAGAGAACCATGCCACTGAGTGGTTTGGGCAGCAGGAATTGACAAACGGGACTATTTTTCTTTAAAATAGGAACTTGGCCAGATATGGAGATATCAGTTTTTATTTTTTGTACTATGACATCACTGTATGCATTATCTTTTACCTTTATTACTACTTTATTACCGCTACACTCTGATGTCACTACAGTGACACTGCTATGTGAATTATTCTTGTATGACAATGCTATATTATCCCAAGCCAGAACCTATAATTATGTTTATTATACTTACTCAGACATCATTGTGCACATTACTTTCACAATGTGACATCGCAATATTTCCTATGATGTGACATTATTATGTTTATACTGTGGCATCACTTTTACTCCATGCTCATCCTTGGATTAGTATTCAGGAGTAGCCAAAGTCCCAGGCAGTTTAGAGTGTGTGACCTTACCCAGCACCAGATAAATCATATGACATATCACATGATGTTTTAGGAGGTTATCATAGACCAATCACATAATCAACAATCACCAATCACATAACACCCTGGTACACATTGTAGATGTAAGGAGATTGAGGCGCACGGCTATATTCCCCGACTTTTCCTGCTTGACTGAGGGCTCCTTTGCCCCAGGAAGAAGCAACAGCAAAACGCGCGTTGGGGTGAGAGGGTCACGCCATCCTTCCATCACTCTGTGCTCCTTTGATAGGTAATCCTTCCATTATTTCTTATTTCATATTTTATGTCTTTGGTTTATGTCTTTTGACAGCGGATTTAATTATTACATGTTGCCGCAGGTTTTGCGGTTCTGCCTGGTATGTATGATTCTCTGCACTTTGTGACTTAGACTTCACCATTTATTTACTGAGTGTATTATATGATAAGCATGATTTTGGTCATATTCTGTGGTAGAGGTTTCTATAGACAGAATTGATAGCCCTTGATATATTGGTAAAACATTTTCTGCAAAAATCAAGATATGGCTCTATAAATTTGGCACAGTTAGGCTAAGTGCACACATTGCGGAACTCCCGCGGAAGTTACCGCGGGAATTCCAGAATTCCATTCCACGAGCAAACCGCATTTTAAATTCCCGTGATTTTCCTGTGGAAAAACTAGCGATTTGCAAACGTAATTAGCTTGCAGAACACTAGCGTTTTCCAAGCGATCTGTAGCATCGCTTGGAGAACTGATTGACAGGCTGGTCACACTCGTCAAACATAGTGTTTGACGAGTGTGACCAACTTTTTACTATTGAGTCTGCCTATGCAGCATCAGTAGTAAAAAGATCTAATGTTAAAAATAATAAAAAAAAATAAAAAATGGTATTTTTCTCACCTTCTGACATCCCGCGCAGTGTTCCCGATCCTTGCGATGCTTCCGTTCCCAGTAATGCCTTGCGAGACCTTTGATGACGTCGTGGTCTCGCTATACTGTAGCGGTCTCGCGAGACCGCTACATCATCACAGGTCCTTGCCGCAAGGCATTACTGGGAACGGGAGTTGGCGGGAGCATCGGTAAGGCTGCGCGGGACACCGGAAGGTGAGAATAACAATATTTTTTATTTTAGTTCTATTTTTTACAGGGATAAGGTACCCACAGCCTGGAGGACAGTCTCCTCTCCTCCAGCCTGTGAGTACCATCCGCAAATGTTCTTCTTACTTTTCGCATGGTGGGCACAGCCACATGCGGAGAGTAAGCAGAACAATGCATTCCTATGGGTGTGGGATTGCCGCGATTCCGCAAAATAATGAGCACGCTGCGTATTTTTCCGCGATGCGATGCCGCTGCGGGAAAATCCGCAGCATTAGCACAGCATTATGGAATCCCATAGGATTGCATGGGATGCTTTTTTTGCATTTTCGCGGCAAAATCACGCATTAAAAACCGCTGCAAAAAAACGCAACGTGTGAACGCAGCCTAATACTTTCATCTTTTACATCTGGATGGTGTATAGTTCCCCCTTCTGGACATTCTGCTAATTTTTAATTATTTTTCTATGTTTGATTTTAATAATTTGTATAATAAAATGAGAATCCTTTTTATAGCTTGGTCACTGCATAGTTTGCTTCATAGATCACCGCGCTCCTGAAAATATGCACCACACCAATAATATATAACTAGCCATTGTGCAGCCTGCCAAAATATAAATTGATAAGCCAGCACAGTGCCCTCTATGAACTATAATTAGGTGCTTTTCCCAAGTCAAAAAAATAAATAATTAACCACTGTACGCTTTCCCTCAATTCATTACAAGTCACTCTCTTGCGTCCTCAATCCCAACCACTGTGCTCCACCTACTTCCCAAATTCATTAATTACAATTGAATGCCCCCAATTCACTATAATTACACCTCCCAGAAGAAGCGAGCAGGAAAACGGCACCTGTTGGGTGTGAGGGTGTAATACAGGTACTTGGATGCAGTAACACACAGGAGTGGAGCAGGGGTTAGCTATTGTTTACTTAATTTACAGTAATAAACTCCATGCAGGGAGATAACAGGGAAAAAGGGGATGCAGGGTAAACAGTATAATTGATATTCAACTATACAGTCCTTATATCAGGTTTAACTTATCGTAGCTCCGCTGTCCGTTAAGGGCCAGTCACACTAAGAGATATCGCTAGCAATATCGCTATAACTAGTGACGTTATAGCGATATTGCTAGCGATATCTCTGTGTGTGATACTTACCTACGACCGGCTCCCCCGCTGGTTATCGCTGATCGCGCGAGAACGTTCAGGACTGTTTCTCGTCGTCAGCTTCCTGCAGCGCTTCCTGCTGTGAAGACGAGCGACGCGTGGAGCCGGGCGGGAGGACGCAGGATCGCCTGGTGTGACAGGTAAGTAGCGACCCCCGACCCCTGCTATGTCGCTGATGAGATCTGCCTGTGTGGCAGCTCACTAGCGACCACTTAGCGATGTTCCAGCGATCCTGACCGCGTCATATCGCTGGTCGGGATCGCTGGTACATCGCTAAGTGTGACAGTACCTTTACTCTCTGGAAGTCTAACAGGTGAGGAGATGCCGGCGGAAGCCACTGCAGTGTCTTCAGGCGTCCTCGGCCAACACACGGTCTCACTTCTGGCGGCAGCAGACAGTCACCGGTTTTGGCCGCTGAGTCCCTAGTCCATCTAACTGCGGAGCTGAAGAGTGAAGCTCTCCGCAATATTCCAATCGGCGTGTGTGCCTCTGTACAGCTCCCGTCACCTGGATAGCCGCACTGCAACACTGCCTAGTGTGCGTCTCCTTGCACACCTGCTGGTACTTGTGAGTCTTTACTGCGCCTGTCCTGGATCTGTGTTCTGCGGCCTGGAGCCTTTCCCAACAAACTCCCGCTCGGCGACACACCCCGGGTCCTTACTGCACCTGACGCTCATCATTGTCACGCGGCCTATCGCTGCTTGCAGCGCAGGTCCTCTCTCAGTCAGCCCTCCGACAGGAAGCCCCTCTCTTTTCCCATGCAAACCTCCTTATACTCCCCTGACTCACCACGCCTCCTCTCTGCAGGTCATGGGTCTCCTTCAGCACTTGCAGCCTGGTTCTCTCTTCTGCAAGGGAACACAGCCTTGTCCCACAGTCTCCTGACCTATTCCATTACAGGTAATATACCAGTGGCATCCATATTAGCCTAGTGAGTGCACAGTGGGATACTGGATTCCTGTGGAAGGATGATTTTTATATGTGCAGAGCATGCAGGCACTTGCATTTTTGTCATGCTCTTCATACTGCTTCCTTGTTGGTTGCCTAGAACGGAGAAATATACAGAGGCTATACCTACAATGATCTTTTATGGAATGTTATTGACCAGTTTTCAGCATACAGTATCTCAGGAATTTTTTCCTAGTATTACCAGTGCAGGCTATTGCTTTTCTTTTTTGCTGTTATAACTGATTTCACAATATTCATTATTACCTTTGTATATTGATCCTCCTCTTTTTTGCTATTTACATATATTTATGCTGTGTTTTCCACCCTCTTTTTGGAATTTTTTTTTTGCCCTGTCTTTTTATATTAACTGTTTTCATGTGTGATAATTAATAAAATAGTATGTTTTAATATTAATTTGTGTTGGTATCTCTTCCTATCTAATGGTTGCGATATATGCCATATAAGATTATGTTGTATCATTATAATTACATGTCCACTCCCGCCCCCCCAATCATTATAACTTCATGTCGTCTCCAACCACCCCTAATTCATTCAAGTTGTTTTTTCCTTTGGTTTTGCTTGCTTTTATGGCCAGTGTGAACATGCTTTTACTTCATCCATGTCATTCAATTCTACTCCAGTTCAGTTTTTTTGTTTTTTCTTCAGCATTTTTGTATTCAGTACAAATAGGGTGTGGCCTCCTTTCTACTGAGCTGTGTAGTTCATTTATAGTCCCTCTGAAGCTGGGTGTCCGTTTGGGACCCAGAGACTCTGTCACTATTCACACTAGGTAGGTTTTAACCTTAATGTAGTTACTGTCTCAAATGGGTACACCTTGCCGTGGTGGGACAGCTTTATACTTTTTTGATCAAAACAGTGTTTACCATGTACCCTATGTTATTTATTGCACTTGCTTTTTTACTTATTTATTTTCATTAGGGTATATACACACATTGTTTTTTCCTTTGGTTTTGCTTGCATTTATGGCCAGTGTGAACATGCTTTTACATCATGCATGTCATTCAATTCTACTCCAGTTCAGTTTTTTTGTTTTTTGATTTCACAATATTCATTATTACCTTTGTATATTGAGCCTCCTCTTTTTTGCTATTTACATATATTTATGCTGTGTTTTCCCCCCTCTTTTTGGAGTTTTTTTTGCCCTGTCTATTTATATTAACTGTTTTCATTTGTGATAATTAATAAAGTAGTATGTTTTAATATTAATTTGTGTTGGTATCTCTTCCTATCTAATGGTTATGGTATATGCCATATAAGATTATGTTGTATCATTATAATTACATGTCCACTCCCGCCCCCCCATCATTATAACTTCATGTCGTCTCCAACCACCCCTAATTCATTCAATTTTTTTAAAAATAATGATAATAAAAGAATCACATCCCTTTCTAGACAATCCCTCGTAGTTCTGCTTTCCTCCATGGTACATCCCTCTTCTGTCTGGTGGGTATGTGCTAAATGATGAAGCTTGGAGCGTTGAAGTCATCACGCCAACTGCATCATAGAAAAAGCTCAAGAATGGCTTCTTGCAGCTTTGCTGTGATTCTCTGTTGCTTGCAGCAGAGCTACAGGTATGCCTGTATGGCAATGTTCACCCCAAAGGCTGTCAACAAACAATACTATAATAATGGCAATCTGGCCATGGCCACCCACCCCTGGAGCCTCGAGCCCTGGGTAGATGCCCAGATTACACTCATTATGATCCGTTTCTAATAGCTGGACTATCCATATACTGTGCTATGATCCCAGCTCTGTGACATTATTGTGGTAAACCTGAGCTAATAGCTATAACATCTCTATATTATCACTTTTTCATTTATTTATGGACATTGCTCCCATAACTATGACATAATTGCATAGAACTGTCTCCTGTGTCTTTTCCTGGTTTATTAAGCATATATTGTGACATAACCTATTTCACCACTTCATTACTTCTGTATAGTGATTCTGTACATTCTGACCATGATCATTGTGTGCATTATTCATGTAAGATGCTAATACAATAAAGGATAGAGTTCAGTTTTTTTTTCCACATGGTGCCTCTATTCCTATGTTGCTCAGTACAGATTGACATACTAAACCCAGCAATTGATTTATCCTGTGAGTGCTACTTGTGACAGTTTTATGAAACATACCAATTATTTTATGTTATGGTTGAATACAAATGTGGGAGTATTAATGGCAACGTATTAATTGACACTGACTGAAGACTATTATAAAAGATCACTAATAGACTTGTGTTACTGTCCTAGTCCTTTTATTATTATTTCTGATGTAAATACTCTTAAGTTAGGGCACACTTAAACATACCGACCATTGGCGTTAAACAACTGCCAATCGGCTACATGCAAGCCATACATCTGTTTTGTGGCCTGTTAAAACAGGTCAACAAACTTTTTATGAGTACTGAACGGTTATTAATATGATCCTCTTGTGCACATAAAAGACGACATTACCAGAAGCACATCACCTGCATACAAGGGGCGTTGTGCTGCCATTACCGATAATTTTTAAGCGTGCTCAAAAATTATTGTACTCGACGAACAAGCATTCTAGCTAGTCATTGTGTGATAACGACCTGTTTTAGATGGGCCAATAAATGGGCTTGTTCCTTTACGATCTGCCCATCTTAATAAACCTTTATTGTATCCTTTTGTCTGCCATAAATAAAAGTGTCCTTCTCCAGGTGCTCAACCTCAAAAGGACAAAGATCAATGACCACATATTTGCCAATAAACTGCATCTCTGCGGTCAGGAAAGGTTTCTGTTTGTGGCAAATAACACATCTCACTTTATGTATTGTGCCCAATCCATGTAATTCTAAGTGATCAGTTAGATTTCTAAATTTAACTTTTTATTAAATCTTAAGGTAATGTCAGTGGACTTTTTAGAGACAATGTGCTGTTTCAAACATGGTGTTGAACTGGACTTTTTTGAGGACACTACCATCCTTGCAGGACCACATTAGGACGATGTCTCTCCTGTGGCAGAACGCACTTCTATATATACTGTGTACTGCACTTTACTATATTACCTTAATATTAATGCATTTCATTAATTTCTTAGCATTTTAAATTACATGTAATAAAAACTACCCTTGCAGGGCACTACAGCTGTCATTGATTCTGATAATTTGAAGGTTTCTTTCCATTCATTCTTAGAAAATCCGTCGGATGGCATGTTGTGAGGCATTACATAATTTATATATATGAGACGTTGGCATTTTGCTATTAAGCTCCATCTGTCATTGTTTAATTATCAATTTCTATGAATTACTCTTTCAGTGAATGGATTTTAATTAAAACTATGCAATCCAGACACTTATACACAATTGCCTAATAGATTTTTGAATGCTTATAAGCAATATATTTAACAATTTTCAGGGTAATGACTATGAGAAGGCGGGCTGCAATAGGAGTCTCAATATGATTAGGTCTCCCAAATCTGGCAGATTAAACATGAGTTAAAATAGGACTATGCACGGCATAAATTACAGAAACTATTGTTCGCTGACAGTCCTGACCTTTGGGACCATGTGTAATTATTATTGTAGAGGCAGTCAATGGAAAAATTAACGTTTCTCATTTTCGAACTTCGGTTTTTTGAGTTCATATTAGGATTTCACCATGTTTGTCAATGGCAAATAAATAAATATGGCACTTTGGTTATTACCTATAAACTAAATATTTATTCTGACTGCAATATTTATTAGAATTACAATGAATCGAATGCAGGCAATGAATTTCATTCCAGACATATTTATTCAATCAATATTTTTCATTATTCTCTATTTAATTATCTCATAACTTTTAGTTATTCCAGTCTGATGGTTTACCAATAGAATATCATTAGCGCCTCATGCTCATCTCAGTTCTTTCTATTGTTAGAACATTTTGCAAAACTGTAAAAGACTTTGCTATTGACTTTGGAAGCCCAATGAGTTCAGCCAATAACCTAACGTGTAAGGCCTCTTTCACACATCAGGTTTTTGCCGTCAGGCGCGATCCGGCTCTTTTGACAAAAACCGGATCCGGCGAAATACAATGCCGGATTCGGTTTCCCCCCCATTGACTTGCATTTGCGCCGGATGGCCATGCGTTTCATCCGGTTTTCGCCGGCAATGTGTCGCAATCCGGCGTCTGGAAAAAACGGCTACTGTAACGTTTTTTGTCTCCGGCGAAAAAGCCGGACCCACCGGATCCGGCGCGTCCGGCTTTTTCACACAATGAAAGTCTATGAGCGCCGCAATGCGCCGGAACCGGCGAAAGCCGGATCCGATGGCCGGATCCTTTTTTTTGGGTCTGAGCATGCTCAGTAGCTCTGCCCACAGCACACATATATAAAAGCATGACAGTGGGACCCTCAGCCACACCCAACATGCCACCCAAGACAGGAACCAGGCGCAGGAGAAGGCAGGAGACCACTGCAGCACCATCAGCACCACCACCACCCCAAATGGAGCAGCAAAGGGAACATGCTGAACAACGGGAGGGGAGTCCAGCAGCAGATGAGAGACGGTAATTATCAAATCCCCCATGTTATGATTGAGTCACCGTAGGAGGCAAAAACAGAAATGCTAGCTAAGTCCAGAAAACCAGAGAGGTTGGCAGCTATCGGATTGCAGACCCCTGATCCTATCCACAACAACTAACAGTAGCCGTGGGGGGTTCCTACGATGCCCTAGACCCCTCGATCACAGCCGGAGAATTAAATAGGCCTAAAGAAAGAAAGGGGAAATCTAAACTGCCCCAGATCAGACCCCAAAGCAATAGGCAGTCCCCAACATATAATAACGGTGAAGCAAGATGAAAACACAAACACAAACAGAAAGATAGACTGAGCAAAGACGGGGCCCAAGCTAACTAGATAGGAAAGGACAGGAAGGCTGCTGTCTGCAATCCGTGAAAAACCCTATGAAAATAAGAGCCAACAGACTGACAGTGAAAAAGGCCCTGAAGACGCTAGGCTTCAAAAAAGCTATGTCAGTACTCAGGAATATTCTGAAGACAGAGCAACCGGCAAAAGGAGATTCAGCTCACCCCAGCAGGGAATGGCAGAATCCAGAAAAGCAAGGCAAACAAAAACAAAACACCAATGCTAACAGGCAAAGCAGAAAACTTAGATTTAGAGGAGCAGGAATCAGACTGGTGTCCTAGAAGTCCACAGAGAAATCACCCACAGGGCAGAAGGGCGTCGGCAGCCTTATATCCAGTCCGTGACTCCACTCAGCCAGTCATCCTCGTTAGGCTCAGGTGCCTGATAATCAGGCTCATTGCCTTCCTTTACCAGAATAGGGAGTTCACGAGACCTCAGTGACGAAGGGGAAAATGAACTCACAACAGTACCTCCCCCTTGAGGAGGGGTCACCGAACCCTCAACCACGCCACCAGGGAGATCAGGGTGAGCCCGATGAAAGGCACGCACCAATCTTTTGGCATGAATATCAGAGGCAGAGACCCAGGAATTATCCTCCTGACCATAACCCTTCCACTTAACCAAATACTGGAGTCTCCGTCTAGCCAGACGGGAATCCAGTATTTTCTCTACCTCATATTCCATGTTACCTTCAACCAATACAGGGTCTGGAGGTGCCACCCCAGGAACAACTGGTTCAACAAACCTCTTCAACAAGGACTTATGGAACACATTATGGATTTTAAATGTGACAGGAAGAGCCAAACGAAAAGAGACCGGATTAATCATCTCCAAAATCTTGTAAGGTCCAATAAATCTAGGCTTAAACTTAGGAGAAGCCACCTTCATAGCAATATTTTTTGATGATAACCACACCATATCACCAATCTTAAACTGGGGACCAATGGTCCTATGTCGATTGGAAAACCGCTGGGCCTTTTCCTGGGAGAGAGAGAACTTATCCACCACTTGGTCCCAGATCTGGTGCATTCTCTCCATCACAGTGTCAACACCTGGGCAGGCAGAAGGCTCCACCTGCCCTGAAGAAAATCGAGGATGAAACCCAAAGTTACAAAAATAAGGTGACATCAAAGTGGCAGAACTAGCTCTATTATTTAAAGCAAATTCGGCCAAGGGCAAAAATGAAACCCAATCATCCTGATCAGCGGAAATAAAACATCTCAAATACGACTCCAAGGTCTGGTTTGTTCTCTCTGTCTGCCCATTGGTCTGAGGGTGAAAAGCAGAGGAGAAGGACAACTGAATTCCCAGCTTGGAACAGAAGGTCCTCCAAAATCTAGACACAAACTGAACTCCTCTGTCAGATACAATGCTCTCAGGAATCCCGTGTAAGCGAACCACCTGTTGCAAAAACAGGGGCACCAACTCAGAGGAAGATGGCAACTTAGGGAGTGGTACAAGATGAACCATCTTAGAGAACCTATCACAAATCACCCAAATAACAGTCATTCTTTGAGAGACCGGCATATCAGAGATTAAATCCATTGAAATATGGGTCCATGGCCTCCTGGGGACCGGCAAAGGCATCAACAACCCACTAGAGCGAGAACAAGATTTAGACCGGGAGCAAGTCCCACAGGACTGCACAAAATTCCTGACGTCATGAGACAAGGTGGGCCACCAAAAAGAGCGACTCACCAGATCTCTAGTATCAAAAATACCTGGATGACCAGCCAATGCAGAGCAATGAACTTCAGACATCACTCTCTTCTTCCACTGGTCAGGAACATACAACTTTCCACTGGGACAACGCTCAGGTTTGTCCTCCTGGAACTCTTGCAGAGCAAGTCTCAAATCGGGCGAGATGGCAGCAAGAACTACCCCTTCGCCTAAGATGGTAGCAGGCTTGGTCACCACAGGAGAATCAGCAAAGAAACTCCTAGAGAGGGCGTCTGCCTTGACATCCTTAGTTCCAGGAAGAAAAGAGACCACAAAATCAAAACGTGTAAAAAACAAGGCCCACCTAGCCTGTCTAGGGTTCAAGCGTTTAGCTGACTCTAGGTAAATCAAATTCTTGTGGTCAGTGAGGACCACAACTTGATGTTTAGCTCCCTCCAACCAATGTCTCCACTCCTCAAATGCCCATTTCATGGCCAACAGTTCCCGATTCCCCACATCATAGTTACGTTCAGATGGAGAGAACTTTCGGGAAAAGAAAGCACAGGGATTCATTTTAGATGTTACAGGATCCTTTTGGGACAAAACAGCTCTTGCACCAATCTCAGAAGCATCCACCTCTACCTGGAACGGGAGTGAGACATCAGGTTGCCGCAAAACCGGGGCGGAGGTAAATCTTCGCTTCAGCTCCTGAAAGGAAGCAACAGCCTCCGGAGGCCAATTCAACACATCAGCACCCTTCTTAGTCAGATCAGTCAATGGCTTGGCAATACTAGAAAATTTTGCAATAAATTTCCGATAAAAATTAGCAAAACCCAAAAACTTCTGGAGGGCCTTCAAAGAAGTGGGCTGAACCCAATCATAAATGGCCTGTACCTTGGCCGGGTCCATTTAAATAGTTGATGGAGACAAAATAAATCCCAAAAATGAAATCCTCTGTACTCCAAAAAGGCATTTCGATCCTTTGACATACAGGGAATTCTCCCTCAAGATCCGGAACACAGTCCAAATATGTTCCACATGAGAATCCCAATCCTTGGAGAAGATCAAAATATCATCCAGATAGATAATCAAAAATTTATCGACAAAGACTCGGAAAATATCGTTCATGAAGCACTGGAAGACAGAAGGGGCGTTAGTGAGCCCAAAAGGCATCACCAGGTACTCAAAATGTCCCTCCGGAGTATTAAACGCCGTCTTCCATTCATCCCCCTGCTTAATGCGGATAAGATTATATGCCCCCTGAGGTCAAGCTTGGTAAACCAGCAAGCACCTCTAACTCTAGAGAATAGATCCGAAATCAGGGGTAACGGATACTGATATTTAATAGTAATTTTATTGAGGGCATGATAATCAATACAAGGCCTTAAAGAACCATCCTTTTTGGCCACAAAAAATAAAACGGCACCTAAGAGTGAAGAGGATGGTCTAATATGACCCTTCTCCAACGCCTCCTTAATATAGGACCGCATAGCCTCGTGCTCGGGTACAGATAAATTGAAGAGCCGACCCTTGGGAAATTTACACCCCGGGCTTAGTTCAATTGCACAGTCATAACTCCTATGAGGAGGCAAGGACGCAGACTCATTCTCAATAAAAACATCATAAAAGTCCGCCAAATAGTCAGGAACATCATGCGACTGAGGAGAGGTGGAAAAAACCGGAGCCTCACTAAAGGCACACCGACAACCCCAACTCACCACAGACACAGATTTCCAATCCAAAACTGGATTATGAATTTGCAACCAAGGAAACCCCAGAACAACGGCATCATGCAGACCATGCAACACCAAAAATCTGCAATTTTCTTGATGGTCTGGGGCGACCCGCATGACCACCTGGGTCCAAAACTGAGGTTTATTTTTAGCCAAAGGAGTAGCATCAATCCCCCTCAAAGGGATAGGCGTCTGCAGAGGTGTCATCGGAAATCCACAACGTTTAGCAAAATCCAAGTCCATTAGGTTTAGCGCTGCTCCCGAATCCACAAAAGCCTTGATGGAAAATGTGGACAGGGAGCAGATCAGAGTAATTGCCAGAAGATACTTAGGTTGAACACCACCAACAGAAAACGTGTGTGCAAAGCGTTTCTCTCGTTTAGGACAAACAGAAATAATATGCGAGGCATCTCCACAGAAAAAACACAGCTTATTACGCCTTCTGAACTCCTGACGTTGCGCCTTAGACAAAACTCTATCACATTGCATAAGTTCAGACGTCTGTTCAACCGGTGGCAACACCTCTCGTGCAATCCTGCGTTCACGTAAACGCCGATCAACCTGAATGGCTAATGACATAGAATCGTCCAGACCAGAGGGAACAGGAAATCCCACCATAGTATCTTTTACGGCTTCTGACAAACCCTTCCGAAAGAGAGCAGCCAAGGCATTATCATTCCAGGTAGTAAGGACCGCCCACTTTCGGAACTTTTGACAGTACAACTCTGCAGAATCTCGACCCTGGTTCAATGCCAACAGGGTCTTTTCAGCCTGATCAATAGCATTAGGTTCGTCATACAACAACCCCAAAGCTTGAAAGAATGCGTTCACATTAGTCAGAATAGGATCATCTGGTTTCAAAGAAAACGCCCAATCCTGGGGATCGCCACGCAGCAAAGAGATGACAATTTTAACCTGCTGCGCGGAGCTCCCTGACGAGTTAGGCTTCAAGGCAAAAAATAATTTACAATTATTTTTGAAACTCAAAAATTTAGATCGATCCCCAAAAAATACATCAGGTGTAGGGATCTTTGGTTCAACAGCATGCGAACGAGCAAGGTAGGCGGAAATTCTCCGCACTTCCGCAGCGAGCTGCTCCACACGATCAGACAATTGCTTTATCTCCATTGAGAGAAAAAAAAAAAATTCCCCCTACGGCCTCAGAGATATAGAGGAAAGAATATACACACACCGTTTTGTTTTTTTTTTAAACACAATTCTTTCCTGCTATTGAGTACCCTAGGATCTGCGGTATGGCGGGTGATTCTGTTATGATTGAGTCACCGTTGGAGGCAAAAACAGAAATGCTTGCTAAGCCCAGAAAACCAGAGAGGTTGGCAGCTATCGGATTGCAGACCCCTGATCCTATCCACAACAACTAACAGTAGCCGTGGGGGGTTCCTACGATGCCCTAGACCCCTCGATCACAGCCGGAGAATTAAATAGGCCAAAAGAAAGGGGAAATCTAAACTGCCCCAGAGCAGACCCCAAAGCAATAGGCAGCCCCCAACATATAATGACGGTGAAGCAAGATGAAAACACAAACACAGACAGAAAGATAGACTGAGCAAAGATGGGGCCCAAGCTAACTAGATAGGAAAGGACAGGAAGGCTGCTGTCTGCAATCCGTGAAAAACCCTATGAAAATAAGAGCCAACAGACTGACAGTGAAAAAGGCCCTGAAGACGCTAGGCTTCAAAAAAGCTATGTCAGTAGTCAGGAATATTCTGAAGACAGAGCAACCGGCAAAAGGAGATTCAGCTCACCCCAGCAGGGAATGGCAGAATCCAGAAAAGCAAGGCAAACAAAAACAAAACACCAATGCTAACAGGCAAAGCAGAAAACTTAGCTTTAGAGGAGCAGGAATCAGACTGGTGTCCTAGAAGTCCACAGAGAAATCACCCGCAGGGCAGAAGGGCATCGGCAGCCTTATATCCAGTCCGTGACTCCACTCAGCCAGTCATCCTCATTAGGCTCAGGTGCCTGATAATCAGGCTCATTACCTTCCTTTACCAGAATAGGGAGTTCACCAGACCTCAGTGACGAAGGGGAAAATGAACTCACAACACCCCCATTCCTCAAAACTAGGGCCAAGGAATATCAAGATATTCATTGGCCCTTTGTTTCTCTTTATTCAACAGCCGCCCAAGAGATGCAGCAGCAGCACTGGCAGCAGCAGCAGCAGCACCACCCACAGCCATGGAGTCTGGCCAGCAACAGGACAGCACATCTTCTGGGAGCCCTCCCTCGCATCGTCAGCGTTTGACGGTAAGTTTTTATTTCCAACATCCATCATCTCTGTAATATATGTCTATTCATTGGCTTTTATTTCAAAACAGGAATCACAAGCTGAAGAGGAGCTCCCAGAAGAAGGAAGGGGTGGACAGACACCTGGAGTGGGCTCACAATTGGTAAGTTTTTTGCATCAAACGCAGAAACACAACATCACACTACACACAACACATAGAAAACAATGTACCGCAGACATCACACAGCAAACAAATATGCCAACATCCAAACGCATACATTTTTTTCTTTTCTTCTCTATCCTTCCCAATCTGGTGCTTGGCCAAGAGGTCCTCGCAGTGCCTCCCAGGGTCGTCGGCGACAGCAACGCGGCGGTCACCAGCGTGTAAGTATAATATTTAAGTTAAATTTTGGTACACTTTTTATTTCATGTCTTAAAGTGTAGTGACTAATTTTGCTATTTTTCTCTTTTACTTTAACAGCCTTCACAGCGTGCTCCCGACTCTGATGGTGAGGATGGAGGAATTGATGTGGACCACCTCATCGATCTCGTCAGAGAAAGAGAGCCACTATGGAATATGGCTGACCGCCGCCATGCTGACCTGATTGTTACCCGACGGCTCTGGGAGGAAATCTGTTCGCTCCTTGTGGGCCGCTGGGAGGACCTCGATGCTCGGGCCCAGTTTAAAGAGCGTAAGTATATACAGTACCGGTTGCTTGATGTAAACCAGTGTTTCCCAAACTCCAGTCCTCGTGGTCCCCACGGATCATGTGTTCAGGATTTCTATTTACTATGGAAATCCTGAAAACATGACCCCTGGGGACCATGAGGACTGGAGTTTGGGAAACACTGATGTTGTATACTAACCACTTTGTCCTTTCTCGTTTCAGGGGACAGAATTGTGAAGCGGTGGCGGTCTGTGAGGGATCGTTTCAAGAAGGAGTTCAATAAAGAGATGCAGGCCCCGAGTGGATCTGGAGGACGCAGGAGCAAGTACAAGTACGCACGAGCCCTGTCGTTCCTCTGGGATACAATGGTCACCAGAAGGTAAATATTACACACCACATGTGAAAAAAAAATGTTTAGATGTAACAATTTTTTTTCAGCCAGGGCCATGCCATGTCACTATTTTAATTGTTTTTTTTTCTCTTTATTCCACAGCACGGTGAGCAGCACTCAGGAGCCTGCACGATTGGACCCTTCTGAGGCGATCCCTGAGGAGACCAGCACCGAGGGACACTTCGACCGCCCCAGTACATCTGCACCTTCCCAGCCTTCCCACACATTCGACCCATCTGTCCCATCCACCAGCACAGGAGCATCGTGGCCGCCTACATTACATGAAGCTGCTGGTGAGGAGATCGCTTTCCCTTTACCCCACCCTTCTGCCCCTGCCACCTCTAGCACACCTGCGAGTACTGGCGGCAGCGGCAGAGGGGTCAGGAAAAGACTTATGCGCCAGAGTTCTTGCATCTGAATGCATCTTTCCAGAACTGTCTAAAAGTCTTGTCAGAGCAAATCTCCGCAGGCTTTCAGCAGATCAACTCCAGCATTCTGGAGGTGAAGACACTTCTGCAAACCATGCATTCAGAAGCAAGATCTTCGCCAAACCACACCTTTTTCAGGTCTGTTGTGGAGCGCATGGAAACGCTCTCTCCTAGCCAGCAGATGCATGTAATGCATTCATGCCACGGTGCTCTCCAGCACGTTACCTCCCAACCTCCTCCTCCCACCCCAGTAGTTCCTCCACCTGCACCCCCTCCAGCCACTTTCCATCCTCCCCCTCCTATTACATACCAGCAACCTCCCCAGTACCAGCAACCTCCCCAGTACCAGACATCTCCCCACTTCCAGCAACCTTCCCCGTACCAAACTCCTTCCCCCTACCAAACTCCTTCCCCATACAACTTTCCATGAACATCATCTGCTCCTACAGTCCCTGCCCAACCCTCCACTCCACCGCCCACCACCTCTTCTGCCTCCCACATGTCCACCCATTCTGTAGCTTTTTCCACACCTTCACCTCTAACTGTTCCTTCCCCACCACGATCCCAGTCCTCTCTCCACACTCCGTGTCGAAGTGTCCCGCAGCCCCTCCAGCAGTATTTCCACTCCACACTACACCAATTTATAATGTGTGTTTTGTAATAAAAATGCCCAGTTGGTTTCAAACCTTTATTAAAAAAGTTTTTTTAACTTTAAAAACAGTTTACAAAAAAAAAAAAAAATTAAATAAAGTTAAATTATCGTTTACACTGGTTGTCTGTCATTTCTTTCTGCGGCAAAATATGTTTAAAAAAAAAAAAAGGTTAAATACAGGGTATTTAAAGGGTAAAAAGGTATTCAAAACCAGGTATATAACTGTGGGTAAATTTTAGCTTTTTGCCACAGTTGTGTTCCTGGTTGTGTTTGAAGCAAAGTATTTCACCTAAAAAGTTGTGTTTATTGTTGGTGATTTCCTAACAATGTACACAACTTTTGTTAAAAGGTGAAATACTTTGCATAAAACACAACCAGGTACACACCTGTGGCCTAAAGGTAAAAATAGTAAGACCATAACAAGATAGCCAACTTTGGTTGGCAAAGGTATATACTGTTGGTACAGAAGGTACACAAGTTTGGTTAAGGGCACAAATCTTTCACACTCTGTCATCCTGCCAGTGTACTCTGCCTTGAGGTGACAAAGTATAGTGCAAAATTGTCCCTCATTACTGAAACTGTCACAGAACTTCTAGTGGTAATGTCATGGTAATCTTGCAAGGTGGTTTCTTCAGAGGTGTCCTCAATGGAAATGGGTTCCTTGCAGATAACAAAATTGTGGAGTACCACGCAAGCGTTGATCACCTCATCCACAGTTTCTGTCTTGAGGTTGATCACAGTCAATAGGACCCGCCATTTGGCTGTCAGAATACCAAAGGTACATTCAACCATTCTTCTTGCTATTGTGAGGCAGTAATTAAAAATGCGTTTTGTTCTTGACAATCCTCTGCTACCGTACGGTTTCAAAAGGTGTTCTGACAGCTGGAAGGCTTCATCCCCTACACAGACAAATGGCATAGGTGGACCAGATGTTTGCGGCAGCGGTCTAGGAGATGGGAACTGGAAGGTGTTTCCATACAGTTTACGCCCCATGGCAGACAGTTTGAAAACTTGAGTCATTGGAGCGGCCATAGGCCCCAATATCAACAGCAATAAATTTGTATTCCGCGTCAGCAATGGCCATGAGGACAATTGAAAAATATTTCTTGTAATTGAAATATTCCGATCCCGATCCGGCTGGCTTTACAATGCGGATATGTTTCCCGTCCACAGCGCCCAAGCAGTTCGGAAACTGACATATCTGTTGAGACTGTTCTCAAATTTCAATCCACCTCTCTGTTGTGGGCTCTGGTAAAAACTCTTCAGCTAAGGAGTCCCACAGTGCACGGCATGTGTGCTTCACTATTCCAGATATGGTGGAAATCCCGAGTCTGTACTGGAAATGCAGTGACGAAAGGGATTCTCCAGTTGCAAGAAATCTGTGGGGAATTAAAAAACAATCAATTAGTTTAAAATCACAGCATTACATACCAAAACTCAGCTATAACACTTGGAGATACACACTACCACCAACAAGATTGCAGTGAAAGTGTGCTCTCTGATGCGAGGCATATCCAATAAATGTGGCTTACCTTAAAGTCACCATCAGACGCTCTGCGGGTGAAACAGAGAAGCGGCAATAGGTGTCTGATTTTCTTATGAGGTGTGCAATGCGCTCTACCAAGTAATCAAAATTCTCCATTTTCATCCGAACATATCCAAAAAATTTATCCGGGTTTCGTCTAAGGTCCATGCAGAGTGTAGAATAGACCCCACTCGTCATTCTCTTGGCTGTGATGGGGTGGATCCACAAACGTCGTCTACGATGCCTGATGCGCTGCTGTCTCGCTCTCTCCTTCTCCAGAACAATCACCCTCAAACGATTCGCCTCCGCTGTAAAATCCGCCAAATTCTTCAAAATATTTCCAATCACAACATCCATCTTCGCCAGTCACTTGCTCTTCTCTCCAACCTGCACTTTCTCCTCTACAACCTGTCAAAGAAGGGCTGTAGGAACACGGTATATATAGTTTTTCAGTAGCCAATCACGTTCGGACTGCCACAAGGGGCCTTTTTAAAAACCGGATCCAGCGTAATCCGTCGAAAAACGGATCGAAAACCGGATGAACCGGATGAGATGGATCCGGTTTTGGCTGTCATGCACAAGACGGATCCGGCAGAAAACCGGATCCGTCACATCCGGTTTTACAAAACATTTGCCGGATCCGGCGCTCCGGCACGACGCCGGAACGCGCCTGACGCCGAAAACCTGATGTGTGAAAGTAGCCTAAGGGGTCTCCTGATTCTTCCATAACAGCACCTAACATTTCTTATCCTTAAAGTGCTGTCACACTTAGCGATGCACCAGCGATCCCGACCAGCGATATGACCCGGTCAGGATCGCTGGTGCATCGCTAAGTGGTTGCTAGTGAGCTGCCACACAGGCAGATCTCACCAGCAACAAAGCAGGGGTCGGGGGTCACTACTTACCTGTCAGACGAGGCGATCCTGACATCCTCCCGCCCGCATCCACGCGTCTCTCGTCGGCGCCACAGGAAGCGCCGCAGGAAGCTGATGACAAGAAACGGCCCAGGACGTTCTTGCGCGATCAGCGATAACCAGCGGGGGAGCCAGTCGGAGGTAAGTATCACACATAGCGATATCGCTAGCAATATCACTGCTGCGTCACAAAAACCAGTGATGTTATAGCGATATTGCTAGTGATATCGCTTAGTGTGACAGGCCCTTTAGTTACGAGGGGAGATATGCTAATCCCTCTATTAGAGAATTGTTGTTTTCTTTCACAAAGAAACATTGTTTTAAATAGGACCTGGCTGGCAATTGTTCAAAAAAAAAAAATAGTTACATACGTTGTCAAAATCCCTGAGCTTCCCCGATCCGGTTTATTTTTTCAGCTATGCATTGCAAAGATATTCATATTTGACTCTTTTGGGGCTCAATTTGTGAAATCTCTGCTTGCAGTCTACTGGAATTTCTTCACATTATTGTCTGAGTGTGCATTTTTCACCCCTTCTTCCTAGATGTTGCCAATCACAGCTGGGCAAATGTCTGAGACTGATAGACCAGATACTGAGCTGTGATTGGCAGTGTCTTTGAGTGAGGTGTGAACGCGTACACCCCCCAGAGCAGATTGCAAAGAAACTCCCAGTTGCACTATGAGCAGAGATTTCTAATACTGCGCCTCAAAAGCAACAAATGTTAATATCTCTGCAAAGGAATGATGCAATGCAAAATGAGAAAAAAGAGGCAGAATGAGGGGTTCTGAGGGATTTTTACAAGGTATTTACCTAATTTTTTTAAGTAATAGGCCCCCTTTGAGTGGGAACAAATTCAGTGCACAGAATTCCATGGTATCCCAACTTTTTTAACATACATGTATTTCCTACTAGTCTTTGAGCCAATTAGGTCTGACACAGTGATAAAAAATCAATTACACTTGTTTATATTTAACGCCATCATGCATTAAAGGCCAAACCACAATAGTTTTTTTAAATTAGGGGACATAACCTGCTATCAGAATTGTATGGCAATAACTTATTCCCCTCTCTCAATTAAAAACACATGCATTGTCAGATGATGAGAGTGCAATTGTATGTAGGGGAGGAGTAGCTCTACTGACAGCTTTCAGATAATAGCAATTGAAGTGGTATGGACACCCTAATACACTGCAGGCATAAATTTAATATCAATTGTTTTTTTGGAAAAGAGAGAGATATGACTAAAGAATGGAAGTGAGAGAGGAAGGGAGGAGAACCATCTCAGTGACTAGGAGATACACATGATGTGCAATAAGATTTTGTATTATTTGTCTCCTTGTCATTCAGCCTGTGCTGACAGATATGTTAATTTCTTTCTTTATTCTGTGGCATTAGGCATTGTTCCATTTAGTGTCACAGTGTAGTCATACATGTGATTTTAGCACAGAGGAATGCCATTGCTAACCAGACTGGGAAACCAGTTTTTTTTATCCGTCAGACAGGATTCCTTTCCAGTGTAATCAAGGCTGCCATGCATTTTTATTTTTTTTATGGATGATTTCTATTTTGCAGTAAACATACTGTATACTATAAATGTAATTTTCTGAAAAGACTGTTGGTTACTGAATTTCTGCCTTTTCATTTTAATTACACTTAATTAGATTCTGGGATTAATTTCCTTATGTATTGTCTTTCTTTTACATAGTCTTTTAACAGTCTACTAGAATATTTTAGCTGTCATTTTGTTTGCTTGTGATATCATAATAACATTGTGAAAAGATGTGTTTGAGAAATGTCATTTTTAACTACATATATTTTTGAGCAGAAAATATAGACCTTCTCCTGGGTTTTGAAATGTTTATTAGGCTATTTTTCTTCCTCGTCTTTTAACTTGAAAAGCATTTTCTTCTTTCAACAATTCAATAATTTTGCATGTCAAATATAAAGTATTTAAACTTTTAAGGCATCTTTTTAATGGAGCAGAATTTCAATGAGTCAAATAAATGTAAAAAATGCAGATTTGGCCTTTTGCTAAAATCAAACTTTCATCATGTATACTTACAAAAAGCTCTGGTCTAAATAAAAAGAATATATTTGGTGGAAATTTGATTCAAGTTTGCCCAATTTTAAATATATTAAAATCATCTGCAAATCTGCTAAAGGAGAATGACATTCAAGAAACTTTGGAATACATTAAACAGTGTGCTCCACATTTACATGCAGTGACTTAGATGTATGTCATTATGATGTACACCATCTTACATGGCTATTTTTTGCCCTTATTTACATCATAGTGCTCATTGCAGGTTGTTTCATGGATTCATCCTAGACTTAATACCTTGAAATCATCTTATGGTTGAAGCTAAAGGCCTCTATGCACATTAAAAAAGCCACAACTTGCAGGATTAGCCGACCCTCTTATGTGTATGGAGACCTCCCAAATCTTCTCCAGAAGACGAAGAATTTGTCTTGTCGTTGGCAGATGAGCTTACACAATTTTTTTTAAACTGTCCACAAAGACCCTCAAATTTATAGTAACATCTATTTAGCGGTGAAATTAAAGCACTGATGCTCATGTTTGTATTGTTGGATGGTAGAACCTCGAATAATTTCCTCTGAAGGCAAGAAGGTCCAACAATGTTTGATTCCTATTACAATGTTAGGCTGGACCACCAGATTATGCTCTGGTGAGTCATTCCAACCTAGTTTCTCACACTGTTCGAGCAGTATCAGCGTTCTCTACGTAAACTGCATCTTCAGTAGATTGTAATTGCTGTAGAAGATTGTTTTATTAGTATTAGGTCTTTGAGAATAAGGGACCATTTAGTAGACTTTAAGTGTGATATCTGCAGTAGATCTTTCAAATATATTCCACCAATCAATAGCATTCCAATTACTGTGTAAGTGATAGTAAATATACCATTTGTAGTAAGAGAAGATTTAGATCTATAGATAATCATTCACTATGTCCAATATGAAATTCATTTCATGGACAACACCTTGCAGTCTGTTATCCCCTCAATGTACAGCTATGCTTAAAATATTGCTATTGATTTTTCTCCACTGTCAATCTAGCTGACCGGATTGTGAGCTCTCATAGCCCATTTTGTTTGCCGATAGTACAGAAATGCTCATGTGAACAGTTGTTATTTCCATTAATTAGGTCAACAAGCAGTGTTTCCATCCCTTGTGACTCATATTCCTACACTGCAGCAATTCACAGCACAGCAAATTAGTGATGGCAGGTAATCCAGATCCAAGACAACAGTAGCTTATAAAATCTAAATATAAAGTTATCCAATAAGTCTACCCATAAGCGATTAGGTAAAGCTATACAATAGTCTACCGCTATGCTAAATCACATTGATGATGGCAGAATCAGAAATATATTTCCCCAGTTGCATCAATTTTGCAAGTCTTCCAGGCATTCATTTTTAATATTACAAGAGCTGGTGTCTCCTGTCAATTCAATAGCAGCATCATAAAATCACTTTATTGTATTCTGTTCGGATGTAGGATGTGAGATAAAGCGGGCAATACATCAGCTGAAAAGTTAAGAGTATTTTTGAAGTAATATTATGTTGGATAGTGAAAAAGCGAAGGAACAAAATAACCCCAAATACTGTATATGGTTGCAGAAGAATTGCTGAAGTTTAACAGGGGTACAATCAACCATTCACTTTAAATCTTAAAATACAGTGACATAAAAGTTTGGGCACCCCAAATAAGTATCTGCCTCTTGTAACTCGGCATTGAAAAAATTATTAATCTTATCAAAAATCTTATCAAAATCCATAACTCCATTTGCTAAAATGTAGCCCAAAACTTGCAAAGAACCTCATCCATGCTTCCTGCAGACACCCATTATTGCACCATGCTCCAGTCTTCTGGCAAACTTCCTTTTATTTCAAGCGTTGACTCATCCGTGCAGAGCACCTGTTTCCATTATTCCACACCGAAGTTCTTATGATTTCATGGATAGTAAGTTGAGTCACTTGCCATTGTTTCCATGTGGAAGGTATACTTTTGGCCTCAGTTCTTCCATGAAGTCAACTTCTTGACATAATTTTCTGATCAATAGATGGGTAAACTAACACACAAAAGAACAACACCACGACCATAAGTCCCAATAAAGCACAAGATTTATTATTACAATCAAATAAAATCAGGTAAAAACAGGCATCAATATTTGGAATATGACAATTTTTGTACATATAATTTTAAATATTTGTATATTTCTTCAAATATATCAGAGATATGGGCAGTACCATCCCTATAGGACATACATTCACCTGGCAGTATTAAAATTGTGAAAATTGTGCATAAATTTAATCTGATAACTTACGTGATCAATTGGTGAAAAGTCACTATGTACCAGCTCAGATACCCACCTTTTTGGATAAAGTCCCTAATAAGGATTTGGGATGCTTTCCATGTGGTAATTGTGTTCCCTGTATAAATGTAGAACGGACAAAAACATCTTTTAACCAAGGTGAAACACGTACATTTAATATTAGACACCACATTACATGTACATCCAAAGCAGTGGTGTATTTTGCAGTTTGTCCATGCCGTAAAATATATATAGGTATGACTAAGAGACAATTGAAAATTAGGATTCGAGAACATGTCCTGGGTATCAAGGCAGCGGTGAATGAAAATGATATAAATGCACTAAAA
The DNA here is from genome assembly GCF_039654945.1 of Dendrobates tinctorius. Taxonomy (NCBI): domain Eukaryota; kingdom Metazoa; phylum Chordata; class Amphibia; order Anura; family Dendrobatidae; genus Dendrobates; species Dendrobates tinctorius. Next base: position 7,185,537 of record NW_027361833.1, on the reverse strand, counting down.
ACAATCCCGAGGCATTTTAAGCAATATCACAATTGTGACAGTACCAAATTGAGAGTCCGTGGAATTGACATAATTTCTACCAACATTAGGGGTGCTAATGTCAGCCGTAAGCTTGGACAATGTGAGACCAAGTGGATTTGGATCCTTAACACGGTCCAACCACTTGGTCTCAATGAAAATAACAGTTTTGCCCCATTTCTTTGACCGTTTTGAAGAAATTTGTGCTTTTAATATTTTTTAATTTTTATGTGTAGCACCTATTGGAGACAAATTTTAAGATATACAGCACTATACATAGGGTACACTTTTTAGATATTTATACATTATTTGATGATTTAATCGTGTTGAGAGACCAATAATGGTATAACATTTATTTTAACTAATATTTTATATTATGTATTTTAAAGTAATATTATTTTATCTTTCTTTTTAGTAAGTCTGGATATTGCTCCATAAAGGCTTGAATTTTATTCAATGTTTTTCATGGTGGATCCCTGTTCAAACATGCAACAGAATGAAAAGATATTGATATATATATGTGGACAATTATGTATATTCATGGTAGACTGTACATTATATGTATATCCTACACATTGTTTTCATATCTATATGCATAGATGTAAATTCATGTATGTAAAAATGTTTCTAGTCATGTACATATATACATCTTACACTTTTTCACATATTATATCTATCGGTATGGAATTAATATAGTCTATTATACATATTACACATATGGAGTACATGTGATGGTATGACAATTGTCTTTCCTTTGTGGTTGTGCATGTTTGCTGTTGGAGCAGGCACGCGCATGTGGCAGCGGTACGCTGGTAATCTTGGTTGGTCGCGTCTATATGCCACCAGGTATGCAAATATGCGGCCTGTTGACATGACATGACACGCCCCGCCTTGTATTCCCGCCTTCCCCGGTCATGTGTGCGTTGATTATCTGCATCTGACGTGATGTACACACTATATATTAAAAAAAAAAAGTTATAATTGATCCACCATATGTATGTGGTGGTCCCTGGTAACACTGACGCTATCTGTTTGTTTTATTATTGATAGCCATTATTGATAACCATTTTGAATATATGGCAGCTATTTGACGTTTCTTAGCAACACAAACGTTGTCTATCTGCTGGTGGCCATTTTCCTCCGGTCATGTGATGATCAGCTCCATGGTTTTGGTGGCCATCTTTTTGTGATCACATGACGGCCAGCTTGTTGTTTCTTAGCAACACCGTTTGTTTTGCCGCGGGCGGCCATTTTCTTCCAGTCGCATAATGACAAGTTCTATGTCTCTTAGCAACCTTGATGCTTTACTGACGGCCATCTTCTTCCGGTTACACACCGCCGGACTTCCTGTTTTTATGGACGCCATGCTTTTTCTAATAATGGCGTCGATGTTGTATACATACGTTGTCATGGAGTCACTATTGGTCATGCGCAATTGGTTGTGAAGTTTTTAAATATCTGGGCACACCTCTTATGTTTATTGGTTAAAATTTACACACACCCTTTTCTTATTGGTCTCGTTGTATATATATACCCACCTGTCTCTGATAGGCGCCACCCCCTGATGAAGGCTTAGCGCCGAAACGCGCGTTGGGGCAGGGCGTCTATCCCAGGAGACCAGGAATAATCCATATAGCACACTTTGTATGTCACATATTATGTATTTTTTTATTTGGTTTATGGTATACCGTTTTCCTAATCAGCAGACATACAAATTACTTTGTGACACCTTTTTGCGGTTTTTTGAGTATCACTTGTATGGTCTGCATAGGCATACTGACATTTTTTAATCACACTGAGCACAGCACTTTATTTAATGATTCACACTGATATATTAGCACTGATTGTTTTATTGCAACAAAAGCACAACACTTTATTTTATATGCACTTTATAAATTAATGGAATTGCAATTTTATTATTAAATTTATGCACATTTTTCACAATTTTAATACTGCAAGGTGAATGTATGTCCTATAGGGATGGCACTGCCCATATCTCTGATATAATTTTAAATATTTGTATGTGTCTTCAAATATATGCACAAAAATTGTCATATTCCATATATTGATACCTGTTTTTACCTGATTTTATTTGATTGTAATAATAAATCTTGTACTTTATTGGGACTTATGGTCGTGGTGTTGTTCTTTTGTGTGTTAGTTTAGTGATATTCACGACTGTCCCTATATTAGTTCCATCTTACTGGCAATAATCATACTTGTAATTTGAATTTATAAAGCATTATATCACAATTTGTTTGATTGAATTGCCAGTTCTCCTTACTTCTCTCTTTGTGTGGTGGTCAATAGATGGGTGGAGCTGGGTTCCACTAGTTGCTACCAGTTCTGTGCTTATGGGACTGCTGGACATTTTTCAATTTCATAATTTCAAAAGGGAGATGTGATGTTTTTACATCTATATCTACCCTCCTTTATGCTGCCCATTTCTTGGTGCTTCTTCGAAAGAGCGCAAACAGCATATATTGAAACTTCAATTGTTTTGAAATCTTTGCCTGCTAGAGACCTTGTAGATTCACTAGAATTACCTTGCGTCTCAATGCTGTGCTCAGTCTTGAGATGGATTATTATGACCTGTGACATGAAATGGTCTTCCATAACCTCACCTTTGTGGCAGAGTTTGGCTGTTTCACAGTTAGTTTTAAATTTCCTATACAGCTGATTCTGCTTCAGTTAATGATGGTGTTTATATCTACAAATGAAAATATGAAAATGAAGATCATCATGTATTGTTTAATTGGTATCTCCTACACCTTACTATAATCCTACCTTACTATAATCCTACAAAATCCCTGACATTGTGCAAGTGTACTAGAAGTATTGATGCTTCTTTGAAGTGCGTTCACACCAATTATTGCTTTGATTTAGAGGTATCTTTTGCTCATGCCTTTTGTTAATTGATAAACATATTATTAACACTTCTATTTTTAAAAGCACTCTTGCTTGTGGCATTTTTTCAACAACTGACAAAAAATTCTGCACAGTAAAAATTTTGCATAGTATGTGAAATAGGCTTAATATAATGCCATTAAATGTCCTGTTACTGTAAAAAATCCTTTCCTTTTGTTAAGCCAAGTCTTCGACTGTGATAGCACCCCATTCCTGTTCTGAAAATAGGAACTGATAGAGGGCATTTGACCCAGAAATTCCACTAGTAATCTTTTACTTCCCCAATGGCATCACGCTGTTAATTCTCTAGTTTCTGGGATATTATAATGGATCACCTGGTGAGGTGGATTCTCTAAGGTGTAGGTCAGGGCGAATGGCATGGGCCAAAGAGGGTGGTATAGTAGAGCATGTCATTAGGGATGTCACATGGATCAGAGAGGTCTAGGACAACGGAGCATGCAAGATGGCAGACTAACGTAGCAGCAAACACTAGAAGAAACTGAACCAGGTGCATCAATCCAGGACTTGTCTCAATTAATGGTTAATGGTTGAGACATATGCAATCAGCAGAGACATGGCTAACCACAGGACAGCAGTGATGAATAAGCAAACTGGATATTTGCTTGTAGAGAAGAGTACACACTGTTGCAACAGAGTTGTAAGTTTGAACATTACCAGTATTGTTAGAGATGAGAGATTATGCAGCATAATCTATGGAGGATTAAAAACAATATAACATACACATTTTTTTTTTTACACGTCTTTTTCCCTCTTGCGGGCAGCATATGCAGATGGCCGTTTGTGTACTTTGTGGACACCACAAAATAGTTATAGCAAAATATATGGATGTGTGTGTATACAGCTATATATGCATCTTCTGAAGTGCAGGCAGTATTTGCATATTTTATATACATTTTTAAATATGTATCTTTTTTGCTTTTAATTGTGAGCTGATAAAATTGTTTGTATATGTTTATGTACATTTTATTTTGTCATTCTATACTTGCTATTTAGCCATAATTTAGCTATTTTCTGAAGGAATCCAAAAACACTAGGTATAGAGTGCCAACAGTCTCCTCTGAAGAAGGAAACATTTTTCCCGAACGTACAAGAACTGGCAGATTGCACCGGCTTTCATGCACCATGGACTGTGTGACTCCACACGCTGCTATACCTCTGGTTGCATGGCCTTGCCTTTTTTTGTGTTCATGCACGGTACCGGCCGGGATGCCTGTTCGCTACATTGCAGCTCTACTTGCTTTTTATTTCGCCAAGGACTTCCGTACACCCACTGAGTGTGGCTCTGCTTTCAAGAGGATGAAACTAACAACTTTGCTAGATAGCATAGTGGTGAATAGGGTAATTAGCTACTTTGTTAGTGCATAGTGTTTTCACTATATTTGTCGAGCTTTTTAACTTGTAACTGGATACATATTGGCACAAATACTATGATGATAGGGTGGGCAAATTAGATGATTTATAAAAATTGAAGCATGGAGATAAACCTATTTGCAGCCTGGTTTGTCACTACCCCAAAGCTTGCTATTCAGTATATAGTGCACACATACTACCACTTTCATATTGTGAGCATATAATGGTTAACACTACAGCCTTGCAGCACTGGGTTCAAATCCCACTAAGGACAACATCTGCAAGGAGTTTGTATGCTCTCTCCGTGTTTGCGTGGGTTTCCTCCCACATTCCAAAAACATACAGATAGGGAATTTAGATTGTGAGCCCCATTGGGAACAGTGCTGATAATGTCTGTAAATATAATTGAGTAAAATAGATAAATACACACACGTGGTCAAAATTGTTGGTACTCCTCATTTAATGACAGGAAAAACCCACAATGGTCACAGAAATGAACAAATGAAAAAGTCAGACATTGTGTTTTTCAACCCTGCTTCCACAGAAATTTTTTAAAAATAAAACACATGAAATAGTCCTGGACAGAAATGATGGTACCCTTCTTAATATTTTGTTGCACCACCTTTTGAGGCAATCACTGCAATGAAACGATTCTTGCAACTGTCAATGAGACTTGTGCACCTCTGTCTGCACTGCTCCAGTTGTCTCGTGTTTGAAGGTTGCCTTTTCCAGACAGCTTGTTTCAGCTCTTTCCAAAGATGCTCAATAGGATTTAGGTCAGGGATCATAGAAAGCCACTTCAGAATAGTCCAATGTTTTCATCTTAGCTTTCTGACACTGGGCAGCATATTTCTCTAGAATCCCTTGATAGTCTTGAGATTTCATTGTACTCTGCATAGATTCTAGACACCCTGTGCCAGATGCAGCAAAGCAGCCCCAGAACATAACAGAGCCTCCTCCATGTTTCACAGTAGGGACAGTGTTCTTTTCTTGATATGCTTCATTTTTCCATCTGTGAACATAGAGCTGAGCTGATGTGCCTTGCCCAAAAGTTTCATTTTTGTCTCATCTGTCCATTGTGCATTTTCCCGGAAACTTTGTGGCTTGTCAATATGTAGTTTGGCATATTCCAGTCTGGCTTTTTTATGATTTTTTTTTTTTTGCCAACACTGGTGTCCTCCCATTAAGGTCACTTTGGCTCATACAACGACAGATGGTGTAATCTAACACTGATGTTCCTTGAGCTTGAAGTTCACCTTTAATCTGTTTAGAAGTTTTTCTGGGCTCTTTTGTTACCATTGGTATTATCCGTCTTTGATTTGTCATCAATTTTCCTCCTGCAGCCACATCCAGGGAGGTTGGCTACAGTCCCATGGAGCTTAAATTTCTGAATATGTACTACTGTAGTCACAGGAACATCAGGCTGCTTGGAGATGGTCTTATAACTTTTACCTTTAACAAGTTTGTCTATAATTTTCTTGCTAATCTCCTGAGACAACTCTTTTCTTTGCTTCCTCTGGTCCATGTTGAGTGTGATACACACCATGTCACCAAACAGCACAGTGAGTATCTGTAGCCCTCTATACAGGCCCACTCACTGATTCCAAGATTGTATACACCTTGGTGCTAATTAGTGGACACACCTTGATTTAACATGTCCCTTTTGTCACATTATTTTGTCCAGACCTATTTCATGATTTTTTTATTATTTTTTTTAAATTCTGTGGAATCATGGTTGAAAAGCAATGTCTGACTTATATTTTCATAGATTTTTTTTATTTATTACTTTTGTCAGATTCAAGTTATTTCTGTGACCATTGTGGGTTTTTCTGTCATTAAACGAGGGGTACCAACAATTTTGACCACGTGGATACCTATTGTGCTGTTGATGAATACATAAAGATTTTTGCAATTTAGCACACTTGCTGTGTCCTACATGTTCCTATGACGGACATACTACCACAAAGGTATATACTCATGTATAAGACGAGATTTTCAGCCCATTTTTTTTGGCTGAAAGTCCCCCTCTCGTCTTGTACACGAGTCATATACCTGGGGGTCGGCGGGAGAGGGGGAGCGGGGGTGTAAGAGATCATACTCACCCCTGGCGTGGTCTCTGCAGCCCCCCGCTTCTCCACGGTCTCCCTTCCTGCCTTTAGAGGTCACGTGGTACCGCTCATTAAACTCATGAATATGCGCATATTCATGAATGTAATGAGCAGTATCACGTAACCGCTGAAGGCAGGAAGGGAGACAGTGGAGAAGCGAGGCTGCAGAAGACCGCACCAGGATGGGTGAGAATAGCAATATTCACCTGTCCCCGGTCCATCGCTGCTCACGCTCTCTGCTGCTTCCTATGCCCGTGACGTTTAGCCAGCAGGGGGCGTGGTGATGTGGTAGTGCGCGCCATGCCCTCTGCTGGCTGAACAGTCACTGACAGAGGATGCACAGACAGTGGTGAGCAGCGCTGGACTGGGGGACAAGTGAATATCCCAGGTGCCGGGTCCTGAGCAGGAGAGGCGAGTATGGTATTTTTTTTTGCAGCAGCAGCAGGACATGGGGGCATAATATATGGGGGCATATTCTATGGGGCAGCATATGGGGGCTTATTCTATGGAGCAGCATGTGGGGGACATATTCTATGGAGCAGCATATGAAGGCATAATCTATGGACCTTCTTATGGGGCAGCATATAGGGGCATAATCTATGGAGCATTTTATGGGGCATCTTATGGGGCAATATCTATGGAGCATCATATGGGGCATAATCTATGGAGCATCTTATGGGGCCATAAGGTTTATGGAGCATTATATGGGGCATATTATTCTATGGAGCATCATATGGGGCATATTATTAACCTTTTGCAGCATTATATGGGGTGTATTTTGTATGGAGCATCTTATGAGTCCATCATGAACTGTATGGAGCATTATATAGGGCTCCTGATTTAATATGGATGTTCAAAAACATTTCACTTAGTGATGTCTCAATTAATTTTACTTTTATTGGTATCTATATTTATTTTTGAAATTTACCAGTAGCTGCTGCATTTTCCACCCTAGGCTTATACGCGAGTCAATAAGTTTTCCAGTTTTTGTGGCAAAATTAGGGGGGTCGGCTTATACACGAGTATATATGATACCCATTTATGGTTACAGGGTAGAGTGGGAGATCAAAACAAATTAAATAATTCCGCAAGAAAGCCATCAGTAAGTAAAGTAATGTCAAAATTGTATATCTTACCTACATTATAAACAGACCATCAAGTTATTTTTTTCTGAGTGCCTCTTTAAGAAATGAAACTGGTTAATTGCTTAAAATGTGATTATATTTGCATCTACTGAAAGGTGATATTTTTTCCATGAGGTGATTAAAACATATAAATTGCTAACTTTTAATGGATATTTTGCAGCAATCTGTTCCTATCAACATAAAGTTTCATGTTTACAAGTGTTTCTTTGCAAACTGCATCTGTGTAAATGATGCCTAGTCCCAAACAGTGGGATTATGAGTATTCTATTTGCTCATTTGCATAATACGGCCAAAATACTCAATGTAATCTAACCGCCAGCTGACCAAACAGGTTTGTCTTATTAGCTACATTACTGTCTTCACATCTGCCACAATTCAAGATATATAAAATATACAAAACAAGATGGTGTCCTTTACGGCTAATAGATTAGGTTTAGTGTTCAAATCCGAAGGATAAAGAATTTTTTTAATGTATTGACAGAATTGTCAATGGCAATTATTTTTTGCTCTGAATTGACATTTTGGCTTTTAAAAATTAGTTTTTTTTTTACCCAGAAAAGTTGTACTTTTTATCGGATGTTAGATTATACAGCTTTAATGTTTATGAAGCCTTAACTTTGTGCTTTTCCCCTCTTTATACTGCATTGGACCCACATGATCTTACTCTATAGAAGAAACTACTCAGGGTGATGATATTTCCCCAAACCAGTAATAGTGATGAGTAGCGTCGGACTGGAGCACCTTGGGCCCACCAGAGAAAATCATTCTTGGGGCCCACTATGTAGCTACATAGAAATAAATACAAGACCACCAATTTTGTGGTAAAACACGCTAATATCAGGGTATACTATAAGGTAATACACATCTTAATTATGTAGCAGGGGTTGGGGTAGCCCCTTCATAGAATATAATATAGCCCGCTCATAGAATATAATGTAGCCCCCCCCTCAAAATATAATGCATCTCCCTCATAAGGTATAACGCAGTCCCCACCATAGAATATAATGTAGCACCCATATAGGGTATAATGCAATCCCCCTCATAGTATGATGTAGCCCCCAGACTATAATGTAATCCCCTGAGAATAATGCAGTCCCCCCACAGAATATAATGTAGCCCACTCAAAGTATAATGCAGCCCCTCTCTACTCCATCATTGTCCCCATCACCATCTTTGCCTTCTCCCCCACCACCCCCATCACTGCCCATTCCACCACAATTATTGCCTCCTCCCCCACCATCATCATTGTCCATTTCATCACCTCCATCATTGTCTCCCCCACCACCATCATTGCCCATCATTGCCCATCACCTCCATAATTGCCTCCCCCCACCAATATCTTTGTCCTTCCCCACCACCCCTATCACACACACACAGCAACACATAGACACAGCACAGCTCACGTCCCGGCAGCCTCTTCCTCGCTGGCAGCTTTCTGTCTGAGACAGGACGCTGGATGATGACGTCATCCAGCTGGGCTGTCTCAGACAGGAAGCACAGGGCAGGAAGCAGGCGAGGTGGAGGACGGCACTCTCATCTGCAGACTGCAGTGCACACACAGGCACGCTATGCACAGCTCACCGCTTAGAAGCCGGCAGTAGCAGCAGATGATGTGAAAGAGCTGCCACGCGGCTGCACTGTTCACATCATTTACATAGCTTACTCGCTGCTGCCGGCGAGAGAATAGAGTGTGCACCGCTCGGTGCACACTACGCAGGGCAGGGACTAAAGAAGTATTCTCTGGTGTCCCAGTGCCTCAGTCCGACCCTGGTGATGAGTGAATGTGCTTGGGTAAGGTGCTATCCCAGCATGCTCATATGCTAACCGAGCATCTTCGGTGTACTCGAAAATATGTTCGAGTCCCCGCAGCTGCATGTCTCGCGGCTGTTAGACAACCGCTACATATGCAAGGCTTGCCTAACACCTGTGACACATGCAGCTGTGGGAACTCGAGCATATTTTTCGAGCACGCCAAGAAGCTCAATTAGCACATAAGCATGCTGGTATACCTTATCTGAGCACGTTCACTCATCACTATCAATGGAACTCTTACAATCGCATCAATGGGCAGAAATAATTCCATATTGAAATGGACACTCTGCAAAGTCTGGATTCACACATCCATGTTTCGCAGCCTGTGTGTAGGCCCTGATGGATTGGACATGGGTCTCTTAACCTGAACTCAACAGCCTTATAGTTAGAGAGAGAGTGTGTGTGTGTGTATATATATATATATATATATATATATATATACACATACATACATATACATATATATACACACACACACAGTTGTGGCCAAAAGTATTGACACCCCTGCAATTCTGTCAGATAATACTCAGTTTCTTCCTGAAAATGATTGCAAACACAAATTCTTTGGTATTATTATCTTCATTTAATTTGTCTTAAATGAAAAAACACAAAAGAGAATGAAGCAAAACATTGATCATTTCGCACAAAACTCCAAAAATGGTCCAGACAAAAGTATTGGCACCCTCAGCCTAATACTTGGTTGCACAACCCTTAGCCAAAATAACTGCAACCAACCACTTCCGGTAACCATCAATGGAGTTTCTTACAATGCTCTGCTGGAATTTTAGACCATTCTTCTTTGGCAAACTGCTCCAGGTCCCTGATATTTGAAGGGTGCCTTCTCCAAACTGCCATTTTTAGATCTCTCCACAGGTGTTCTATGGGATTCAGGGCTGGACTCATTGCTGGCCACCTTAGAAGTCGCCAGTGCTGTCTCTCAAACCATTTTCTAGTGCTTTTTGAAGTGTGTTTTGGGTCATTGTCCTGCTGGAAGACCCATGACCTCTGAGGGAGACCCAGCTTTCTCACACTGGGCACTACATTATGCTGCAAAATTTGTTGGTAGTCTTCAGACTTCATAATGCCATGCACACAGTCAAGCAGTCCAGTGCCAGAGGCAGCAAAGCAACCCCAAAACATCAGGGAACCTTTGCCATGTTTGACTGTAGGGACCGTGTTCTTTTCTTTGAATGCCTCTTTTTTCTCCTGTAAACTCTATGTTGATGCCTTTGCCCAAAAAGCTCTACTTTTGTCTCATCTGACCAGAGAACATTCTTCCAAAACGTTTTAGGCTTTTTCAGGTAAGTTTTGGCAAACTCCAGCCTGGCTTTTTTAGGTCTCGGGTTAAGAAGTGGGGTCTTCCTGGGTCTCCTACCATACAGTGCCTTTTCATTCAGACACCGACGGATAGTACAGGTTGACACTGCTGTACCCTCGGACTGCAGGGCAGCTTGAACTTGTTTGGATGTTAGTCGAGGTTCTTTATCCAACATCCACACAATCTTGCGTTGAAATCTCTTGTCAATTTTTCTTTTCCGTCCACATCTAGGGAGGTTAGCCACAGTGCCATGGGCTTTAAACTTCTTGATGACACTGCGCACGGTAGACTCAGGAACATTCAGGTCTTTGGAGATGGACTTGTAGCCTTGAGATTGCTCATGCTTCCTCACAATTTGGTTTCTCAAGTCTTCAGACAGTTCTTTGGTCTTCTTTCTTTTCTCCATGCTCAATGTGGTACACACAAGGACACAGGACAGAGGTTGAGTCAACTTTAATCCATGTCAACTGGCTGCAAGTGTAATTTAGTTATTGCTAACACCTGTTAGGTGCCACAGGTAAGTTACAGGTGCTGTTAATTACACAAATTAGAGAAGCATCACATGATTTTTCGAACAGTGCCGATACTTTTGTCCACCCTCTTTTTTATGTTTGGTGTGGAATTATATCCAGTTTGGCTTTTGGACAATTCTTTTTGTGTTTTTTCATTTAAGACAAATTAAATGAAGATAATAATACCAAAGAATTTGTGTTTGCAATCATTTTCAGGAAGAAACTGAGTATTATCTGACAGAATTGCAGGGGTGTCAATACTTTTGGCCATAACTGTATATATATATATATATATATATATAACCTACAGTCTTTTCATTCATCACAATCCACACTTGGACCTCACCACAAAAGACAGACATGTGATTGTAGCCTAGTTCACTGAGGTTTTCTTCTCATGTGCAGGTGACGACTACAGCTCCAAGTATTGTGGTTTTATATTTTATCCTGGCTGAGATACTTTTCTCATCAGTTGGAGACTGAGCATAATGTTCTCTGCAATAATATTCCCTTCCTAACCTTTATTTTCTCCTAATTTAATTTTGTGCCAAAGACATCAGCGGATGATATGCTAACCTATGTTCACCTATTATGTTCTCATGCTAAATTAAAATATCCATAAATAATTGGCGGCATTGCATTACAAACCATTGTGTCTCAGTACAATTGCTGTAACGGTAAGAAGCTATTTCTTTGTGTGTCATATTAATTTAAAGGGATCCCATCACCATGGAAAGTGCATGTTACCTGTAGACCGCGTTAATCTGCACTTTAATACCGACTTTGTCATGGAGGTGTGCACAGAGTGCTTATTATTGCTTACAGCACTATGAGCTGTGGCTGTAAGCATATCCCGGCACCATGATTGACAGCTTGCTGTACACAGATGTGCTGCAAAGTAAGCTGTCAAAGTATCCGGGCATTTTACTACAGTCGCTCACAGTATAGCAAGTCGTGCCATCAGCAGTGACTGTAACCACTCTGTCCATACCCCCCACGACTGAAAGCCAACAGCTACTGGAAGCCACGCTTTCAGTTAAGTGGTTGAGACTACAGTTGAGCGAAACAGGTCGGCCAGATTCATAAGTCGCCGACTTATGGCAAAGTCGGGTTTCGCCGACCGAAACTCGACCACAGCGTGAAGTCGGCAATGCGATCGGCAAAACGAGCGCCAAAGTCAGATTTTCCAGAATGGTTGTATGTGACTTTTTTCAGCCACTGAGCAAGTGGGCAACGAGATGACATGTGCAGCGTCGAGAGAGAGATTTCGTGCACTTTATAAAAAAAAAAAAAAAAAAAAAGCGGTCCGGCACGTAGGTGTGTTTACTGTCCTCCACTCCCTGCCGACTTTGCTTCCCCATTGACTTGCATTGGGTTTCGTGTTTCAGTCGGACCTTCGACTTTTCACGATAGTCGCCCGATTTCATTCAACTCGACTTTTAGAAAGTCGGGTTTCATGAAACCCGACTCGAACCTAAAAAAGGCAAAGTCGATCATCTCTAGTTGAGACGCATTTTAATGTTAATTACCTGCAGATTACCAATATACATATTTCTCTAGGTAAATTGCGTTTTCCAAGGTGACAGGTTCCTTTTAAATATCCATTAAATTCAAATTCAAAGAAGCTTTATTGGCAGGACTAAATAAACATAGTTTTGCCAAAGCAAGTGTACAAAAGGGAATGGGGATAGGGACTGTAGGGATGTTGGGTAGGGGTTGTAGGAAAGGTGGATGGGGGCAGATCCAGGATGGGGCTATAGAAGTCCATGGCATAGGGAAGGTGGATGGGGGGATGGGGGCAGATTCCAGGGTGGGGGCTATAGAAGTCCATGGCATAGGGAAGGGGGATGGGGCAGATCCAGGGTGGGAGCCATAGAAGTCTATGGGATATCATAGTTCTCTTTCAAGCAGTCTATGACATTCGCTCAGATATTGTGCTGCTATCTCCACTGCTCTCTCTTCTTCCCCCAGCAGGATATATGTTTTCTCTTCCTCCTTCATGGTGATGAAATCCAGGAAGAGATGTGAGAGTCCCCTACTGCTGAGTATTTGGAGCAGTGTAGTTGGAAGTGGGTCTCATCCTCCAGGGCCTCCTGGTCACAGTGTTGGCACAGTCTTTCCTCCCTGGGCTTGTAGCTCTGCCTGTGTCGGCCAGATTCGATGGCCAGACTGTGGGCACTGAGTCTATATCGGCTCAGGATCTTGCAGTCTCTGGGGTCTGGGAGTTTCTCCAGATATGGGGCCAGTCTGTAGTCTCTCTGTAGACTCCGGTACATGGTCAGTTTCTGTGAGCTGCTGATCTCGTTCTTCCAGTCACTTACGTACCTCTCCTGGCCTTCGTCTACCATCTTCCTGATTCTGGCTTTTGTCAGGTTGTTGTGATTATGTGATATTCAAGTGTTTCAGATTAAATATCGTATATTGTCAATTAGTAAGGCCTCTTTCACACTTCCGTTTTTTACAATCAGTCACAATCCGCCAGGTTTTGAAAAAAAACGGATCCTCAAATTTTTTTTGAGGATCCGTTTTTTTTCCCATTGACTTGCATTAATGGCGGATTGTGACGGATTGCTGTCCGTTGCATCCGTTTTTTGTGAGGATCCGCCAAAAGTTGCTGTCCGTCACCATCCTCAAAAATTTCAAAACGGAGCTTGTAACGTTTTTTTCTCTGGCGGATCCTGCAAACACTGATTTAACCCGAATTTCTTTCTGGGTGCCGGACAAAAAAAAAAAAAATTCTCTCTCTCTCTCTCTCTCTCTCTCTCTCTCTCCTTCCCGGCCAGCGATTCCTTTAAATTTCTTCATTTTCAGGATCCGTCTGAAAACGGATCCTGTGCCATCCGTTCACATCAGTTGAGAACGGATCCGCTTGTCCGCCTTTTTGGCGGATTATAACTGATGCAAAAAACTGAAGTGTGAAAGAGGCCTAAGGATTTTCACAAGCTACCAAATTTGGTCTTACTAATACTACCCAAGTTTTACTTCTCAATCTGATGATTTTTTCCATAAATATTTTGTACATTTCTGGATGTTGCTATTGCCCCTGAAGGCCTCTACTCAACTCAATCACCCTTAAAATTGTGTCTTTGATTCCACCTGGAATTAACCAATGAATGTAAGAGATATTGTAATGTAAGCAGAGGCACACTCTTGGCATGGTTGAATTGCTTTGTGCACCTTCCCATCTACCCATTTTCCATCTATCTCTACACTCTTCCTTGATTGACATCTGTGACTTAATAGGAGCCAAAAAAGACAGATTAACACAAGTAGGTGGGAAGCTGCACTGAACCAATTAGCCACACCAAGGGTGCACCAGATATCTATGCTTGCTTTGCACTGTCACATTTGTGCTGACAGATTTCCTTTATTCATTTATTGCACCATGTATATATTGAAAAAAACACAGTAAAGAAAACACTTAAAAACAGTATTTATTGGTATTGGATTACAATATATAACAAGCAGCATTTGCTAGTGTTTTTTTTCTGGATAGAAAGGAAATTGATATAAAGAGGATCTATTGTGTGTTTTAGATCTGATGTGTACCAAATACAAGGCTTTGTTCCCCCCAAGAACATTATCATTTGGCAACAGAAGGGCAAGCGTTGTTGGTTCTTTTTCCAGATTAATGGAACAAAAAAAAAAACTAGTGTAAACTGGATACATCCCTTGATATTAAATTTAATATAACAATTCCAGAATCAATGGCGTGACAAGCCATTTCCCTCGTACCAACAGCATAATATATGGATAACCTGTTGAAAGTTCCTTTTATTGCTTAGTATAAGAACAACTTCAGTAACTTATTGTAGTAAAGCTTTGAAAATACACATTACTGGGATGGTTTACACTATATTGCATTGCATCATGAAGCCTACAAGTGACTGAATGTAACTGGATGAAGGGTCTAAAAGATTATTAGGTTCAATTTACAATTATCATGGTGTCCATACAAAAAAAGTCACGATAATCTCTTTTCAAATGGGTCTTAAAGCATCCCGATGCATCACCTTGACTTATGTTAGAGTTAACTAGATTTCTGGCATTGCAGACTACATTATTCAGGTTATGAAAAATCCCAAAACCTTGACCCTAATAAGCAAGAGGGCGAACAGAGCCTTATTGATGGTGATGAACCTGATGTCAAAAAGAAGTTATGTTTAGTGATGAGCGCAAGTGCTCGTTGCTCGTGTTGGCCTAGGGTGCTCCGAGTGACCCATTCAAGTCTCCAAGGCTGTATGTTTTGCGGCTGTTAGACAGCTACAAAACCTACATGGATTGCTTGTGTTTGGCAGGCAACTCCAGCATGTTTTGTGGCTATCTAACAGCGGTGAAACATACAGCCTCGGGGACTGGACTGGGTCACTTGAGCATCCAAAGCAAACTCAAGTAACGAGCACTTGCGCTCATCACTAGTTATGGTATATATAGAGCAACATTAGCGACCGTTTGATATATACCTTGAATACTTCGTTTGCACCAACTCTGTCAAGCTTGATCACAGACTTTGCACTTGCGAATCAACACATTTAATTTAAATTAAAAAAAAAATCCCCAAATTAAGATAATTTGTTTTACTACTTCTTGACATCTACTTTACACAATATTAAGCCTGTAAAAAGTGTGATACATAGTACCGATAACTTATTATGGCTCATCACCCACATTATGAGAAACAAGACAATAAAATAAGGGAAGGTTCACATGTATAAATAGCCTTTGGAATGTAAAAGGCACAAATGCTTTAGAAGAAAACAAGTTGTAGCAAATATAATAGTCTGTGCCACATGAGATACACGTTTGTTTAATTTAACTTCCAAAAATTAAAGCTTCATCAAAAATATCTGTACATATTTCCCAATCAGTATTGTGTAATATTAACACTTCCAATAATTGGAATCTCCGAGTGCAAATAAGTCCTCAAGTAATTTCTATATGACAAATGAGGCTAGGACTCCCTTCATTGTAGAGATTAAGAATTACTATACACAAGTAAGTAAAAGGGACTGTAGAAGAAAACCGCTCGTGTTAGTTATTTACCAGGTCAATCAGCTTTTAGGAGGGGGTGCTGCTAAGAAAAGTGAACAGGCGGTGATTGAATTTTTTTAAAAAATTGTGCGCGGACACTATTCATATAGTTGGCAAATTCTTTCAGACTAAAATCATCATCTTGTTGGCAACAGATGAATCCAAAAATACCAACAGAAAAAAAAAGGGCAGAAATAACTTCATTTATCAAGTCCTGAAAAGAAGCACAAACAAAGAGTTAAAGTAGAAAAATAAACTACATCTACAAATGAAATGCAGTCAGTATATACATGTCCAAATCCTTGTATGTCTTTACAAATTAGTAATTGAATCTGACTGTCCTAAACTATGGGATATTTACCAAGCTGTAACATTTGTAAAATTTTCTTGATCAAAGAGTACGATGTGTGTAACTTAGTGACTAACGATGCCCAGATTGGTTTTTGTAGGCAAAACTTCACAGCTATTAGTAACATGCAAACAAATACTGTATGTCACAAAGGAAAATATAAAGGAGTTTTCCATGATTTTTTTCACTCTAAAAATTAAGAGCTGTATAAAATACTCACCTGTTAAATCTGCTGCTGCCCCAATGGTAATTAGAAATGAGTGAATTTATTCAAGAGGAACTAACTTCTTGAATTTTCCAAAACTTTATTTTCTCAAGAATAGTTTTTTTTGCAATTCACTCAGCTCAGAGTCACCAAAATGGAGGCTATTTTACTGAACTGAAAAGAGCTGGCAAGGAATACAAAATAAATAAAAATACTCACTTCATCACTCACCTGTCCTTTGCCCCCTTCCTTTGTGCCTCTTTGGCCTGATTGACTATGCTGGTGCTTCAAAGTTGGCCTCTGATGTCACTGTGCCTGTGCCGTTGCAGTGAATGTCATGACTAGTCCTTGGATGACGGACATTATGACGAGTGCCACGATGGCACGATGCACAGTGGTGTCAGAAGCCTACTTGGTGCAGGAAGAGCCGGCAAAGAGTCAAGCAGGGTGAAGAGGATGCATGAAATCAAAGAAAGCAAAAGAATGCAGAGGACCGGACAGCAATCTGCGGGACAAGTGAGTGGTAAGGTGTTCTTTGCCGGTTTACATCCTACATATATTATGCTTTGAGTTCTAGAGAAACTCCAGAGAATCAAAAGGAAAATTCAATTTGCGTCAAATAACTTAGATGTCACTCGAATGTCCCTGTTAAATTTGCGCGATTTGCCGAATTGGAACCTTGGCAGATTTGATCATCTCTTATGGTGGGTATGTTTACTTTGCTACTGTAGTCATGTGCTCACAGCAGCATTGACACCTGTGTGAATGGCAGATGATCCCTACAGCAAAGAAAACAATGGCTTGAGGGGACCACCACACCAGCAGCATTGTAGTGACAAAGCATTTAGCATGTGAATAGTGCTTACGGTATTTATTTTATACAAATATCTGCGGTTAATAAAAGGTTAATAAAATCCTGGAAAACCCCTTTCATTAATTCAATTGGGCAGTAATATAATATGTCTCGATGGATATAATGTGTAAGTAACGTTATGCCAAAAACAAGGGTGAAATTGACAGATCAAGTATAATGGAATATTTTTTGCACCTCTTATGCTTACGGGTTTGCTCAGATGAATATATTATACTTATGTGCTGGTCATGCTAAAATCAGATCACTCATGGACCATTGTTATGTGTGTTTTTTTCACATGGGCATAGTGTCCATGTGAAAAAAAAATTGCAGCATTCACTGGTCTTGTTCAAAATCACCTATTCAAGGTTGTAGGTGGGCAAAAAAAAAGTATATATAAAAAAAAAAAAAAAAAACACAAACAAATCCCATACAGATCTGGATGAGCAGCAGACGACTGTTCATATGCTCTTCTAAACCCGGCCTAAAACCCACTTCTGGAGACGAGACCTACAAATACGGACTAAAAGTGGTCTAAGTATACGGTTCTTTATAAGGTTTGATTCATGTATGATAAATTGTGACTTCATTCATATAACTTGTTAGCTAGATTATATTCCAGAAGGAACATTTCTAGTCACAAAAAAAAAAATTGTAGGATAGGCTTAATTGGCAGTAATCTGTCCCAACGTTTGATAATGAAGGAAGTAATTAATACACATTTCCCTAATTACAAAGAGCTTGTCTTTTCCATTTGAAGTAAATTGAATGTGAAGGACAACTGGTAAACCTGATTATAGCTACAGTATAGCCAGCACCTTACTAGTGTAAGCACATAATTGTATTTCTGCACCACCGACTGCACACGGAATGCAAGTGTCTACACAATGCCATCTTCTGGCACCACATGTGCTCACAACAAAATAGCTATTTTAATAATGGTTTGTCTATAGAAAGAGCATTTTCTCTTAAAAGGAGGTGGTCTTAAAATAACATCCTAAATACCTTATATTATGCAAAATCAAAACAGTTTCTGATGGGAAGAACTCTAAATAAAATGCTCCTGTTACACAGAGGAGCTAGAAGAGGCTTATTCTCACTAGCCCTGAACATAAAATATTGGGTGGACATTTGGAGAATAGCGAATTATGAGAAGAACAGCAGGGGTTGCGATAAAAACATGTGATGGCAATATCTAGACAGACTCACTTTTATAAATAATTTCAATTAGGTAAAAAAAATGCTTAACTCATCCTCCCTGGCTCCAGTGCCAAGTGTCCGCCATTGCTTTCAGTGTCTGTTAGTTTCTGCAGCATTGCGTCACATTGACAGAGCTGCAGCCAATCAGCCTAGGTTGACAGCACAAGCGGCTGAGCACAGTTATTGGCTGCAGCTCTGTCGATGTGACGCCAGTGCTGCAGACAATAGGAGCAGGGTCAGAGACTCAGAAAAGACCTGGGGAGGATGAGTAAAGCACAGTTTAGCTCATTTTGGGGTGGGTTTCTTAAACTACAATGGGCGAACAGTGGTTTTCTAAAACTGGACAACTCTTAAGCAAATTGAATACCAAATAAAAGTGTATATGTGCAGGAAAAAAAAGTCTATAGGACTCAATGATAACGTGCTAATTATAAGGGACAACAGGTAGACCTTGAATTGAACTCTAGTTAAGAGAATGCAAACTAACCTGTGATGTACTTTGCTCCGATTAACATTACCATGCTACTCACTATATAAAAGCCCAGAGGCAGACTAGAGAAGATACTAGAGTCACCTGAAGACATCCAGCGGGACAGGATTCCATTCAAGCAAGACAGAAAAGAAGAAAATATCAAAATTGCATAATTGGCGTTAATAATCAACGAACATAAACGGCAGAACAATTACATGTCGTGACAATTGGTAAAAGCAATGATGCTTTAATTCATAAGCAAAACAGAGCATTGTGCTAAGAAAGCTGCCAAGATGAGCTGGAAGACGGGCACTACAACAGCAAATCAGACCTCATGGACCTTTTTCCTTCTAGTCCTTTTTAGCGGGTCGTCAAATTTTTTTTAGCTGCAACGTTCCAATTTTAACAAAATTTTGAGTTAAAGACACCAAACCTGGAGTAGTGCTTCCAATGTAAGATCCCTGACCATAGTCTTATACTCCCCCTCCAGCGGTTCCATCTTTTGACGGTGTCACTACAGTCCCACGGCGCCATGTTGTGACGTCAACTTCTGACTGGCTGGAAGTCAAAAGTTACATCACGTGTGTTCAATGTAAGTCTAGAGAACCAGAACAAGGCTCTCAGACTTGCATTGAAGAGAGACATCTGGCCTGCTCCATGAAACACTGGAGCAATTACCAAATAAGCTGCAGAGGGACCCGGCTTCCTGGATCGCTCCTGCTGATAAGCGCCGCATGTGTCGCGGCTGTGTCACAGTCACAGAACAAGCATGAAGGGCCTGTGTGTTTGGCTCTCCATACATGTGCTGTGACTGTGACACAGCCGCGACACATGCGGCGCTTATCAGCAGGAGCGATCCAGGAAGCCGGGTTCCCTCTGCAGCTTATTCAGTAAGCGCTATAGCTTGCCGAATAAGAGGGAACCCGAACAAATTTGCTCAACTCTAGTGACAACCCTCAACTATGCGGGAACTTCATTTGTTTTTCATCTTACTTGTGGAAGCACTCCATAAAGATTGATTTGCAAAGCAGGAGAATAAACTATCTGCACAGTCTCTGTTCAATCGCTAAGTGCAGAACATGTAAATTATTAGCGTTACTACTTTTTGTAATTAAAATGTAATTAATTTTGTGGAAGTGGAGAAACCGAGCAAGCAATAAAAAAAAAAAAAAAAAAAGAAAACATGACATACTGTGTTATTCAATCAGCTTGTGACATAGGAGTACCTCTCATACAGTACCTGTTACTCTGTGTGTATTGCAGACATTTTAAAGAGAATGTGCGCTACTAATTTTTTTTCTGACCACTGTCCTAACACCATTTTTTTTCCCCAGGAAGCCAAAAGAGGCCAAAAGGACGAAGGGGCACGTATGAAAAGTTAGAATGGAAATAAGGTTTGCACATTATCATGTGGTTTTCTGCTGACCTGATGTGTAAGCTATAGTCTTCCTGAATATTATATTATATATAGATAGATAGACAGATAGATTTGGGAGTGAAACATTGCTGACAGATTCACTTTAATGTGTGTAGTCTTAAGGGGGTTTTACACATAGCGATATCGCTATAACTTCACCGATTTTGTGACGTTAGAGCGATATCGCTATGTGTGATACTTACCTCCGACCGGCTCCCCCGCTGTCCATCGCTGATCGCGCGAGAATGTCCGGCTCCATTTCTCGTCGTCAGCTTCCTGCTGGGCTTCTTGCTGTGACGACAAACGAAGCATGGAGGCGGGCGGGAGGACGTCAGGATCGCTGTGTGTGAAAGATGAGTATCGTGCGCTGCGTCGCTGCTGCATCGCTGTGAGGTCTGCCTGTGTGACAGCTCACTAGCGATCGTTTAGCGATGCACCAGCGATCCTGACCGGGTCAGATCGCTGGTCGGATCGCTGGTGCATCGCTAAATGTAAAAGGGCCTTTACTGATTTAAAGCACATCCATTAGGAGTAGTTATGCCAACATGGCCCAGGATGTAATGATGATCCAGAATACCTTATAAATTTATGGGCTTAAGGCTCCTTGCATTGTGTTCATCAAGGCCCCCCGTTTACATTACTGTATGTGGCCACTCTAGGTCTGTTAGCAGACTAAACTAGACCATGGTCATGTCACGAGGGTGTCACATCCCCCTAAAAGAATTGGAATTAGACGGTCACATCGGGTAATTAATAGAGACCCTCCATCTTTAGAGATGTTGTGATTCATGTCCTAATTTAAATGGATTTCCCTTTCCTTCAGTGCTGAGAGGGTTAAGGACTCTTTTCCATGCTGGTTGAGACCATACAGCTTGGTTGTTCTCAGATGCAGCTGCTTACCCTTTAAAGTACTGTCACACTTAGCGATGTACCAGCGATCCCGACCAGCGATATGACGCGGTCAGGATCGCTGGTGCATCGCTAAGTGGTCACTAGTGAGCTGCCACACAGGCAGATCTCACTAGCGACATCGCTGGGGACGGGGATCGCTACTTACCTGTCACACCAGGCGATCCTGCGTCCTCCCGCCCGGCTCCACGCGTCGCTCGTCCTCACAGCAGGAAGCGCCACAGGAAGCTGACGACGAGAAACAGTCCTGAACGTTCTCGCGCGATCAGCGATAAGCAGCGGGGGAGCCGGTCGCTGGTAAGTATCAGACACAGAGATATCGCTAGCAATATCACTATAACGTCACTAGTTATAGCGATATTGCTAGCGATATCTCTTAGTGTGACATGCCCTTTACTCCCTTCGGTATATATAGGCTCTGGGCGTTTAGTTACTGCAGGTAAAAGATTTTAATCTTCCTGTGCTGTGTGCTAAAGCTAAGTAGTTCAAGTTTGGAGTTGGAGCTGTGGTGTTCTGTAGTTTGATGTTGTATGTGTGTGTAGTGCGTGTTCCCTTTTCCCATTCAGTTTATTCCACCCTGTCCCTATCCTCCTCCCTATTGTTGGTTGGTACTTTTGTATGACAGATTTTCTGTCATCCTTGTTTTGTCTTTGTGTCTGGTTTACCTTTCATTTCTGTCCCATGCCTCATGGGGAGGGAGGGGGTACAGAGTAGGGTTGTTATAGGAGCATATTAAGGTCGGAGACTCTTGCCGCTCTACCTTAGAGTACCCATGGGGCAGGGATAGTTAGGGTCCCAGCTCCAAAGACAGTTTGAGGCCGCTCTTCCTTACTGAAGACAGTCACAGCGTGACAGGTCACTAAGGCAGAAAACTGACTTTTGACTGACATAAAAGGAGGGCAATATTTGGGACAAAAAGTCATCACAAAAGGGAAAATAAAAGCTAATTGCAATCATAACATTACATGCTGTATCTGTTGCATACATCCAATGTTTGTGAGGGAATACAGGCTTTAATGCAATGTCTAAGTCATAGGACTCGTAGAATTCTGGATCCATTAAAATAAAAAATATCCCAAAAACAATGGGTATGTTTTTATAGACTTCTAATACACTAAAAGCACGTTAATATAGCTACTCAATGATCTGTGCACTGCCAGTAAAGAAATCATGAATCCAAAGGGAGTTTGTAGCTATATTCCGCGCTGCCGCTTTAGACAAATTCCAGGAGAATGCTGTATGATTGCAGTGGTTTTATTCTACGCGTTTCAGGGGTCTCATGCCCCCCTGAAACGCGTAAAATAAAACCACTGCAATCATACAGCATTCTCCTGGAATTTGTCTAAAGCGGCAGCGCGGAATATAGCTACAAACTCCCTTTGGATTCATGATTTCTTTGGTCGCTGAAGACCTGTGGATCTGCAGCAGCCGCTACCTACACGCTCTTATCTCATCCTAACCAGGTGAGCATATTTCATGATATACTGTCTCTTGTAACGTGGATAAGACCCTATTGCGCTTTTTTGTCTCCCCCTTTTTTTTGCAACACTGCCAGTAAAAACATGAACTTCTACAAGATGTATCATGAGAGAAATCTAAATGAGATCAACAATGACTTTGTATCTAAAAATTGCCGCTGTGACTTCAGTGGGTGACCTTTTGACATTCTATTAAATGAACTGATTTCTTAGATATCTATTTTTGGCTTCAGTTCTATAAACAATTATAAAATAATTTATCATAGTAATAATGAGCTTCTTTTCATTTCAAGCTTAGCATGATAATGGATTTGCACAATAATGTGCTCATTAACAGGAAATTATAAGCAGTTGGAGGAAAATCCTCAGCTCAACATAAATAGCTTTTATTTAGAGAATTATCAAGAAGAAATTATAAAATAATGATAAATATTGGCTATATGAAGAAGAGATCTCATTCTCTACGGCACATAAATAGGAGACAAAATAATTAAAGGGTCAGTATCTATTAAAGGGAAAGTGTATACTGTCACTACGTTTGGATACTGATTGTAATATATTCCCACCAAGTACCAGGCACCTTTGTTGCTTAAGTCATTTACATTAGGTTAGACCTATGATGAGAGTGTAACTTGCTGACCGGTGAAGGTCCGACAGTTGGAACTGCTAGAAGGACGGGTCAACAGAGATATACGAGATATCATAGCTCCTTCTGAAATTTTTATTGCACCACTACCATCTAGGTATCAGAAGGTACAGCAACTCAACTCATTTACTTAACCACTTGTTATTGTGATTAGTGGGGGTCCCTTTGGTCAAGTGATGACAGTCTAAAAAGAAGCTTTCACTTGACAAAATATATACTTCGGGAGAAGGGATATTTTCAGGAGGCATATTTGTTGTAGAATTGATTGTGGCTGACATTAATCTGGGTAGGGTTTACAGATATACATGTACGCGATGGAGAACTAAATCCGATGAATAGAACTGATCTTCACTAACAGAAATTTGTCTAACAATTCTGCCTTATGTAAATGTCTCTGGTATGGCAAATCCCTAGGGTCTATCAGTTATGGGCTTCTTCAGGCATGTTCAGCTTTTATAGTCTACAGTAATCCATACTATGCTCTATAGTTGTCAGAAGAAAAACCCCAACTATTAACACGTATTGGAATACAGCTACAGGGTTGTGAAAAGAAGGTTTCTAATGCTGACATTACTGACTACGTAGTAGTTGTGTAAAAGGACGGGACGGATGCAAATAGGGAAAACTTTCTGAAGGCTACCGGTAAATATTACAGGATTTTATTCAAGATATTCCAAAGACTACTGACTAATCAGACAATAGCAAAACACAAAAACCACATCAGCACTAGTCTATCTATGGAATCTGATATTAGCTAGATATTGTGGCACTAATTCTAGATTCACATATATGTAAATATTAGATCATTTACCACTCAGATGGTCACAATCAATTGACGAGGAGAAGATTTTAGGTTTGTGGGTTTCTTTTAAGAAAATTACATTACTCCAATATTTATTTTACTCCAATCCACAATTGATAATTTGGCCCCACTATGCATCCTTATGAGTCTCTTGCCGGACACAAAACCGTAGTTAATTATACTAATTAAGAACCAAATTTGGATCTAGCTAGTATAGGCCCTAACCAGTAGTCTAGACAAAGAAAGCGGAAGCTTCAAATAAAATAAACCGACAGCTTGGCCAGGTCTCCAAACCACCACCATGCAATCATTGCTGTATGTATAACTACTTCACAACCCAACTTTTATTGTATAAAGGATTACGGCATATTGCAAAAATCTATATTATAATTTTGGTGGCAATATGCTAATCAGGGGGTGACTAGCTGATGGGGTGTTTTTTCCAAAATAGTAATCATCCCACTATAATCAATCTGCACCGTAGCAAGCCCAGGGAGGCAGCGGTGGCATGCGACTCAGCCAACCATTATGGCTGCTTGAGTTTTATGTCACAACTGCCCTCCTGGGCAACTGTAGTGCGCTGATGAAGCGGAGTTGTATGCATTCAGCTTACTCAATGTCAGGGAGGCAGAGATTTGTGAAGAGCCAATGGTGACTTCACTCTTGAAAATCATATTACTCACACACAAGGGCGTCATAACATGATTAGTAGTAGGGGTAAAACAATGACCCCTTCACTAGTCAAACACTAATTAGTATATAGCCACTATTGTTAAAAATGTTTTTTTTTGTAATATTCATTAATCCTTTATTCTTTAGGCTTGTTATGTAAGGCAATCTTACAGCAATAAATTCATGGTGGTGGTTTGGGAACCTGGGCAAGCTGTCACATTCCCTTTAAGAGACAGGACACTTTAAAAAGCAATGGTATTGCATATGAATTGAAGTTATTCTAACATACAACTGTTAGTAATATACAGGGTGGGCCATTTATATGGATACATCTAAATAAAATGGGAATGGTTGGTGATATCAACTTCCTGTTTGTGGCACATTAGTATATGGGAGGGGGGAAACTTTTCAAGATGGGTGGTGACCATGGCGGCCATTTTAAAGTCAGACATTTTGGATCCAACTTTATTTTTTCCAATGAGAAGAGGGTCATGTGACACATCAAGCCCATTGAGAATTTCACAAGAAAAACAATGGTGTGCTTGGTTTTAACATAACTTTATTCTTTCTGAATTTACAAGTTTATTACCACTTATAAAATATTTTAAAAGTGCTGCCCATTGTGTTGTATTGTCAATGCAACCCGGTTCTCCCACTCTTGACACACTGATAGCAACACTGCAGAAGAAATGCTAGCACTGGCTTCCAGTATCCGTTGTTTCAGATGCTGCACATCTCTTATCTTCACAGCATAGACACACTGCCTTCAGATGACCCCAAAGATAAAAGTCTAAGGGGGTTCAGATCGGGAGACCTTGTTGGCCAATCAACTGGCTCACGACGACTAATCCACTTTCCAGGAAACCTTTCATGTAGGAATGCTCGGCCCTGACACCCATAATTGATGGTATTGTGTGGTATATAGGGTACAAAGATAGTGGGGCCATTCTTTATCGATGGAAACCTCAATGCCATTGGATATCTGATATTGCTACATGATGATATGTTGCCCTTTTTATCCACTGAAGATGGCACGTTCCTTGAGTTTTTCCAGCAAGATGGTGCACCACCATATTATGGGTGTCAGGTCCAAGCATTCCTACAAGGAACCTGATCCCCTTAGACTAGCATTTCTTCTGTGGTGTTGCCATCAGTGTGTCGAGTGGGAGAAGCGAGTTGCATTGACAATCCAACCCAATGGGCATCACTTTGAACACATTTTATAAGTGGACATAACTTTATTCTTTCATGAGTTATTTACAAGTTTAAGCTAAAACCAAGCACACCATTGTTTTTCTTGTGAAATTCTCAATAAGTTTGATGTGTCACATGACCTTCTTCCCATTGGAAAAAATTAAGTTGGATCCAAAATGGCCGACTTCAAAATGACCACCATGGTTATCACCCATCTTGAAAAGTTTCCCCCTTTCCATATACTAATGTGCCACAAACAGGAAGTTGGTATCACCAACCATTCCCATTTTATTTAAGTGTATCCATGAAAATGGCCCACCCTGTAGTACAAGACATGTAAAGTAGAAATTTTATCGTTTGTCAGGGTCCTGTCAGCACGGGCGTGCAGCCTCCGCTGAGCAGGGACTCACCCGCACTGTAGGGGGGCCCGGGGTCAGGTACGGCCGGAAAGTACAAACAGGACCTGGGGACGCTGAAGTTTAGCAAGCAGTGAAGGACCTACGGTCATGTGACTGCAAGGGGTGGGGCTTAGCGTCCTTCTTCCCAGGATGGCAGGACACTAAACAGAAATACTCAGTCAGGCAAAACGGAGGTCATACACAGAGATAGCAGTAAGGTACCAGGGATAAGACAGAACGGATAGTCGGGGCCAAGCAGGGGTCAAAACCAAGCAGACATAGAAGGTACCAAGCAGAATCCAACAAGCAATATCCAGAGAACAGACCGAGTCGTACATAGAGTATCAAGCAACCAGAACACAGCACAAACACACTCAGGGGTCACCACACTATGCCAAGGGCGAAAGTATAACTGACAGGGATTGGAGCTTCCCAGGGGTTTAAGAAGCTCTCCCAGAACCAAAAAGAGGCCACAATCATTAACCCCAGGTGTGCAGGTCAAAACCTGCACTGAGCTCGACATTAACCCCTGCCGTGCAGCTCAAAAACCTGCACTGGGATCATGACAGTACCCCCCTCTCAACAGGGGGCCTCTGCACCCCCAGGCTTCCCCGGGTACTTGGCATGGAAAGCCTGAACCAGGCGATCTGCATGTACAGAGGGAGCAGGGACCCATGAGCGCTCCTCTTGTTCATATCCCTTCCAGTGGACCAGGTACTGCAAAGAGCGGCGCCCCGACCACAGAGTCACCTTGTCGATGATGGGACGGCTTTTATGCTAT
Source organism: Dendrobates tinctorius (assembly GCF_039654945.1). NCBI lineage: Eukaryota > Metazoa > Chordata > Amphibia > Anura > Dendrobatidae > Dendrobates > Dendrobates tinctorius. Next base: position 7,157,939 of record NW_027361833.1, on the reverse strand, counting down.
GTTTGATCAAATACAGTATTACTAAGAACTCTGTATGATTTAAATGCACTTTTGCTTTTTACTTATTTAATTATAGCAGGGTTTTTTTCATTTTGTCTTTCGTAGGTTTTGTCAGGTACTGCAAAGAGCGGCGCACCCGTCGAGAGTCCACAATATGTCCGACCTCATACTCCAATTGACCCTCCACCAGCACTGGAGGAACAGGCTTGGAGTCCTCTTTGACAGACCCTACGTATTTCAACAGAGATTTATGGAACACATTGGATATTTTTAAGGAGGCAGGGAGACGCAACCTATATGCCACTGGGTTGACCATCTCCATAATCTCGTACGGACCAGTGTACTTTGGTCCCAACTTAGCTGATGGTACCTTTAAGTTGATGTTACGTGTGGAAAGCCAAACCTTCTCTCCCACCTGAAACATGTCTCCCGAGGCTCTCTTTTTGTCAGCAAAATTTTGGTACCTCCCTTGGGCCCGAGAGATATTACGCTGGACTACAGCCCAGAGGTTTTTTAACTGTTGAATGGACCCCTCTACCACTGGGCAACCGGAATCCACCCGTGAAAACTCCCCAAAATGCGGATTAAACCCATAGTTAATCAGGAATGGGGACGTGTTGGTGGACTGACTCACCCGGTTGTTAAAAGCGAATTCTGCCAACGGTAACGCATCACACCAATCCTCCTGTCTGACGGAGGTCAGACACCTGAGACTTTGTTCCAGGGATTGATTGGTGCGTTCCGTCTGACCATTACTCTCCGGGTGATATGCCGACGAGAAGGAGAGTGAGATGCCCAATTTCATACAGAACGCCCTCCAAAATTTGGCCACAAACTGCACACCTCTGTCAGACACAACATTCAGGGGTACCCCATGCAATCGGACCACATGCTGCACAAACAACCTTGACAATGTTTCTGCTGAGGGTAATGCTGCCAAGGGAATGAAATTTGCCTGTTTAGAAAACACATCCACCACCACCCAGATCACGGTATTGCCCCTGGAAGGTGGAAGGCCGGTAATAAAATCCATGGAAAGATGAGTCCATGGCCTATCAGGAACCGGTAAAGGTAGGAGTTCCCCAGCCGGCCGGTTATGCGAGCTTTTGGAATGGGCACACACGCCACAAGCAGAAACAAATTTCTTGACATCGGACCTTAGTGAAGGCCACCAAAAACCCCTGGCTACTGCCTCTCTAGTGGCCATAATTAGTGTTGAGCATTCCGATACCGCAAGTATCGGGTATCGGCCGATACTTGCTGTATCGGAATTCCGATACCGACTTCCGATATTTTTTCAATATCGGAATTCGGCATCGGAATCGGAAGTTCAGTTGATTGACGGCCTGACGTCATCATGATGCGCGGTGTGTGCGCATCATGATGCGCCGTCATTTCGGGCCTTCCGGGGGTCTCTGCCGGCCTGCCGGGGGGCTGTGTGGACTGCCCGGGGTCTGTACCGGCCTGCCGGGGGGCTGTGCCGGCCTGCCGGTGGTCTGTGCACCCTGTGGGGGTCTGTACCGGCCTGCCGGGGGGCTGTGCTGATGTCCGGGGGTCTGTGCAAGCATCGTCCGATGGGACTACAAGTCCCATCGGGCGATGCCTGCTACCATGACAGTGATTGACACATTAGCCAATGATGGGACAGTAGTAGTCCCATCATCCGGCTAATGTGTTAAATGTTAAAAAAAAAAAAAAAAAAAATACTACATACATACTACATGCATGCTACATACATACTACATGCTACATACATACTACATATATACTACATACATACTACATACATGCTACATACATACTACATGCATGCTACATACATACTACATGCTACATACATACTACATGCATGCTACATACATACTACATATATACTACATACATACTACATACATGCTACATACATACTGCATGCTACATACATACTACATACATACTACATGCATGCTACATACATACTACATATATACTACATGCATGCTACATACATACTACATGCTACATACATACTACATATATACTACATGCATGCTACATACATACTGCATGCTACATACATACTGCATGCTACATACATACTACATGCATGCTACATACATACTACATATATACTACATGCATGCTACATACATACTACATGCTACATACATACTACATATATACTACATACATGCTACATACATGCTACATACATACTACATGCTACATACTACATGCATGCTACATACATACTACATATATACTACATACATACTACATACATGCTACATACATACTGCATGCTACATACATACTACATACATACTACATGCATGCTACATACATACTACATATACACTCACTGGCCACTTTATTAGGTACACCTGTCCAACTGTGTGTTAAGACTTAATTTCTAATCAGCCAATCACATGGCGGCAACTCAGTGCATTTAGGCATGTAGACATGGTCAAGACAATCTCCTGCAGTTCAAACCGAGCATCAGTATGGGGAAGAAAGGTGATTTGAGTGCCTTTGAACGGGGCATGATTGTTGGTGCCAGAAGGGCTGGTCTGAGAATTTCAGAAACTGCTGATCTACTGGAATTTTCACACACAACCATCTCTAGGGTTTACAGAGAATGGTCCGAAAAAGAAAAAAAATCCAGTGAGCGGCAGTTCTGTGGCCGGAAATGCCTTGTTGATGCCAGAGGTCAGAGGAGAATGGGCATACTGGTTCGAGCTGATAGAAAGGCAACAGTGACTCAAATTGCCACCCGTTACAACCAAGGTAGGCAGAAGAGCATCTCTGAACGCACAGTGCGTCGAACTTTGAGGCAGATGGGCTACAGCAGCAGAAGACCACACTGGGTACCACTCCTCTCAGCTAAGAACAGGAAACTGAGGCTACAATTTGCACAAGCTCATCGAAATTGGACAGTAGAAGATTGGAAAAACGTTGCCTGGTCTGATGAGTCTCGATTTCTGCTGCGACATTCGGATGGTAGGGTCAGAATTTGGCGTAAACAACATGAAAGCATGGATCCATCCAGCCTTGTATCAACGGTTCAGGCTGGTGGTGGTGGTGTCATGGTGTGGGGAATTTTTTCTTGGCACTCTTTGGGCCCCTTGGTACCAATTGAGCATCGTTGCAACGCCACAGCCTACCTGAGTATTGTTGCTGACCATGTCCATCCCTTTATGACCACAATGTACCCAACATCTGATGGCTACTTTCAGCAGGATAATGCGCCATGTCATAAAGCTCGAATCATCTCAGATTGGTTTCTTGAACATGACAATGAGTTCACTGTACTCAAATGGCCTCCTCAGTCACCAGATCTCAATCCAATAGAGCATCTTTGGGATGTGGTGGAACGGGAGATTCGCATCAGGGATGTGCAGCCGACAAATCTGCGCCAACTGTGTGATGCCATCATGTCAATATGGTCCAAAATCACCTTGTTGAATCTCTGCCACGAAGAATTGAGGCAGTTCTGAAGGCAAAAGGGGGTCCAACCCGTTACTAGCATGGTGTACCTAATAAAGTGGCCAGTGAGTGTATACTACATGCATGCTACATACATACTACATGCTACATACATACTACATATATACATACTACATGCTACATACATACTACATACATACTACATACATACTACATACATGCTACATACATACTGCATACATACTACATGCATGCTACATACATACTGCATACATACTACATGCATGCTACATACATACTACATGCATGCTACATGCATGCTACATGCATACTACATGCATGCTACATACATACTACATGCATGCTACATGCATGCTACATACATACTACATGCTACATACATACCACATACATACTACATACATACTACATACTACATATATACTACATGCATGCTACATACATACTACATGCATACCACATACATACTACATACATACTACATACATACTACATGCTACATACATACTACATATATACTACATGCATGCTACATACATACTACATGCTACATACATACCACATACATACATACTACATACATGCTACATATATACTACATGCATGCTACATACATACTACATATATACTACATGCATGCTACATACATACATACTACATGGGAATTTCCCACACAGCAATGGCATAAAGTGAGACTAGGGACTTTTTTTTTTTTAAGTGGCGGAGGAATACAGTGCGGAAGGATACCTACCTTCCGTCATTGGATTCCTGCAGCCCGTAGAGAACGGCAGCAACAGCTGATGCTGCAGTTCTCTACCCAAGATCGTCGTGGGACACACTCGTGGACTGCTTCGGATCGTGGGTGAGTATTTTTGTGGTTTGTTATGTTAATATTTATTCCGGAAAAGACAATGGCTTCGGGGAACAATGTGACAAGTATTGGTAAGTATGTTACTCTATGTTATATGTACTGTATGTCTATGTATGTATTGTATGAATGTATTGTATGTATGTAGTATATATGTGGTATGTATGTAGCATGTAGTATGTATGTAGTATGTATGTAGCATGCATGTAGCATGCAGTATGTATGTAGCATGCATGTAGTATATATGTAGTATGTATGTGGTATGTATGTAGCATGTAGTATGTATGTAGCATGCATGTAGTATGTATGTAGCATGCATGTAGTATATATGTAGTATGTATGTAGCATGTAGTATGTAGCATGCATGTAGTATATATGTAGTATGTATGTAGCATGTAGTATGTATGTAGCATGCATGTAGTATATATGTAGTATGTATGTAGCATGTAGTATGTATGTAGCATGCATGTAGTATGTATGTAGCATGCATGTAGTATGTATATGGTATGTATGTAGCATGTAGTATGTATGTAGCATGCATGTAGTATATATGTGTTATGTATGTGGTATGTATGTAGCATGCATGTAGCATGCATGTAGTATATATGTGGTATGTATGTAGCATGCATGTAGCATGCATGTAGTATGTATGTAGTATGTATGTAGTATATATGTAGTATGTATGTAGCATGTAGTATGTATGTAGTATGTATGTAGCATGCAGTATGTAGCATGCATGTAGTATATATGTAGTATGTATGTAGCATGTAGCATGCATGTAGTATATATGTAGTATGTAGCATGTAGTATGTATGTAGCATGCATGTAGTATATATGTGTTATGTATGTAGCATGTAGCATGCATGTAGCATGCATGTAGTATGTATGTAGTATATATGTGGTATGTATGTAGCATGCAGTATGTATGTAGCATGCATGTAGTATATATGTAGTATGTATGTTGCATGTAGTATTTATGTAGTATGAATGTAGCATGTACACTCACTGGCCACTTTATTAGGTACACCATGCTAGTAACGGGTTGGACCCCCTTTTGCCTTCAGAACTGCCTCAATTCTTCGTGGCAGAGATTCAACAAGGTGCTGGAAGCATTCCTCAGAGATTTTGGACCATATTGACATGATGGCATCACACAGTTGGCGCAGATTTGTCGGCTGCACATCCCTGATGCGAATCTCCCGTTCCACCACATCCCAAAGATGCTCTATTGGATTGAGATCTGGTGACTGGGTGACTGAGGAGGCCATTTGAGTACAGTGAACTCATTGTCATGTTCAAGAAACCAATCTGAGATTAATCGAGCTTTATGACATGGCGCATTATCCTGCTGAAAGTAGCCATCAGATGCCTGTTCTTAGCTGAGAGGAGTGGTACCCAGTGTGGTCTTCTGCTGCTGTAGCCCATCTGCCTCAAAGTTCGACGCACTGTGCGTTCAGAGATGCTCTTCTGCCTACCTTGGTTGTAACGGGTGGCAATTTGAGTCACTGTTGCCTTTCTATCAGCTCGAACCAGTATGCCCATTCTCCTCTGACCTCTGGCATCAACAAGGCATTTCCGGCCACAGAACTGCCGCTCACTGGATTTTTTTTCTTTTTCGGACCATTCTCTGTAAACCCTAGAGATGGTTGTGCGTGAAAATCCCAGTAGATCAGCAGTTTCTGAAATACTCAGACCAGCCCTTCTGGCACCAACAATCATGCCACGTTCAAAGGCACTCAAATCACCTTTCTTCCCCATACTGATGCTCGGTTTGAACTGCAGGAGATTGTCTTGACCATGTCTACATGCCTAAATGCACTGAGTTGCCGCCATGTGATTGGCTGATTAGAAATTAAGTCTTAACACACAGTTGGACAGGTGTACCTAATAAAGTGGCCAGTGAGTGTATGTAGTATGTAGTATGAATGTAGCATGTATGTAGTATGCATGTTGTATGTATGTAGCATGTAATTTTTTTTTTTTTTTTTTACATTTAACACATTAGCCGGATGATGGGACTACTACTGTCCCATCATTGGCTAATGTGTCAATCACTGTCATGGTAGCAGGCATCGCCCGATGGGACTTGTAGTCCCATCGGACGATGCCTGCACAGCCCCCCGGCAGGCCGGCACAGCCCCCCGGCAGGCCGGCACAGCCCCCCGGCAGGCCGGCACAGCCCCCCGGCAGGCCGGCACAGCCCCCCGGCAGGCCGGCACAGCCCCCCGGCAGGCCGGCACAGACCACCGGCAGGCCGGCACAGCCCACCGGAGCCTGCACAGACCACCGGCAGGCCGGCACAGACCACCGGAGCCTGCACAGACCCCCTGGCAGGCCGGCACAGCCCCCCGAAAGGCCCGTACAGACCCCAGAGAGGCTGTACAAGGGCAGGAAAGGGTTTTTCTTATTCCGATACCGGAAGTCCCATAGACTTGAATGGGACTTCCGGTATCGGAATCGGCGATACCGATACTTTTTTTAAAGATCGGCCGATACCATCCGATACGATACTTTGAAGTATCGGACGGTATCGCTCAACTCTAGCCATAATACCTGGATGAGCACTCAGCCTAGACTCATGAAACTCCTGCAGAAGTCTAGGCCGCAATAAATCTGGAACAAACAATTTATCCCCTGGCCTGGTTGCCGGAGCTAGGGCCTGAGCCCTTAGAATTTCTTGTTCCAACTCAGATGAGACCCCCGCCACTACCACCACTGGGGGAAGAATGGAGGACGGCGGTTCAGGGGGAGACACTGGGTCAAAACCTCTGGACAGGGCATCCGCTTTCACATTTTTGGACCCCGGTCGAAAAGTAATGGAGAACTGAAATCATGAAAAAAAAAAAAAAAGTGACCAACGGGCTTGTCTAGGAGTAAGCCTCTTAGCAGATTCAAGGTATGCCAAATTTTTGTGATCCGTGACAACTGTGATAGGGTGAGCCGCCCCTTCCAAAAAGTGCCTCCATTCCTCAAACGCCAGCTTGACTGCAAGAAAAACCCAAATTGTACTACTGGAAGTTCTAAAATCTTCATATAATCATCACATGGAAGAATGAGCGCTTGGTTACAGCTAGTTACAATATATACACTATTCCAAATGGTCAGGAAAGCCTAGATATACATTTTAACATATAATCCATTAACAAAAACAAAACAAAAAAAAAAAAAAAACTGTATACAACATAAAAAAAAAAAAAAAAAAAAAATTCTAAAGTTACCATTCCCATTGGCTGTAGCTTCAGAACTTTCCCAGCCCATTGATTTCATCACTGCCTTTTTCCAGCGAGCGTATCGGAATTCACTTTCTGCAATAGGAACAAATGGAAAAAAAAAGAAACTAAGGATTTTTAGAGTAATAGGTTAAACATTAAGGAACGGAACTTATTGAAGCATAATTTTTTAGTTTTGTGTTTCTAACTCCACTTTTGAAAAGCCATATTTTTCCATAGACCTAGCCACCGAAATGCCTACTTTTAAGAATTCAGACATTGTTTTTGGGTTTTGTTTCTAGTACAGTGTAGTATAATTGATATTTTCTGTGGGTCAATGTAATTAGGACTACACAAAATGTATACACATTTTTTGTACTTGCACAATAAAACAAAAAAAAATTCTGTTGCACTTGAAGACAGTATTATTTTCTCATCAGTAGATTGTGGTGGGAGCTTGTTTTTTACAGTAGGACTTCCAATTCTCCTGGTGCCCATTTGAGGTATGTACTTTTTTTTGTAGGCGTTGACAAGCAAAAATCAACAATGATATTGGGCTTTTGGTTTTTAATGGTGCTCAGTGTGCAGGATAAATATCTTGACTATTATTGTATCATTACAGGAGTGGCGACACCAAAGTGTGTTTTTTTTATTATGAAAAAAATGACTTTTTACAGTAATGGGTTATTTTACTACAATTTTTACTTTTTCTCAATCCTTGACCTTTTTCCCAGTGGAGGACACCAAATCAAACAAGAAAAACGCTCATTCGGTGGGTGCAATAATTTTAAGCAGGCTTAAAATCTTAGTAATTAGTAACTACATGTGAACAGAACGTGCTGCCGAGAGCATGACATTTTAAGCGCACAGAAAGATTGCAAGTATGCATTGAATGGTTAGTATGTGTGCACATATAATTGAAGTAGGTCTATGTAAACAGGCCATTAAAGAACCACTGATCAGCTTGATCGTAGCTGCTCTGTTGTCGTTTAACGGCTGCATATGTGCCGTTTATAACTGGCTTTACCTTCCGGGTTAATCTGTGGTTCGAACCGTTCACAAGTCACTGCAGTCAAATCTCCTGGGCTAAGACTCCAAACGCCCACTCCTTCTGCTGCGCCCGCAGCCATGGCAGCTCCTAATGCAGTGGTTTCAGGCATGGAAGGTTTCACTGAATAAGAGAAGTAGGTTTTATCTCAACAGCGCACAAATTAGTTTGTTAGAGAACCATCTTAGCATGTTTATAGATATATGAATACAAAGATAAAAAAAAGTAAAAATTATTTTTCTCTTTATACGGTATATTTCAGGCATGCTTTAGCGCATTGGCCATACCACAGTTTCTAAGACCAAATCAATGTAACTGTGCTGCTGGTGTATCTGGAATGAAGACTAGAGAGGGGTACAGCAAACATACAGGACGCCACTCCATACCATGATCCTGGTAAAAAGGTGGGTTGTGATGTTTCATTGTGAAGGTCTCTTAATAGTGTTGCCCACATGGTCTCCAGGCCAATCTCTGGCTAACTTGGAATCCAAGATAAAAATGGGACTCATTGCTGAAGAGCATAGACCTCCATACTACAGACTTTGCGAGACACACTGTACATACTTATGTATAAGCCGACCCGAGTATAAGCCGACCACTGACACAGGATGCAGCAGCCAGCGGTGAGCAGCGATGGACCCCGGACAGGTGAATATCGAGTATACTTACCCCCACCTGGCACGGTCTCCAAGCTTCTCCTACGGTCGTCCCTTCCTTCCTTCAGTGGTTACGTGGTACTGCTCATTAAACTCATAAATATGCGCATATTCATGAGTTTAATGAGCGGTGCCACGTGACCGCTGAAGGGAGACCGCGGGAGAAGTGGGGGGGCTGCAGAGACACGTTGGGGGGGTCAGTATGATCTCTGAAACCCCCGCTCCCCCTCCCCTGCCGACCCCCAGGTATATGACTCATGTATAAGCCGAGAGGGGGACTTTCAGCCCAAAAAAATTGGCTGAAAATCTCGGCTTATACACAAGTATATACGGTATGTGGTCAAAGGAGCACATCTGACTCTCAACCCATTCTCCTACAAGCGCCTTTTGATGGTTTGTGCAGGCATGGTTTGATGCCTTTCGCTTGGTATGTGACATTCATTTTCATTTGCTTTACAGAATGGATCAATCATGGAATCAGTGGTATAGTTATTTCTCCAAAGTGTCCCAGGAGCATTTTTTTCAACAAACATGTTGCAGAGCTATTGTGAGCATCTAACATGGCCTAAACGTGGCCTGCAGCACCTCCAGACTTTTCTCTCATTAAGCAGATCTGGGACGTCATTGTTATCCAATTGCAAAGGGAGCTGCCATCAGCGATTATAGATGATTTGTGTGCTCAGATGAGTGTGCAGAGCAGTCCTCAGACAATCACTTTCCACATTGTTGATTATATTTTTTTTTTTTTTATTCTTTTCTGAAAACTGTTGCCCTTTAAAGTGAATATACACTATACCCTGTATTTCTAAAACTAAAAGGTCTTGGATACATTGCCAATCATTTAACTCGCTTACCAGACCAGTGAAACGTAAATTAAAGCACTCAGACATAGAGGTGTCGACCCAGTGAAACTAAATTGCGATGTTTGCACTTTAAATTCTAACCTGACAATACTTTGTGGCTGCCACTCAGTCACACTGATTAACAATGTGATTGAACAAGATGGCAATGAGCATAGGATGGATATGTCTACAGAGCACAGACACTGAACTGCTCACCCACTGGGATGCATAGGATATCAGCCTGTAACTGCATGAGGATCTTATTGTTTGTCATGCCCCCATCAACTTGCAGCTGGCTCAGAGGAATTCCACAGTCTTGGTTCATTGCATCTAGAATCTGGTGAGAAAAAATAAGATTAGGGATGTGGAGACACCAGCAACTGTCCCATCACAGATCCCCCAGCTGAGCTGAAATAAACCCTCCTTTCTGAAATAAATCAGATTAGTGTTAGGAATACATCTGCAGCTTATCCACAACGCTCAGCATGCAGAAAAATCTACTTGGGAAATACAATGTCCTACCTTCCAACGACATTTATGAAAATACAGGACAGTGGTCAATGATGTACAATTCTAAAAGAATCCTTCCACACATTGCCAGGTATCCTGATCTATAGTGTCATGTTTTAGATGCCCCTGTACTTAAAAGACCATGTAGTATAACTAAAACAAACACAAATCATTATTTAGTATGGGATGATATTAAAGGGGTTCTCAGTGGGAAGCCATTAAAAGAATTTGAGATGGTCTTCTCACTCTTGGAATCACTCTCATAGCCTGCACTGCAGATCTGATGGCCTCTATCGGACCAGAGGTGATGACATCCTGACCAATGACAGGAAAGGTCAGGTTGTTGGTGGTCATGATATCAATACTTACAGCTGTAGAAGCGGCTGAAGTAAAGAGCAAAGTCTAGTCTTTTTATTTTTTAGCACCATGGATAGAATATAGACAAGACTACAGTCTAATGTATATGACAATATATCAGCTGTTCATACACATTAGAAAATTGGTCACTGCTTCTAACCTGTTACAACTACCTAATGTGTATGGTAGTCTTCCACTTCAACATGTCTGATCCCTGCCACAGGTGATTAGTGGGGTCTAGCAGAGATGTATGTACAATCTGGGCTCTATGGGTTATACACTGAATTAGCAACAAAGAATAACTACCCCAAAACACTATGTATGGACCTGGCCGAGCTGTCCAAAACTTAGAACATAGAACAGCAATATACATCACAGTAAGGGCTCATTCACATGTCAGATACTCTCATGTGAGTCCTATTCATGGTTTTCATGGATAGCAATCGAACCTATGATATTCTATGGGGTTGTGCAAATGTCCGATTTTTTCATCGGACCATGTGGTTCTCAGAAAATATTGGAGACCCATCAGATTCTGATCAGAGGGTCTATGGGTCCATGGAGGGAAAAAAAAAAAATGGGACTGCAGTTGGATGACATCGAGTGCGGTCCGATTATCACAGACTGTGAGAAAGGAGAAGATGGAGAAACTTTTTTTTTTCTTCAAGTACTAGTAACACTCATGACCCTCAGACGACACTCTGATCAGAATAGGAGGTCAGTTTCTCTCATGCGTGGAAAATACTGACGTCTGAATGAGCCCTAAAGACAACCTCACAACGTACCTCTCTGGTCTGGAAACAGACGGCTTCAAGAGCAGCAAATGCAATGTGGTTTTTATTTGTAAACTGAGTCAGACCACAGATTATTCTAGAAAACCAAACAAGAGACAGTCAGCGAAAGTATGCGCGTACTTCTAAAATTAGTAAAAGTGATACCTAAAGGATCAATTCAAGGAACTAAATAAAGAACCTCTGATGCTTCAGAGCCACAATCAAAGTGTTGTAGTAACTCCTAGTTTAGCATGACCGATTTGCTCCAAAAAGTTCTCTCTTACCCATGACCGATTGATTGTATAGGTCAGTAATTACGGTATTCACTAGCTGATGGGGGTCTGACCACTAGTACCCCCACTAAGCACAATCTCAGGTTAGTACGCTTGTGTTCTAACTTAATTGAAATACATGAATGAATTACAAATATATATATATTTTTAATGGTGTCATTTATTTACATGTCTCTCTTGTAAAGAGTAATGATCGACATTATGTATTCACTACATACGGCCATACCCTCTGGCACTGGGCTCCCAATATGGTGCATAAAGGCCTGAAAATGCGGGAACAAAGTAGCAGCCATAAGATGTTCCAGCTTCAGCAGCAAGTTTTTCTGGAAAAATAAAACAAACAAAAAAAAAGAAACAAGAGAGTCAGTATTAATCCACTGTAAACAAGGCAGTGGTGATAAAGGGATAGATATTAGAAGATACTTACCTACTTCTTCAGTTGTTTGAACAATGCCAAGGTTGTCTCGTAACCAGCGCACAACTGCTCCAGCAATTGCAACTGACCCCTAAATTACAAAAGGGATAGAGCAAGTCTTACAAAAAGTCAAAAGGTTTACGTGCAAAATATAAAAAAGTAAAAATAAAAATCTTACTTCAAGTGCATAGCAGGCAGGTTTATCCCTTCCAAGCTGGTAAGCCACTGTGGTCAACAGCCCATGATCTGATACAACAGGCTGCAAGATAAAGAGCAGGACAAATACAGGAAAACAGGGCATGATACTGTGCAGAAATGCAAAATATCACTAAGCAAAATAGGTCAATCAGAAAATGTGGAAACTTCTGAATTTCAGATTTTCCCAAAGTGCTTACCTTTGGGCCAGTATTACACAGCAAGAAACAACCAGTACCGTACCTGACAAGTATAATAGCAAATTATTACTAACACACCTATCAAAAGTGGTCAGGTGCGATACTGCAATAGAACTATTAATCACATGCCTTACTAAAATTAGGTCTATGGTTTACAACTCTCTAATAGAGAAGAATTGCTAGAGCTGATGTAACATTTAGCATCTATCCTGTGATACTACCATGAAGGGGCTCATGCATCCACACATTCATGTTTCCCAGACCATGGGCAGTATGAATCCACATCGGCTGTGCAATTGTAGCAAAGTTTGTTTTCCTCCAAAATACTGCAGCATTTCAGAGAAACCATACCATGAACACCGGAAAAACCTGTTGCCTGGCTAGATAAGTGTTGGCGGCTTGTTACAGTTTGAATAAAGACCTAGGTCCATCAAATTCAACCTCTCTCCACCAATTATACATTTTTTCTCTAAATTAACTATAACCCAGAATGTTATGTGTATTGAGGAAATCATTCAGCCCTTTTCTAAAAGTTGTTATAGTGTCTGCCATTACTACCTCTTGTGGTCGGGAATTCCACAGTCTGACTGCTCTAACTGTAAAGAACCCTTTCCAATTTAGATGCACAACCCTGATCCCTTTGTTTGACAGACACAAACTCCCATCACAAGTACAGATGATAATCAGACAGTTCCGTCACACACTAACATTGTAGATAAATGACAGTTTTGCTTCCTAGCTGCATATTTATGGACACTTAGCTACGTGAGTAGAATATAGAGATGATAATCATCACACTTTCCCCCAGCAGGCAAAGATGGTACTGGCTATAGTTGTACTTGTAGATAGAATGTCAGAGGAGACAAAAGCGTAGTGGAATGGGAAATTCAAGAAAGTGTCTGAACCATGTGAATGTGAACCAGGCAGGAAGTAGAAAGGAGTACAATATAAATGAAAAGAAATGCAAAATGTGAGACAATAAGGTGGATTAATGAAAAAAAAAATGCTGGTGTGCCTCTTTAAATAAGAGCAAGGGTGGCGCTAAGATTACAAAAATCTAAATCCAGAAACCTCCAGCACATGCTACAATATTTTAATTTATAACCAAGTCATTGGACATTTTCTAAATTATACAAATACAGCTCTGGACAAAATTAAGAGACCACTTCCAAATGTTCAGTTCATCTGATTTTTCTCTTTATAGGTATATTTTTGTGTAAAATTTAAATTCTTCTTTTAGTCTACAAACTTCTGACAACGTCTCCGAATTTCCAAGCAATAAATTTTGGTTTGTTTTTTTTCTAAAAAAAGAAATGGTCAAAATTTAGAGAAAAACAAACAGTGCTTTCAGACTTTACATAATGCAAAGAAAACAAGTTCATAATCATTTAGAAACAACAATACTAATGTTTTAACTCAGGAAGAGTTCAGACATCAATATTTTGTGGAATAACCATGATTTATAATCACAGCTTTCATTCATCTTGGCATGCTTTCCACCAGTCTTTCACACTGCTTCTGGCTCAAAAATGTAAGCAGTTCTTTGCTTGATGGCTTGTGACTATCCATCATCCTCTTGATCACATTCCAGAAGTTTTCAATGGGGTTCAGCTCTGGAGATTGGGCTGCCCATGACAGGGTTTTGATGTGGTGGTGTTTTAATTTTTGCCAGGGCTGTATTTGTAAAAATAATTTCTAAATTTTTTAACTAAATGTAAGTTGTAATCTTCAACCCATATTTCAGTCTCATCGGACCTTGAAGTTCAGTTGCAACACCCTCTTAGTTTCAGAATTTTTATGTGGATGAGCACCCAAACATGGTGAATGTGAGTCTTGTAAACGTAGAATGCTGCTGCCTCTGTTAACTCTTAGGGTATGTGCACACGGTGCGGATTCTGCTGCGGTTCCACAGCGTTCCCGCAGCTGCGGGTCCGCAGCAGATTCTGCTGCGTTGTACAGTACCTTTATTTCCTATGGAAATTAAAAAACGCTGTGCACATGCTGCGGACTTATGCCATTGAGTTTTCAATGTACACCGCTTCATGAGAGTTAGATAATGTGATGACGTACTACTTCAAGTTGCTATTTATGTGGCAATATCAGTTGCATCTCTTTTAAGCCCCACTAGGGGATGTGACCACCGATATAATGTAAGGGGGTGAAGTGCAGGAAGAGCCGGGGGAGGGTTGCCTTCTCTGCTCCGTGCCCGGAACCATTGAGCAGAACAGCAGGTTCCCCGGGGGACAGTAAATGAGCCGGGAACAGGAAGAGAGCAGGGCAGAGAGCGGGAAAAGTGCGCGCTCTTTCCTCAGACCAGCCTGAGCAGCAGACAGGAGAGAATGCTGACACAGACAGGGAGAGAGATAGATCTTCCGTTCACCAGTCAGAGACCGAGGGACTGCAGACCGTGAGTACGTGAAGCTGGGTACTGCAGTGTCAGCAAAGTTGCGCCCTCATTCCTGTGATAAGACTGTGCCCTGCAAAGAGACTGCGCTCTGTGATAAGACTGTCCTCTGCAAAGAGACTGCGGCGGTCGACTGGGCTGTGACCTGTATAGAGAGACTGTCCAACGAACGGCGTTCCGGAAACCTTGGTGTAGGAGCAGAGCCCCTGATTCCGGAGAGAGAGCATTGCTGCAGAGTTGGAGAGAAGGACTCGGAGCAGAGGGGATCCCATTTGCCTCATACCCCTCTGGCTCCAGCAGTAACCCCTCATATCTCGGTTGGACATTGTTAAAGACACAGGATACAGAGTACTATAGATGACAAGCGCTGCTGGTGATTCGGCGCCAACGTGGGAGAAGAGAGTGACCCTTCAATCAAGACCCCTGTTATTTTGTCAGTGCTATCCTCTGTAAATAAACCTCCCTTTAACTGTTGGTCCGTCTGTTCCATGGTGACATACTGAGCTCCTGCACTTTATTACAATAACACATATAGTGCAGTGCATTATGCCCGTCCGTGCAATGCTAGAGGCAGGGCCTAGCCGTAGTACAAAGATGACAGGTCTGGGGGTTCTTGGTAGGTCTCTGGTCAGTATAGCAACCCACCGTCTAATTACTTGGCTAAAAGGGTTCAACAGCTGTAATAGAAGTCTTTAGAAGCAAGCAGAGATTTGGATGGTGGGAATTGAAATACAAAGTATAATAGAAAGTTCAATTCCCATAAACAATAAAACCACATTAACTCTACAGCAGCAAGCTTGAATCGGGTATTTCTTCTCTACATCCAGAAGCTTTATATATTAGACTAGCTGAAGAGCCCGGCACTGCCCGGGCATAGTAACTAACTGTGGTTAGTTATAACAAATTATAATTATCCTCCATCCCATAGTCCCGTGCCCATATACCCATCATACATATCCTCCATCCCATAGTCCAGTGCCCATATACCCATCATACATATCCTCCATCCCATAGTCCAGTGCCCATATACACATCATACATATCCTCCATCCCATAGTCGAGTGCCCATATACCCATCATACATATTCACCATCCCATAGTCGAGTGCCCATATACCCATCACACATCCTTCATCTCATAGTCCCATGCCCATATACCCATCATACATATCCTCCATGCCATAGTCCCGTGTCCATATACCCATCATACATATCCGCCATTCCATAGTCCCGTGCCCGTATACCCGTCATACATATCCTCCATCCCATAGTCCCGTGCCCATATACCCATCATACATATCCGCCATCCCATAGTCCCATGCCCATATACCCGTCATACATATCCTCCATCCCATAGTCCAGTGCCCATATACCCATCACACATCCTCCATCCCATAGTCCCGTGCCCATATACCCGTCATACATATCCTCCATCCCATAGTCCAGTGCCCATATACCCATCACACATCCTCCATCCCATAGTCCAGTGCCCATATACCCATCACATATCCTCCATCCCATAGTCAACCATTATGACATCATAATGAGCGGCAGGGCTTGCAACCTATGATGACATCAATGTCACCATGGCAACCATTAGGACATCATAATGAGGGGCGGGGCTTGATACACACACACTTTTTCCCCCATTATGTAGATAGGGGCAAAATTGTTTGGTGAATTGGAATGCGCGGGGTTAAAATTTCGCCTCACAACATAGCCTAGGACACTCTCGGGGTCCAGACGTGTGACTGTGCCAAATTTTGTGGCTGTAGCTGCGACGGTGCAGATGCCAATCCCGGACATACACACACACACACACATTGAGCTTTATATATTAGATATTACAAATCTGCATTCTAAAAATAAAATAGAAATTGAAGTTCTCCACGAGGATTAAACCATTATTTTGTTTTCACTGTGCTAATTTTCATTTTTGTGATATGTATAAGTTGTCTTATAACACCACAAGTATTGAAACGACAAATTTGCATAAACCGTCAAATTACTGTGTCTGAAATGTAGTTGGCGGAGACCATGCTGATGAATGCATGCCAAGTTTGTGTAGGCAAGTTCTGCCATCTGCTGGCAATAAGTGGAATTCTAACTAGTACTCAAATACACTCTCAGAGCGGATCTACTGACTGCAAGATTAAAGACCATGATAATTACGCAAAAATCACAAAAATAAGGCCTAGATCGCTTCTTGATTAAAGTGTTTCAGTAAATTATTAAAAGTAATTGGTCGTCAAAATCTGCTATTTTTAACTGCCAGTGGAAGGCTATGTTCACATCACGCTTTAAACCACACCAGTGGCTCCATTGAGGTTTATATTTGTAGCCCTGAAAAATAGAACTTAGGTATATCCGCCGAAGAGGCCACTGACTTTAATCACACAGACCAACATAACTGTTGGTAGCATCTGCCTATTTGAGGCAGTGGTTGACTGCGTTTTGGTGCCTGCCTCAAATAGATACTGCAGAAAATAATGCCCAACAGATCACAAAGGTTTTCTCTCTGCTTCATTAAAAGAGGGTATCCACTGCTTTTTCACTGCTGACCTATCCTTTGGATAGCAAAGTGAAAAAATGATATACAGCACTCCTAAAAGGAGAGTTGGTGCCCAAGTAGGGTATTCAGCCCGTACATAGCACTAAGAAAAACTTGGCACTCAAATTGTCGAATGGCGAAATAAAGTCTCTTTTATTATTGCAATAAAAAAATTGAATGTTTTCGGTCTTTAATTCAGACCTTCATCAGAACTGACTGCCAGAGGACAGTGAGGGACCGTACTAGCAGCCACGCTGGTGTATGCGACGAGCGCCTCTCCCAGACGACGGACGATCAGGGTATGTGCACACGCTGTGAATTCTGCTGCGTTGTACAGTACCTTTATTTCCTACGGAAATAAAAAAACGCTGTGCACATGCTGCGGATTTTTCCGCGGTTTACAATCCGCAGCATGTCAATTCTTTTGTGCAGAAAAGCTGCGGTTTCTCACCTCATCCATTATTTATCTGCGGTTTTCACTACAAAATCCGCAGAGCCAAAAAACTCCGAGTGCACATAAACTGAAGGATCTGATGAAGGTCTGAATTAAAGACCAAAAACGTTCAACTTTTCGATTGCAATAATAAAAGAGACTATTTCACCGTTCAACAATTTGAGTGCCAAGTTTTTCTTATAGTGCCATCCTTTGGCTAGGTCTTCAATGTCTGAATGGTCGTAGATCGCCACCCGGCACCCCACCGAATAGACGTTATTGGTGTTGGCCTGAAATATTCACTTGTGGAGCTTCTCCGTCTTCACCTGCTGATCAGACATTGATGAACTATTCTGAGGATAGGTCATCAATGAAAAAGTAGTGTACAACCTCTTTAAAAAGGTAATTGCCCTCTCGGGGGGTACGCCCAAACCACATTTTTCAAGGCTTCAGACAGAGCCACTGACGACGGAGCCACCAAGAGTCATTAATAGCATATTACAGTACTAGTCACCCACCTTTACATGGACATTGGTGCTTATGTAGTGTTGCCCAGTTACCTCATCATCGGCTCAGTCTCTCCTATTACCAGCTAAGCACAGTAGGTCCGATTTTAGATTTATCGACTGAATGAGAAATTTGTACTGTACATATCAATATATCACTGTTATACCCGTCACTTACGTATTTTTTGCTTGTCCATCTTGAAAACACATCTGTCCAACCAATGCAGCCGACTGGTCACCCAAACACTGCACAGAAAAGAAAAGGTTTATTTGTAATGTTTTTAATGTTCCAGCCATTGTTATATTCTTTATAACTATAACTATAGAAGACAGTGCAAAATACACTAATCCCAAAAAATGCCATGGTCTGTTGCTTATACCACTTTTACACAAGGCTTCCATAGAACCATGGGGTAGTACAAAAGGCCCTTATAACTGAACACACAGTAAGGCGCTGTTCACATATCCAATAGTTATTTCCTGCTTTAGGATAATAAAAATGAAAATATAGATGTTCCAGTACAGGATCCACGCTGGAATATTACATTGTGTTGTAAAAGGTCTTCAGTCTTGCTCCTTTCCAGCTGCTATCCAATTTTTTAGCTGGATCAGAAAATTGTCTCTACAAATTATTTATTCAGCCAAAAAAAAATAAAAAAGCAACTGGATCATTTATTTATTTTTGTTTAAACATTTAAGTCTATGAGAAACAAATCCTAGTGAATGGTTTTACTTTTGCATCCCTTTATAACTAATCCAATTATTTTTATTTTATTTTTTTTTTAAACACTGGATCCCTCACAATTGGATGACAGCTGAACATGTGAACAGAAACTTGCGGATTTATGTAAAGCATATATGTATAAGTGAGCTTACCCCTGATATTGGCACTCCAGTCAGAGCTCCAGACTTCTGCAAACACAATGCAAATTAAAGGTTAAGGTAAAGGTGGAGTGCAGAAGGTGCATTTCTGCCTTACACTGCTATAAGTTCAGCTTTGTGATCAGCTCCACTATCCTGTGAACAGCATTCAAGCATAAGGCCTGTTTCACACTTCAGTTGTTTGACGTCAGTCAAAATCCGCCGTTTTGCCCAAAAAACGGATCCGCCTTTATTTTGGTGGATCCATTTTTTTTCCCATTGACTTGCATTAGCAGCGGATTTTGACGGATGGTCATCCGTTGGATCCTTTTTTTTGATGGATCTGCCAAAATTTTGTCGTCCGCTGACTTCAGTGGACGGACAATGAAACGTTTTTTGTCTGCGTCAAAATAACAGATAGCAACGGATCCGCCGCTATCCGTCATTCGTTATAATGGTCACCTATGGGCGGCGGATCCGTTGCCAACCGTGTTTTGACAGAGTCCAGCAACGGATCTGCTTTTTGACACTGAGCATGCCCGGAAGAATTTCCTTGCCAGAAATTTAACCCTAAATTCCGTTCTGGCGGGAGAAAAATTCACTCTCTCATACTCTCTCTCTCTCTCCCCTTTTTCCCAGACTCATTTTCCTTTAAATTTCAGTCACTCACTACTAAAGCAGATCCGTCAAAAAACAGATCCGGTGGCATTCGTTTGTGCCCCAACAGAAACGGATCCGTTTTTTCACAACCTGGCGGATTTTGACTGACGTCAAATAACTGAAATGTGAAACAGGCCTAAGGCAGTTAAATAAAAGAATTTCAGCCAACAGCAACAGACAAATGAGAATACCATGCTCTTGTATGTGACAAAATAAATGTGACAAAACAAAATTGTGGTGGGCTAAAATAAATAACTATGCACATTTCCAGTTATCTTAGCAGAGGGCACTGTTTGGGTACCCATGGCGGTTCCAAGACTAAAATATTGTACAAATTTCTTAAATACTTTTTATTGCTGGGATTTTAACTTTTCCCCAATATTACAACTTCAAGAAAATTTGCCTCCCTGCAAATTCTTATTATAGAGTATCAAACAGGTCATCGCACAATAGCTAACCAATTCTGGATGGCTGCTTCTGCAATTGAATTGTAATTTCAGACCATCTGATGTATGATCAGATGGCTTCTGCTTGGAAGGTTAGCTACTCCAAAATCACGTGCTAAAGAATTGTAGTCTATGCAATTATCTACAATTTCAGCCCTAGAGCTTCTACTAAAGCATAAACCGTACATCATTCATAAAGCCAATGCAAACTCATTTTTACAAAACAACATGAGTACTGAACAGGTAAAACTGGAAATTGCATGATTTGTGCTTAAAGTACTTGTGACATGACTGGTGAATTGACCAGAAAAAGCCTTTACTCACCAGGCTAGGACAGATTTTCTATGGTAGGCAGAAAACGAGAGCATACACACAGTTCACAACAAAAGTTAAGTATACTTTCCACAATAATAGTTTCCGTCAGAATACTTTATACCGAACATTCCATAAATTCTGTGGCTTCTATATGGCCAATTTAACTTTGCTGAGCACATCCTGTCATTCTTATTGCAAGGACTCTACAGGTAAGGCAAATATTGTTCTATTCAGGATAAAGTCTGCACAACCAGTGACCCCTAGTGTTGGACCATGCCATGTCAGAGTTCAGAACTAATCTTACACAGAAGCTTTATACTGTAGGTAAGGCTTTGGCATCTGATGGTTTGGAGTAGGAGCAGACATGGTTCACAAGTGAAATTACATTTAATACATCTAAATTATCTTCCAATTTATCATAGATACAAGTTCATCTTTCCTCACAATCTGCCTCTACCGTGGACCTGTCCCTGCACCGAGTGCCCACTTAGTTTAGTGCTTAATTTATTACCCTCACAACAAATCTCTCCACAGTGCTGCATCACCCAATACCCCAGCCATGCTCTACCATCTAAGTATCTTCCTTCATAATCAAAAGCTCTCTATCCCATCTCCAGGACTTTTCTCATGTTGCACCAGTATTCTGGAATGCTCTGCCTTGGACAATCATGAACTCACTAATCCAAGTTCACGGTCCAAGTATGGGATATGATTTACATACTGGACGCAGGTCTCCTGACCTAAACTTGACAGGTTCATATATGCTTATATGAGGCTGTCAAGTTGGGATCAGGAGACTCGCAGCTGGTCTAAAACACAGATGCGTGAAAATGGCATAAAATCGCAAAGATCACTTGTGTAACCAAGCACTAAAAACACCATCTTAAGCAGGTCTAGGCCTATTACATTCACAAATGTAACTTCTTACTCTCTTCTACATTATTCCACAGAACCCAGTCCCTTCATTCATCACTATTACCCCCTTATACTTGATAGCTGTGCATGCACATGCTCCCTGGCTTGCTTGCACTGGTATTCGCCCATTATGTATGGTCTGATTTTCTGTACAAAAGACTCTCTGAACTATATAATGCTGCGGTATACCATAGCATTATATAACTAAAGAATATCATTATAACAGGCTTTCCATTACCTCTTAATGGAAACCAGAAACCACATTCTAAGCCAAGATCTGTTCGAGCAAATGGCAGTGCACTTACAATGTTGTGTTGCATTTTAAGTCATACAAATCTCTGATTAGTGCCAAAGGGAACATTAAGCTTTAGAAAACTCACCAACTCTTTCTTACCTACTAAAGGCACGTGATGGGAAATTCAACAGGTTTTATTGTCAGACTACTAAGAATTGGCTCTGCGAGTGAATTAACTGGCATAAGAGTTAGGATAAAGTAGCGGTTCATTATTCTAGTTATGCCCCTTGAACAATATTAATGACTTGGAGATAGACACCTGTACAGCGAAGGCACTGTAAGCACAATACAGTCAGCTGTACTCAAATTTATCTGTATCAGAGATTAGCACACAATCTCCATGGACAAGGCGCCACATCAGTGGTTAGCATGCAACAAAATGCCCCATTTTCCTTGCCCCGATGAATCCTTCGGTCCCTTTTTGTTAGCCAAGTTCTTGTTTGCGCTGTGCAATGGTGGCCATTAAACAACCGCTGATTGACTACATAGAAGACAGTCATTTAATAGCCTGTTTAGACAGGTGGACTCCACTTTCCATGCACACAGAACGATCAGTTGCCATAGACGGTCATTGTCCTCGGCAGCACAAGTTCTGTTTACACAGGAAGAAGTGCTGCTTAGAACAATGACTTTCAAACCTTCTTAAAACATATTTCATCCCACAAATGGGCAGTTTTCTCATTTGTCGGATGTCAGCCTATTTACATTGCTCAATTATCAGGATACTAGCTTTACTAGGAACACCCAATCAAGATAATAGGCCATTGTAAATGTACCCTAAGGCTGGTTTCACATTTGTGTTTTTTAGCGCTGGAAAAAAACGCATATGTGCGCATGCGTTTTTTCCCCTATATTTAACATGGGTGCGCATACCTGCGCGCTTGTAAGCGCATGTATGCGATTTTCATGCGCTGCGTTTTTTTGGGGTGTGCGTTTGTATTTTCCAGACGCAGCATGTTGCATTTTTTGGCCCTGCAAAAAAGCGCATGCGCACATATGCGCACGTTTTGCGCTAAAAATGGCCATTATAGCCTATGGATGCGCATATGTGTGCACTGGCATGCTCATGTATGCGTTTTTTTGCATATGCGTTTTTTTTTTTTAACCATGGAATTTAGGGGTTTGGGTTAGAGTTAGGGTTAGTTAAGGGGGTTTAGGGTTAGGGTTAGGGTCAGGGTTAGGGTTGGGGTTTGGGTCAGGGTTAGGGTTAAGTATGGTTTGGTTAAGGGTTAGGGTCAGGGTTAGGGTCAAGTATGGTTTTGTTAAGGGTTAGGGTCAGGATTAGGGTTAAGTATGGTTTGGTTAAGGGTTAGGGTCAGGGTTAGGGTCAGGGTTAAGTATGGTTTGGTTAAGGGTTAGGGTCAGGGTTAGGGTTAGGGTTAGGGTCAGGGTTAGGGTTAGGGTTAAGTATGGTTTTGTTAAGGGTTAGGGTCAGGGTTAGGGTTAGGGTTAGTTAGGGTTTGGGTTAGGGTTAAGTATGATTTGGTTAAGGGTTAGGGTCAGGGTTAGGGTTAGTAAAGTCATGGTTTGGGTTAGTGTGAGGGGCCACCTAATGTTGGAAAAAAACGCAAACACGGTAAAAACGCACTAAAAACGCATACAAACGCATAAAAACGCTGCGTTTTTTTCATGCATGCTCATAAAAATGCTTGAAAAAAACGCAGCAGTTGTATGCTTTTGTATGCGTTTTTTCAATGCGTTTTTTTGCGGGAAAAACGCGCTGCAAAAAAAAGCAAGTGTGAAACTAGCCTTAGGAAACTGAAATCATGAATGACTTAAGACACCTAAGATGTTAGAGTTCTGCTCATGTGGTAATGAACAATATAAAGAAAACCATTGTATTACCATAAGGCCGTAGATTTCCGAAGAGCTTCTTACTTTTGGCAGCAAGCTCATAGGTACGTCGAAAAACCTAAGGACAAGAAAAAACAATGCCAATAAAGATCAGGTACAAAGATTTCTTATTATATAGCTGCATTCACGAGTGGCCTGATGAGAAGCAGAAAAGACTATGCTCCTACTTAATGAAAAATCACATATGTCCAAAAAGAAGAAGATTTTGGAGTAGGTAACTGGTGGTCGCTCACTGGCACAGCTCTGTGTCCCATTCCAAGTTATTGATGTTGAACATCATGGTTCTGCTCGCATTGGTCACATCCGTGCAGTGTACACCTCCATTTTTCCCTCCCGTCAAGCTCTGCAAAAAGCAAAAGGACTTAATAGTGATTTTGCAGAAACTGCTACATTACAAGTCTATTTCGTGGCTGAGATTGATAGAAATTTTAGATACTCCAATTTCCTAACAATAGCTCAGTAACTTGTATTTAGGGTGCACTCACACTAGCATATAACACGGATTACTGGATATCACTCAGCCCAATGTTATTCTATGAGGCAGTATTTTCTCATACCGATTCAGCATGAGCAAACAATCGCAGCATGCTGCAGGCGAATCCAATAATCGTACCACCATACTAGTCTATAGGTGCTTGTGAAACTTTGAACTGCACTTGGATGTCATCTGTGTACACAGAAAATGGACATGTTAGAGAAATTAAAGTTCTCAGTCTTCTCCGCATCTGCGATGCGACTCTTTCATGCAAGAAAATCGGATCACACTAAGGGGACGCTCGTCTCACACTCTGACAGCGTTTAATCCAAGTGGTTCTCACATAATCGGCCTCGATTCTCTGGCATGAAAGAATTGACAGCTGTGTGAGCGAGCCCTTAAAGTGAAAAGAGATCAGCTCCAGTCACCTCCACTTCATAACCTGAGCTGTATTTTTAGCAGGTGACCCCCGACGAAGGAAAAAATCCAAAACGCGCGTCGGGGCGTGCCACACACGGTGTCTTCTTACTCCCAGGTATTTATCGCCCTTCCATCTACGCATTGACTTTATTATACTTCTCTGCTGGTGACTATTGGATGCTGGACCTTAGTGTTATAAATAGCCTTTACATCTCATTAATTTATTATCTAATATACACATAATTTACAGCATCTCTTGCTTTGTCAGCTTAATGCACATCTTGTGACTTGTATTTGTGACCAGTCTATACTCTTCAATTTTTATCCTTCTTTCCCTCCCCCACTTTCCTTTTCTTGTCCTTCTATCCTTTCTTCCATATTTTACTTTGCACATGAACTTGGAGATTGTTTGGTAATTATTGTTGATATATCACTGTTCATATTTTTTACATAACGTTGTATCACACATTTATTATTAATTTTTCTGTGTAAGTGCACATATTCACCTTTTTCACAAGTTTTTCTATTTATCATTTTTTTCTTGGCCCAATTAACAATCTATGACCTGTCTTCATGTGTGTAATATATGTCTCATTCCTTGGTAGATAACACTGGGGATATAGCATTTTTATTGACTAATTTTTCAAAATTGTATCTTTATTTAAATTATTTATATTTTGTGCTAGTTTGCGTCCGTGTGCGCACCTTGATCTTATTGGTGGTGTTACATTTTATCATCAGTAAAAAAAAAAGGTATTTTAGCCTTAATTTTTCTTGTCTGGTCTCATCACTTCTTCATTCCTGTCTGGTGCTTTTCTCTTTGGTTTTCATTTTTGGCAGGTGGTCTTATTTCAAAAGTTAAGCCAGACCCCTTCTCTGTTTATGCATCAGCTAAGACAAAAAGGGGGCTGGCTTAGCTACTGAAAGTACAGTTGTGCTCAAAAGTTTATATACCCCAGCAGAAATTTTGCTTTCTTGGCCTTTTTTTCTCAGAGAATAAGAATGATAACACCAAACATTTTTCTCCACTCATGGTTAGTGTTTGGGTGAAGCCAAAACTACTGTTTTTTCTCTTTTTAAATCATAAATGACAACCGAAAACATCAAAATGACCCTAATCAAAAGTTCACATACTCTGCATGTTATCAGGCCAAAATCACCAAAGAAGTGGACTCAAATGGGTATGAATGGCTACTAAAGGTAACATCCTCACCTGTGACCTGTTTGCTTGTAATCAGTGTGTGTGCATAAAAGCTGAGTGTTTCTGGGATCCAGACAGACTCTTGCATCTTTCATGGAGCCACTGACATTTCTGGATTGTGAGTCATGGGGAACGCAAAAGCATGGTCAATGGATCTACAGGAAAAGGTAGTTGAACTGTATAAAACAGGAAAGGGATACAAAAAGATACCCAATGAATTGATATTATGCTATTCAGCAGCATTCCAACTGTGATTAACAAATGGAAAATCAGGGGCTATGTAAAAATAAAACCACGGTCAGGTAGACCAAAGATTTCGTCCAGAACTGCCAGAAAAATTGTTCGGGATGCAAAGAAAAACCCACAAATAACATCAGCTGAAATACTGGACTCTCTGAAAACTAGTGTTGTGGCTGTTTAAAGAGGCACAATAAGGAGGCACATGAAGAAAAATAGGCTGCATGGTCGAGTTGCCAGAAGAAAGTCATTACTGCGCAAATGACACAAAGTATCTCGCCTACGCAAAACCGCACAGAGACAAGCCTCAATATTTCTGCAACAAGTTAATTTGGAGTGATGAGACCAAAATTGAACTTTTTGGCTACAACCATAAATGTTACATTTGGAGAGAGGGCAACAAGGCCCATGATGAAAGGAACACCATTCCTACTGTAAAGCACGGAGGTGGATCGCTGATGTTTTGGGGATATGTGAGCTACAAAAGGCACAGGAAACTTGGTCAAAGGTGAAGGAAAGATGAATGCAGCATGTTATCAGCAAATACTGGGGGCAAATTTGCAATCATCAGCCCAGAAGCTGCGCATGGGACGTACTTGGACGTTCCAACATGACAACGATACAAAACACAAGACCAAGTCGACCTGTCATTGGCTACAGCAGAACAAAGTGAAGGCTCTTGACTGGCCATGTCAGTCTCCTGACCTCAATATCATTGTGCCACTCTGAGGAGGAGATCTCAACTGTGCAGTTCATTTGCCAAGAAGAGTGGGCAGCTTTACCAACTGAGAAACGAACCTGATCCACAATTACCACAAAAGACTTCAAGCTGTTATTGATATTAGAGGGGACAATACACGGTATTGGGGTATATGAACTTTTGATCAGGGTCATTTGGATGATTTGGGTTGTCATTGTTTAAAAAGAGAAAACACAGTAGTTTGACAATAAATGGCTTCACCCAACCACTAACCATGAGTGGAGAAAAAGTTTTGGTGTTATTATTCATATTCTCTGAAAAAAGGCCAAGAGAGCAAAACTTCTGCCGGGGTAAGTAAACTTTTGAGCACAACTCTATACACACTTTGAGGTGCTTAATTGCAAAAAATTATCCACATAGCACTTACATTTTTTGTAGATAATACAAAATCTCTGAACTGGAATAACAGGCACATTTATACACAAACTGAATGCAACACAGGCTTCATTCTAATAAGGAATGTGACTCCTACCAAGTAAGAATACTTACATGTATTTACACACATCAAAGATGAGAATTCTCGTACAAACATAAGATCGTATCAGGAATTCTTTACAGTACACAAATACATTTCTTCATAGAACAATAAGAAGATTGATCATCACACTAAAACCCTCTTTCTTCAGAAGCCAGATCAGTGGAGAACTATGCACAGAAGCTCTGTGGTCCTATTGCAATCTGACCCCTTTGTCTTTCTTCAGCTAGACACCATTTGGATCCATATTTCTAGCGTCACAATACAGGAATGATGCATAACTTCAATACTGAAATGATAAAGCACTGACCCAAATTATCCAGGAGTCTACAGTTCCAAACAAGGCTCTGCCTTCTGTCACCGCAAGCTGGATTTCTTCGACATTGTCCAGCAGCCATCGCAGCTTCACGGCACTGAAATAAGTGCTCAAGGGAAGACCAGTTCGCCCCTAGAATAAAGTCGACCAATTAATCCAGGATATCAAATTGATTCAGGTGTACACTTCCACCAATATATAACACATACTGCAAAAAAGCGGAATATATTTAGAAATTGAAAAGCTCTCCGATCCCCCGCATTAGGTTTAAATTCCCAAGAGGAGATTTTGCCTCTTTAGTATGTCCCGTTTTAAATAATGTTACTTAGTTCTGGAAATGTCCTGTGTGCTCAGTAACCTAACTTTGATAGAACTTTATTAATAAAGTCATGAGTGGTTTATATATTTATTGCAGTTCTGTTGCGGAAATGTGATAAAAATGCATGTGGGGTTTTTTTATCTGCAGATTTTCCACATCTCATTCAAGTTGATAGTGAAAAATCAGCAAATAAAACATATTTAGAACAAGAGAAATTGACTTGCTGCAGGTTGTAAAAAAAAAAAAAAAATAACCGCTCCGCAGGTCATATTTCAGAGTGGGTATGAGATCTCTATAAATCCCATATACTTTGCTGGAACTGTAATGTATTTTTGTGCATGAAAATATGCAGTGAAAAAAAGTACCAAATACACTGTTCTGTCTCCGACATCTAATTCACAACTTTCGACTGTCTATTTGATAATATTTCCAATGATGTATCGAGAATATATAGAATGTTCAGCTTTCTATAGATTCTATTGTTTTCATTGTTTGTGGTTCCATCTAGTCATAACCAAAGTGTTATTCTATTTTACTTTCATTTTTGCTCCCATTTTCCCTCCGTTCACAATGTATTCTGGGTAAGTTTGCAAGGCACCCTGGTAAATTTTGCAAAAGATCATGGTTAGTCCAGCCCCCATTTTCCCTCCAGTTCTCCATTTTCTCTCAGCCTGCATCCTGGGAGCATCTCCTTTCTCTTCTCCCCTTGTGACAGCATCGCTGGTAAGCAAACATGCTTCCTATATCTAATTTCTGTCTCAGATGAGTCTGCTCAGTTAGTTTCCTCCTCCTCAGCTAGTAGTGCAGATGTTGATTCTTAATGTATTATGTATATGTATCCCTGATGTACACTGTATTGCCTCAGTGTATGTATGTGTTTTATTTGTGGTTTCACCGCATCAATATACCACCACGTTCAATAAAGCACAGATTCAACCTACAGTCTCCTTATTGGACCCCAATATAGCGGTTTAGCTGCATGTATAGCTACATGAAGTCTGCTTCATTTAGTGAGGACAGAACATACACATTATGGGAAGCCTAGGGGTATGTTCACACGAGGAGTAATTTTAGAGTTTTTGCTGCATAAAATACTAGAAAATGAACTGGATTTCTAAAATCTCATGCACATGCTGCTTTTTTTCCTTGCGTATTGTAACCCATGTGGGTTTTTTTTTGGCCTTTATTTTAAATCTGCAGCAGGTCAATTTTTCAGCATTTTTCACCCATTTAAATAAATGGAAAAAGCAAATAAAAATGCAGCGAAATTTCATGTAAAAAAACATCAAAACCACTTGTATTGTACGCAGCATTTTTGCTGCCAACACTCTGGCTGCTGCAGAAAAACCTGCTGCAAAAAAGGGTAAATTCACATGTGGCATATGCTCATAGAGTGCATTATTTTGCATCAAAAATTCTGCATATATTACATGCATTTTTTTTTGTATTTTTTAGGCATAAGATAGTGTGGTTAAAAAAAAACCCAAAAAAAAAACCACAACATAGTAAAAAAGCTGAGAGAACTGACATGCTGCCGTTATTAAAAAAAATACTGCACCTCAACAATATAAAAAAACAAAAACAAAATCATAACAGCTATACTCACATGCACCCTTAAAGGGAACCTGTCACCCCCTCCCCCCAGGGCATATTAAAGTAGAAATGCCACCTTCAGCAGCACTAAGGCTGCATTCTGTGAAGGTGGCTGTTATGTTTATTATCCCTAGGAACACTGAAATAAAGACTTTTATAAACTGCCTGCAATACCTCTATTGCGTCATGGAGGTATGTTTTCTCCCCGTCTCAACCGCCTCGCAGCCGTCCATCGTCCCCCTCTTGCCTCCGTTCGTTACGTGACTAGCGCCTGCGCTCTGCAAACATTTCTCTTGCATGGACTGTGCGCGCTGCCCGGGAACTTACATCAGGTGATGTAAGGATATCGCGCCTGCGTGTAGCAGAGGCCCCAGATGCCGCCCCGCAGTGTGTTATTGTAAAGACGTGGACCAGACCACGGGTACCTGCATGCCTGGTCCAGAACTGAAAGGGCTGCATCCTCTGTTTCCAGGGGGAAGAAGCCTGAGGGAGGCAGACCTTCCCCTGCTGCAGGAGGGAAGGAGGAGATGGAGTTTCCTGCTGACAGAAGGGGGCAGAGAGAGCACGCTGACACAGGGGGAGAGGAAGGAAAAGCACGCGCTGCAAGGGAAGTCGGCACCAAGTAAATGCAGAGCGCAGAGCTTAGAGGGCGCTCTGCTTCACCGACCAGAGTGTGCTGGCCCTGTGACAGGTCGTGCTGCTGCTGTCCAGAATAGAAGCTGTGGTGCTGGGGGGGGGGGATTAGCCGCGCCAGTAGTGGGGAGCAGAGCCATCTCAGCAGAACCGAGCCATCTCAGCAGAGCAGAGCATGCGGACTCGTGTCAGCAGAGCGGAGTGAGCGAAGTTAAGCCAGGTGCCGTACACTATGAGACAGTGAGTGCCGCACCCGCTCTGCCCAAGAGTGACCGAATACTCGAAAGAGCCCTCTGGCTGAGGACTGAGACAGACAGACAGTACGCGGTGAGCGCCCTAAAGAGCCCTCTGGCTGAGGACTAAGACAGACAGACAGTACGCGGTGAGCGCCCTAAAGAGCCCTCTGGCTGAGGACTGAGACAGACAGACAGTACGCGGTGAGTGCCCTTTGTGTGAACGTGGAGCCGCCAGCCTCCGTGACTGGAGGAGACTCCCCTGACAAGTCTGAGACAGACGCTAGTGCCTGCAGGCCCAGCGTGCACAGTGACAGACCTGAGCCCCTGAGAGTAGTAGCAGGACTGACAAAGGAGCGCGCCATCGTTCTTGCGGTGACACGTTCTGAGTGTGGACTTGTGACTAAGAGTGGTGGGAGCAGGACCCCCTCTCACCACCCTGCATCCTGTTTTCCCCAGAGGCCGTTTCTTCATTCAGGACAGAGACTTGAGAGACTGCTTGTGCCTCAGTTGACGGTGCCAACGTTGGAGAATTAGACCCTATAATCAAGCCTTCTTCAGACTGATAAGTTTATTCTGCTTTCGTTTATTGCCTCAAATACCGTATTACAGTTTATTTGTTGCAGTTCCCCCCTGTTGTGCCTCCCTGCATGGACTGAACATGGATCCCTGTAAATAAACCCTGTTTAACCCCTTGCTCTGCCTCCTCGTGCGTGACTGCATCCTGCGTTCCTGCAGGTCATTACATGATGTATCCACACTGCGGGGCTGGGAATCTGGTGCCTGCGCAGTGAGGATCTCTGCGCCTGTCCCCATCTTCCTCCGCCTCTTTCCGACGTATTACGTATTCTATAGTAGATAGAAAATCATCCGTTTTAAGACACTCTAATAGTGCAAAGTTGCTAGCAAAGTGCATAGTGCACAGCAGCAAAAGTTAGTAGAGCACGCATTATTGTGAACAAGTCACTACTAGAAGTAAGGTAAACACCAAACAAAATGACCACAAATGGTGTGTGTACCTGACCTGTGATGCAGTAACGACGCCCCAACGCGCGTTTCGCATTAGCTTCTTCCTGGGGGGAGGAGTCTGTGACTTTGCAATATTAGGGAGCATCTTAAAACGGATGATTTTTTTTTTTTATCTACTATAGATTAAACATAATGCAATAAACACTTTCTCTTCTATTAAAGGGCAAGCATTAAAATTAGTTTGTTACAATAAATAACCTTTATCTGCACACAATTGTCACTAGACATGTTCGACATACATGAAATAAGACTTATAGGTTTTTAAAACCACACGTACTTAACATTATGACATTTTGACTTTAAGTTTCTGTATGCAGTGAAATTTATTTATTTACCATTCTGCGTAATCTGTGACTAGCAGTATATTTTTGCACTTGTATCTCTGTTATCCACTTTTTAATGTAATTTTTAATGTCTTCTCAATAAAGATGTAAATAATTTTTTTTGTAAATACGGTGCTTGGTGTAAGCTTCCAGATATCCACATAAGGGTTTGTTGGAAGAGTTATAGATTTAATGACACTATTCATTTTATCATATAATGTACTGACAAGAATGGAAAAAAAAAAATTGTACAGCAAAACTGTGAAAATGCACAATTCCATAATTGTTTTCTAGGATTTGTTTTTACGGCATTCCTTTTGTAGTAAAAAAACAACCTGGCAACATGATTCTCCAAGTTGGTGCAGTTATGAGGACACAGAACTTGTACATTTTTTTTTTTTGTTATTTTAGTGAATAAAAAAAAAAAAAATCTGAATTTTGTTAAAAAAAAAACAAAAAAAAAAAAAAACCAAACAACCGTATGTGACGTCATTTTCCGATACCCATAACGTTTTTATTTTCTCATCCATGGAGCAAGTTGTGGGCTTGGTTTTCTCTTTTCTGAGCGCTGTGCAAATGTTTTTAATTGTTTCCATTTGGGGCGGATATGACATTTTAAGTAATTATTGTATTTTTTGCAAATGAAAAACAGCGTATCAACTTTTTGATATGGTTTCAATAATATTACATTTTGGTCAAAACGATAAAGGAGAGTCTCCATAATGAGGACTTAATATCTTAGTGCCGCTTCAAAGGGCTCTTCTTTAAGGTTGACTAATCTGATTTATTGGCGCAGTCTAATGTTTCCACTGAAGCAAATAGGCTTTGTCAATGACGTTCTATAGCAATAACAGTTGATCGAGTTTGATACAAAGACATAAGAAACAAATACATTGTTCTCCCTTAACCAAGTGTGTCATTGCACTTTACCTTGAAGAAATTCTTATTCCTTCCTGGTATTTTTTTCAGTAGCCGCTCTACAGTTGATTGGGTTCTCAAGTCAAGCCAAACTAAATAGGAAAGAGAATACAATAAAGCACACAGATCGTGCGGTAGATGAGCTATTATTTAATGTAATAACGCAACCTAAAAGTCTATACAACAGTGAAGAAAGTATAACTGGTAGTAATGACCGATTAGAAAGACAATCCTATGTATGAAAATAAATGTGCAGTTCATTGCCCTTATAAGAATAAGTGTAATGGAGTGTAGATGTTATCTTGTTAGGCACTTCATTTTTTTTCCATAACAGAAATCATACCTTACTGAACAGACTACCTGATGAGCCTACGCTGACCCACCAACATCAAACTAAGCGCTCAAAGGTTTAGTGTAAGGCCGGAGTCTATCAAAGAATCGCATAGCACTCGGACCAATGTTAATCTATGGGGAAGCTCCCATCGTGCGTTTTTTTCTCGCCCGTATTATACGTAGGGAGGAAATCGCAGAATGCTGTGGTTTGCACCGTATTACGGCCGACACTCACCAATGCAAGTCTATGGGGGCAAGAAAAAAACGGATTACACACGGACTACGCGTGTAACTTGCAAGAAATATACGCACTGGTGTCCTTTAGAAAAGCTGGCAATTCAGTGTGCTATACTGTAAAATCACACTGATATGTTAAAATAGAATAGATATTATAAAGAAGCACAAAAATTAAACAGACAATGCGGGTGCAAGCCTTCCAGGCATATTCCAAACCTCAAAAATAGTCCTCAAGATGAAATTTGGTGTGCTGCTTTCATCTTGAGGAATATTATATATATATATATATATATATATATATATATATATATATATATATATATATATATATATATATATATATATTTATTATTTTCACGAATATTTGTTTGAGGCCATGGATCCATTATATGTCCATTTTGCAAGCCGGCGAGAGAATCTCACCGTATGGCTGCCGTACGGATGTCACACAGATGCTTAAATGCGAGAAAATCGCATCCTCGCATTGCAAACGGATGATATACGGATCACTGTTCAGGGAACATTTCTGTGATTCTCGTCCGTAGAAAACGGACCGTATTTTTATATGTTAAGTGTGACTCCCAGCCTAAAGCAGAGAATAGTGTTAGAGCCGCCTCCTGAGCCTCTGGGTGCCTCATAAACATACAAATGACTGGTCATCCGGCCGCTCCCTCGTGTCACACACAGGCATCAGGCCGCTCCCTCGCGTCACACACAGGCATCAGGCCGCTCCCTCGCGTCACACACAGGCATCAGGCCGCTCCCTCGCGTCACACACAGGCATCAGGCCGCTCCCTCGCGTCAGACCGCGTCATTCTGACTTCTGAGTGCAGTCCGATTTCCACAGACAGAACAATGGAGAAGATGGAGACTTTTTTCTCCATCTTCTCCGCATGCAAGAGAATCCGATCGCACAGTGATCACACACTGATCAGAATGTGATTAGCATAATTGATCCGATTTTCCAATCCTCTGCACCCAGCCACAGATGTTGCTGCCTGTTCCAGGCCTGACAAAACTATGTAACCAGGAGGATTCAGCTTTGTAATAGCAGATATGTTATTCTCACAAATAGGTGTTTAGGATTTACAGCGCAGCGCAGATTAATCATTGACTTCTGTGGGTTCTCCACCTATGTGCCCCAGGTCAAGTTTGTAAAAACAAACAATACGTTGATCATTTACCTTACTTAGTCATCTAAATGAAAACCTTTGCACTACATTTGCCATGTTGTATCTAACAATACATAAACAATATTAGAGCCCAATTCTGAAATATATGAGGATTATTGAAAAAAAAAACAACCTGCAGGTGATATCCTTTTATATATGTATTTGTATCACAACAGAAACTTTGTAAGAAGTTATTATATGGCTCAACTGTGGTTCAAAGGGCAAAGCCTGGGTAATAAAGTACTATCCGAGAAGGGTAATGCAAAGTGCCACATAAAACAAAAAAAAAATTCTTCTTTGGTTAAAATGCTATGTTTCAGAGCAGTGGGTAATATGTTACATGCTCTTTTAGTGCAGCAAAAAAGAGGGAATATTCAAGAGGACTAGGAACAAAATAAGAGCAAAAACTGGTCTCTTGACCGAGTGGCAGGTCCTCTTTAAATAAATCTAAAAGAAGAATAGCTAGGTGAAAAAAGGAAACAATATTTTTGACATTTCTAAGTACGTCACATTCATAATAAATACAAAACGCAATGTCCATTAGGAACTAAACTTACCAATTGCATTATACAGAGGCTCTCCGGTGGTCTTATCCCATACCACAGTAGTTTCTCGCTGATTACTTACTCCAATAGCTTTAAAAAAATCAAACAAACAATATATTATAAAAAAAATGCAACGTAATGTCAGTTGATAATATCAGCAAGATTTACTAGCTATGCTCAGTATTAAAGAATAACCACTATTTTAATAGTAATTCACAAATCAATAGTACACATAAAAATAGGAAACTTTTTAATATACGGTATGTTATTAAATCTGCATCTTTCATTCTCAAGTCATTGGTAAAATGTGTATTTAGTGAAGACAGACTTTCGAGGTGCAAGTTAGTGCTCATATTGTTAGAAAGAACTGTTGGGGTATGTGCACACACTCAGGATTGCTGTAGAAAAGCTTGCATGGTAATATAGGCGTGTTTTGCCGCATTTTTTACATGTCTTTCTTGCAGCTTTTTTCCCCCATTTGTTAGTATTGCTGAAAAAACTGACGTGCTACAGATTCATTTCTGAACTGAAAAAATAAGCAACGTGTGCATGAGACTTCAGGCTCCTCATTCCCTTTTCTGGTATTCGGAAACCCTTCAGGCTGCGTGATAAAAATGGATAGAAAAAAAACACTGCAAACACACAACAAGTGCACATGCCCCGTTTCCGGAGAACTTGCAGCAGAATGCCTCTTCCTCGAGATCCTCCTTCCTCCACTCATGCCCCACCTTCTTCATACAAGACACCAACTCTCATCTCCTAGGTCACTAATGAGAAACTGGTCTTCATTGAATACAACATTTTACCCATAAAAGGAGAACGAATAATCAATTCTGGCAGAGAAAGAAGCCCATTTCTATGATAAAAACATTACAAATTTGCTTATTTTCATGTGTATTACTGATTTATGAAGTTAAGCAGCAGCCAGAGTTATAATTTTAGGTAATGTTGATCCTAGAACAGACATTTAAAAACAGGTCCAGGTATAGAGAAATTGGGCTGTTTCATTTCATCTGTTGACTTCAACCGGGATTATCTTGATTGGAATCACAGGACCCGATGCCGTTTTGTATTTCCACCCAGATAGCACAAACTAGAAAATTTTAATACTCGGATAACAATTATCTAGTTTATGACCAGTGTAGAATTTCAATGCAATTTTTAATTAGTACTAATTTCACATGAAATTTGCTTCAATGATAAGTTATTTGTGCAGATTGCTGTTACAAGGCAGGTAAGCCAACACGATAGCCACAATCCGTAAAATAAATGTAGTCAGTCTGGAGTCTACTGCTGTCCAGCAGGCCATCAAGCATGTGGTGACTTTACAATTCCCATAGAACGTTGGGAAAACTAACCTTTAATATTGGTGATGTCTATGCTTAGCTGGGTTAACTTCTCGCAGGTTTTTTCTACACATTCATATACGGATTGTAAAATTTCCTTTGGGTCTTGCTCTACCCACCTGTAACATAGAAGCAATAATATTGAGTTTCAGCATAAATGGGAACTTGTCATATTTACAATGTATATGATCTGCAGGCAGGACTGATCAGATTGATGCATATTGTGGTGGGAAAAGTTTCAGCAAGCTCATTTAGATCACTGGTGTTTGTATTCATATGAGTCCAGTGGGCGGTCCTGTTCAGAGATGGACGGTCTTCTGTATGACTGTGCATGTAAAGATAGCTGTCAATCACCGAGTAGGGCCGCCCACCGGACTCAACCACTAAGGCCATCTATGAGTAAAATACAAGTTATACAAACTTATACTGAATCTGTACTAATAGACCTGTATATCATTCTAGTCCAACACCTCCTTCTCCATTCTATGTTGCCCACAGATTAGACTGCATGTACTATATGGCACCCTTTAAAAGTAAGCTATATACTGTAGATTTTGAGGATTATAACAAAAAACAAATGTCCGCCTAATTTTCATATGATTTGTTCACACTCCATTGTTTTCAGCACAGATTGCGTTTCCTTCTGAGTAACTGATAGAAGTCTGATGGACCCACTGCAAGAGTAAAATAAAAAAAAAAAGTAAAATAAATTTGACTATTGAACACGCCGCACCGGACACGAGACATATTACATGGTTGGCTGGTACTGTTGAGACCGGCAGATTTGGCTGACGTTCATGTAAAGTGACATTTTAACAGTGAACCTGTAACTAATCTCCGAGAAGATTTTTCTTAAGGGGGTTTTACACATCGCGATATCGCTAGCAATATCGCTAAAGCATCACCGATTTGGTGACGTAGCAGCGATATCACTATGTGTGATACTTACCTCCGGCTCCCCCGCTGTCTGTCGTTGATCGCGCAGCTCCATTTCTCGTCGGGGGCTTCCTGCTGGCGCCAACGAGCGACGCGTGGACACAGACGGGAGGACATCATGATCGCCGTGTCTGCTGAAAGGTAAGTAACGACCGCTGTATCGCTGCTGCATCGCTGTGAGATCTGCCTGTGTGGCAGCTCACTAGCGACCATTTAGCGATGCACCAGCGATCCTGACCGGGTCATATCATTGTCGGGATTGCTGGTGCATCGCTAAATGTAAAGGGGCCTTTACAGTACTTGTTTACTTCACAGAAGATATTTGGCAGATTATTTTTCATTGGTTTTCTAATGAATAAGCTAGTCAGATGAAGAGTTCCCTTTACATCTA
The DNA here is from genome assembly GCF_039654945.1 of Dendrobates tinctorius. Taxonomy (NCBI): domain Eukaryota; kingdom Metazoa; phylum Chordata; class Amphibia; order Anura; family Dendrobatidae; genus Dendrobates; species Dendrobates tinctorius. The sequence continues at coordinate 7,119,995 of NW_027361833.1, read as the reverse complement.
TACATTTCCATTCCCTATTTATCGTAATTAATAACGCATTACTGTGTGCCAGCTGTTTTCTGAAATCAGCTTAAATTTCTTTTCAACTGGTAAAAACAGAACAATACCGGCAATCTCCTAATTACACACGGAGCCTTATCATTAGAATATGGGAGCTTACAATCAGCCTGGTCATAGTTAATGTCCAACAGTGTGACAGCCATGTTTTGTCCGTTTACTAGTAACACAATCCATAGTGCAGTGGCATCTGCACGGAGGGCAACAGGAAAACGATGCGGCAACAAAAAAAAACAAAAAACAATAGATTCATGAAGCATGGTGGCTCAGTGGATAGCACTGCAGCCTTGCAGCGCTGGAGTCCTGGGTCCGAATCCCACCAAGGACAACATCTGCAAGGAGTTTGTATGTTCTCTCCGTGTTTGCGTGGGTTTCCTCCAACACTCCAAAGACATACTGATAAGGAATTTAGGTTGTGAGCCCCATTAGGGACAGTGATGATAATGTGTGCAAACTGTAAAGCGCTGCGGAATAGGTTAGCGCTACATAAAAATAAAGATTATTAAGTAATTTTAAGGATTCATAAATCACCCACGTTCCCTTTTTATTTGTACAGCAAGTCCGATTGCAATAGTTTTTTAGGGGAAGGAAGTGACAGATTGCAGTAGGAGGGCGTTCCATAGACTTCATGGGTAAATGATTGCATCATTGTCACACAGCAATTTCTCAATGAAACAGCCATACTATGAATGTCCAATGTTAAATAGGTTTGGTTTTACCCGCAATAAGACTACGATTATGTGCCAATCAGCATCTTTATTTCTTTACAGTAGTCAGATCAGTTTTCGAACAGTTTTCTCAATCTCATACATAGATGGTAAGAGATGGAACTTTGGCTACCTTTACTCATCTCTGGGGGGAGTGCATGAGCTTAGTGCGTATGGATCATGCATTAAAAGGGGTTGACCAGTCTTCTGCTAAAAGTCTGTATTCCTTCTATGTGACTACAGACTTCTGAACACTTACAGCGTGCACACCACAGGCTGTCAGGATTCTCCAGTGTCTGCAGCGAGAGTGAGCAAGCATGTTACCACAAGTATGTGATATGTATGCACATGGTCACAGGCCAACTAGTCTTGCTTGGCCACTCTCAATTCAATTGTATTGAGTGAGGCTGAGCACGTCTAGTCAGAATGTGCCAGGAAGTGTGCGTACTGCACACTTATAGTCATGTGATCATCCACTTTTGCAGCAGATATCAGAGAATCTCAGCATCCAGTGTGCATGCTGTGAGGTTTAAGAAGTCTACAGTCACGTGAACTGACTGGAGTCTTTTAGAAAAAGACTGGATAACCCCTTTAACTTAATATTCCAACAATATGCAATATACTCCTAAGCTCTCTGTTACTTTGAGGGCAATCAATTTGTTTTTTTATAAATGAACTTGGAAGCTCAATACAAAGTTAGAGCTTTGTTTCCATAAATCAGTTGTGTCTGCATGAATGTAGCGCTTTCTGATCTGGCTCAAATAAGTGGTGCAACTGACGTGCCGGATGAATCGGAAGGATCCCATAGAAAACTGTGGCAACAGCTCTGGAATCAGTCTTTCCCCAGCATTTCTGCACCATGCTGGAGGGAAATAAAGCAGGGAGGCTGCATAAATGGAAACAAGCCGTGAGGGAAAAGCAATATCTGGTACTTTTCCACTATTTAATCATTTCTATTCATGCAAAGATATTAATTTAGAGGTCTATGATGCAAGGACATAATTTATGGACATCAATGGTTTGATTTCTTTGCCTGTATGGATTGGATGGGTTGTTACTGACATCGGGTGAGAAATTCATGTCAATAGCACCTTTAGAAATATATTTACTTAGAAAAATAGTGAAGTCTTCAATACTTCTGTCACCTGCTGTAAATGAAAAAGGAACCAATTTATGTCACCTATCCAATTCCACTTCCTTTCTGGAGAATACTAAATTAATCTTAATTCCAAAGTGTCAGCTAGAAGCGGATGCTTATGAGTCATATAATTATTGCAATAAACTTCCTGCCATGCCTTCACTTGTTCACAGATTCTGTTTTATTAGCTGCATAACTAAAGATCTTTTATCCCAATAGATAAAATAATTAAATCCACAAAATTGTTTTAACAATTTACTTATGTTTCATATTGCTTAAAAAGGGGACCATAATGGGGCAGCCCATCCAAACCCTGCATTGCCTAAAAGTCAACCAAACTGTATACTCATCTACCGATCCCTTGTCGCATCTCTCTACCGCAGATTGGGGACAGTGTGTGACCACTGGTGACTAAGGATTTAGTGGTTGCCAGAATAATGGACAAAACCTTTAATACATGGCCAACAACATTTTTAGGTCAAATCTTATTTGTAGGATTCAGGATACATTTTATTCTATCTGGATAATCTAGTCACTCACCCTTCTTTTGGAAACTTCTGTTTTATCTCCACTTGATGATGACTAAGTAGTTCAGCCGTTTTTGCATTGAAGACCTACACAAGATAGAAACATAAGTATGCAATAAGTAATGAAGAATGAAAAAAAATGTTGGATTCGGGAAGTTAAAATGTCTTCCAGCCAAATAGAAGACATTGAACAGAAATAGCTGAAAAATCCTAAAGTACCATGAATACAGAAGTTAAAGATCATTGAACATTTTTTTTGATTCCTACTATAGATCTAGATGGCAAATGGCATTGTGCGACTGTTGCCAACCTTTGTTTCCCCGTTATCTCATGTCAGAGCAATGTCAATGCTTTGTGTTCAGAATAAGTACTATAGAGCAGGGTTCCCCAACTCCAGTCCTCAAGGCCCACCAACAGGTCATGTTTTCTGGATTTCCTTTGTATTGCTCAGGTGAAGCAATTATCACCTGAGCAATACAAAGGAAATCCAGAAAACATGACCTGTTGGTGGGCCTTGAGGACTGGAGTTGGGGAACCCTGCTATAGAGAACAAACAATGTCTAGCATTTACGATACATTATGTGGTTGACAGTGATACATGGTCCATAAACCCACTGCCACCATGTTGTTAATAACGGTTCCAAGCTAAATAAATCAGAACATCAGATCTAAAACGAATTACCAACCAAACTAAGGGCAGAGGATGAACAAGGAAGAATGGCAGGACTTCGTGTTGTCCCAAACTTTGACTTTTTTGGCCCATCTTATATCAAAGTCTTGGACAACACATACACCCTAGGGTAAGGAATAGAGAATCACTTGTGGTTTCCAAAGAAAGAAGGTCGCACTCTGCGAGATAATAGTGAAGATTTATTGACACATAATTACATGTCACGTCGGGGATGTGATAACAAGAGTGTCAAGTGGCTGACAACAGCCGTTTCGCGCTACTCGAGCGCTTCCACGGGTCCTGTGGAAGCGCTCGAGTAGCGCGAAACGGCTGTTGTCAGCCACTTGACACTCTTGTTATCACATCCCCGACGTGACATGTAATTATGTGTCAATAAATCTTCACTATTATCTCGCAGAGTGCGACCTTCTTTCTTTGGAAACCACAAGTGATTTGTTATGAGGTCAAGCACCCGGGAATCCTCCATGTGAGCTCACCGCCTGCTGCAAGCCACGGATCCTAGCACGGTAACAGCGGTGCCGCCCGCTTCTTCTTTTTTATAAGGAATAGAGAATATAAGTTTAGTTATAAAATTTTAACATTAAATACACTTCGAAAAGTAATTTTTTTTCTGGATGGGTTTAAGCACTTTTCGGCAAGTAGTTGCCAACTACCTGTCTGTTCTGCCCTGTGCTGATCTTTTCTCGACTCCGAGCAGTCACAGACTGCTCCCAGAGGTGGTTCTCCCACTTCCTGCCACGTCATGACGACAGAGTAGTTCCTTCCCTTCCACTTTGCTCTGCTGATGGATCGCCACAGCCAAAGTCATGTTGATTGACAGCCGGCTCTTGCTGTATTAGGCCGAGTCAGTTGTCAATTAGTGTGTCCTCAGCAGCGACACCACCTAGACATAGCAGAGAGGAAGAGAGAAAGAACTGCTCAGTCAGTAATGTCTCCAGAAGCAGGTGAATCACCACCGTGACCACTCGCAGCCAGGAGTGATCACACAGCAGAACAGACAGGTAGATAGCAATTACTTGCCAATTAAGTGTTGTGCATCATAGAAAAAAAACATTAAAGTCCCGAATTAAGGTGTGTGTGTACACGTTGCGGAATCTGCTGCGGATTTTTCCGCGCGGATTTGCCTAAATCCGCAGGTCAGAAGACCTGCGTTTTACCTGTGGATTAGCCTGCGGTTTGACACCTGATCATGGAGCAGGTGTCAAACCACTGCGGAATCCGCACAAAGAAGCAACATGCTGCGGATTTAAAACCGCGGAAAAATCAGCAGCATGTGCACAGCGTTTTTTGTTTTGCATTGATTACAATGCTACTGTACAACACAGCAGAAACTGCTGCGGATCCGCAAGGCCAAAACCGCTGCGGATCTGCAGCAGAATCTGCAATGTGTGCACACACCCTAACCCTGTTTAAGTGCGGTTTTGTTTTTTTTTTTGAGGGGGGCAGGGGGTTATTTCTGCCAGTTAACACTTTAGTGAAAAACAAACAAAAAGCACAGAATGACAAATGTGCAGAAATACCTTGCAGTAAGACATATGACATTAGTCAGCACGTGCTGATAAAAGGTAGCAACAAATACAGGGTATTTAGTCGATACTTTTTTTTTTGCAAAAAAAATGTATGCCAAGCTGCTCCACCTTGTCAAGGTAACCCGTATTGAAGAAGTCCCTATCTAATGTATTTAAAACCTGAACATATGAACAGTGTCTAAATGAGCAGGATTAAGACAGGCGCTTTCTAGTATGGGCATGTGGTGTAAGACAGCTCCTTATGTGCATGTCACACAAGGACATAAGGAGCTGTCTTACACCACGTGCCCATACTGGAAAGCGCCTGTCTTAATCCTGCTCATTTAGACACTGTTCATATATTCAGGTTTTAAATACATTAGATAGGGACTGCTTCAATACGGGTTACCTTGACGAGGTGGAGTAGCTTGGCATACATTTTTTTGCAAAAAAACGTATCAACTAAATACCCTGTATTTGTTGTTACCTTTTATCAGCACTTGCTGACTATGGTCATATATCTTACTGCAAGGTATTTCTGCACATTTGTCATTCTGTGCTTTTTGTTTGTGTTTCGGTCAGTGGGTGGTGTGAACATTGTCCAACAGACTTGTTCATATTTGTGCATGTCACATGTGTTTTTAATTTAGTGAAAAGCATGCTTGTTATGAATATATCTCGGTACACGTGGCACATCCCAGAGTGCACACAGATACATACACAACACAGCATGTTTATTTTGGCTCCTTGCCTTCCAGGAAGACAGCACAAAACCTGAAATGTCCTTATTGTCCCATTACGGTAGACTTCCGTGTTATTTAAAAGGCCAGTCTACTGTCCAAGGGCACAAGGGAGACTAATTGTTGGACGTGAGCCCAGGCGGCAAACAGCAAGAAAGATGCGAATGGGAAGAAAGAGGAAGATAGATCAGATAAATTGACACAGAAAATGTAGTCGGGCAATGTTATGGATATATTCCAGGTGCAGGGTTTTCTATTGCTCACACATCAGGTGTTATTTAGAAATGGGCAATCGTAGATAACATTGTCAAACAGAGCTGTGTGTTCAGAATAATTACTATAGAGACAAAACAATGTCTAGCATTTACGATACAGTATGTCCACACTTATTAGCTTAGCTGTTAGTTTTTGCTTACTCAGATTTTGGCACCTAAGTGTTTTTCCCCCTTGTTTTCAATGGGGAAAAAAAACTACGTTGCCCTTTCATTCATCAGCAGTTTTTCCCTTACAAAACAGTAACGATCCTGGGAAATGTTGTGCAGTTGCAATGTCATACATGTAGTTTAATAGTATAATCTATGGCCAAAATGTTAACCACTGAATAAATAATATGAGAGAACATAAGGGTTCTCAGTGGGCTTAACCAATCGCTTTCATTGACTTGACAACGGTCGCTCATAATGCTGACATATGGTGGGCAAATGTATTGAGCACATGAACCATTAGAAAGCATGCGAAAAGAATAGAAGATAGAGATAAGAGAAAAAAAAAGCTTGTGATACAGTGTTATAATATTAGCAATGACTAATACTATGTATTCATTCACATTTCTACTTCATCACCTTTAGATAAAGATAGATCTTTGTTTTCGAAAAATAGATTGGCCCAGGTGTCTTAGCTAGAAGCATGGTAGTACATGTGCAAACATACTGTCGGATGCTATGTGAGAAGCACAGGATGATTGCTTTGTTTGCATCCAATATGTGAACACATGGTCATCCTCTATATCTCGGAGTTTTTACAGGCAAACATAGACAAACAGAGAGAAAGGACATCTGAGGTGATGGATGATGTAACTGCTGCTTTGTCTGGTTCTAAAAGCACACACATCACCTATTGTGGTTGCCCAGATAAGCATCATTTCCGGATCAGTGGCTTCATTTTCTAGTAGGAAAGATGGAGTAAGGGTACCGTTACACATAGCAATGCACCAGCGATCCCGATAACGATATGGATCGCTGGTGTATTGCTAAGTGGTCGCTAGTGAGCTGCCACACAGGCAGATCTCACCAGTGACATAGCAGGAGTCGGGGGTCGCTACTTACCTGTCAGACGAGGCGATCCTGACGTCCTCCCACCCACGTCCACGCCTCACTCGCCGGCGCCACAGGAAGCCCAGCAGGAAGCGCCCGACGAGAAATGATCCAGGAGCTTCTCGCGCGATCAGCGATAACCAGTGGGGGAGCCGGTCGGAGGCAAGTATCACATGCAGCGAAATCGCTAGCAATATCGCTGCTACGTCACAAAATCGGTGACTTTACAGCGATATTGCTAGCGATATCGCAGTGTGTAACGGGGGGCTTAAGTTGCAAGACGCAATGAGATTTTGAGCAAAGCATAGTGTGTGTACGGAATAGATATTTTAAGAAAATATACAATACTTGATAAGGAAAAATAAACCAGGTTCTCCGCTTGGTTAGGCCATCAAACTATGGATTAATAAGTGATCAACCTGTGAGACTTCGGAGGACAATTAGGAATGCCACAAGGCCCTTCATTCTTGATCTAGGTACGCCAACCATTTGCTACAGCTGCTCAGTAATACTTTATTACACTACCACATCCTCATTCAAGGTTCTCTGGTCATGCCATATTGCCTCACTCACCTACGCGATACTTGAGGAAACATGCTTAACAATTGCTCCATTATGCAAATACTCAACTTTGCTCAAGCAGCCATTGAGAAATATTTAAGCAGTAATGGTGAATTACAAGAGTTCCCAATGTCTCTCAGCCCTCATTCAGACATCAGTGATCTTTCATGTACAAGAAAAAATTTGTCATAGTCTGTTTTTTTTTACCCAATCTTCATCAGTGTTTAGTCAGTGTTTTAGTTTTCACCATAAGTGTTTTTTTTGACATTGGGAAAAACTAAAATAAAATTACCAAGCTTCTCCTATTTAATACAACGTTAATCACGGACAGCACTTTGACGGCATCTATGCGTAGTCAGTGATTTTCCCGGACCCATACATTTGTATTGGTAATTTCCATCCGTAATGGGGATCAAAAACAGATTTCTGTGGGGGTTGTTAAAGACATATAGTAAGCTCCATAGGACACATACCCATTATAGCCTATTAGTGATCTTCATGGATAGAACATTTAATGAAAAAAAAGCACGCCTGATTGAGACCTCAGGAAAAAAAAAAAAAAGTAGTATTTTGCAATAGTGACCCGGAGTTGTGATGTAGTTTTATCCACACAAATATCATTTTCTACCTTTTCTCAAATGGTTTAAAAAAACACAGCTTTTTTCAACTGGGACCTAAATCAGCCAAAAGTTGATTATGCCTCAAAATTGGTTGATCCTGGGTCCAAATCCCACCAAGGACAACATCTACAAGGAGTTTGTATGTTCTCCCCGTGCTTGCGTGGGTTTCCTCTGAGTTCCTCCCACACGCCAAAGACATACTGATAAGGAATTTAGATTGTGAGCTCCATCAGGGACAGTGCAAATAATGTCTGTAAAGCGCTGTGGAATTAATGACGCTATATAAATGCGTACAATAAATTATATGCTAAAACATTAGGAACCCAATATACCATAAAAAAGGAGAAGAGGCCAATTATGTTACTAAACTAGATATTAACACAGTCAGAAAAAGTCCTATGCAGCTTTTGATCAATTCTGACAAAATTAACTGATGAATGGCCTGCATCCCAGTTTGAGAGGCACTGGTTTAAAAACTTATAAGCGAAGTTTGGGTAAAATTTGATCGATTATGTACGTCGAAGACCATAAAGGAATTCCTTGAAGTGTGTAAGAAAAAAATCTATTCATTAAAAGGGATTTTCCATAATTTATATACCATGGTCTCTGTTGAACCAAAAACAAATATGGTAAATCACGACCACTAGTGAGAACTGACACAGCAGCCCCTGATTGGTGACCACTGGACAGGACATCACTTCTGGTCCATCAGAGAGGCAGCCCTGGACTGATGGGGACCTTAGGGCGGCAAAAGTGTGCCTTTTTATTTTTCAACAAGGTAGCTTCCCACAGATCATTTTTAAAATATAGTAGAACACGCCTTTCAAGAAATGGAAAGCAGTTAGCATTTACTGGCTACCAGTCACCAGCTTTGCTCTATTCTCCTAATACCTCCCAGTGCATATCAGTCCTTGCAATACCTTCTCTGCCAGTATCTGATATACTCTGAAACCAACTACCCCAACACAGACTCTTCTCTCAAACTCTCAAAAAGAAACTGAAAGCCCACTTCTACAGAAGAGCTGGTACCACCAGGCTCAGACTGGCCCACAGGGGAACCGGTGAATCCCATGGGCCCCTTGGCAGGGTTGGACATTCCATGCCCCTATATCTGTCCGAGTTATGCCAATCCACGTACATGAGAAATTCTACTAATCCTTTATTGATGACAGTTGAGGCTCTGGACAAATGTTTATCTGAAGATGAATTATATTTTTCGGTGTACAAACATTTACAGTATAACATGCAGGATTTCACTAGGCATCAACTATGCATAGCGTGTCAAGAGCTCGTGTCTATTTCCCCACAATGCATTTTAAGCTCCATACAAGGAGGTAATTAGTTAGAACTTTGAGACCTGCAGATAGTTAAACCGAGACTTACATAATCTACTTATGCAAGTCCACTCTACTAATGTTATGTTAGGAATTGGAGAGAAATTTAAGTGACAAACAATATAAGAATATAATTCGGTAAGGGGATCGTCGTTATCTTCATTAGTCCAACTGCATGGAGCCGCAGCGCCCATGTGCGGCTAGCAATCTGTTAAAATGGTGGGCACAGAACCACTGTTCTCTTGATCTTTGGTGGGAGACCCTGCAGTGGCTAGATAATATACTACGAGCATGGGACAGGCTTTCTCAGAAAATAAAAAAAATTCAAATGCATTAGTGATGAGCAAACGTGCTTGGATAAGGTGTTATCCGAGCATGCTTGTGTACTAACCTAGTGTTTTAGTTTGTTAGGCGCTCCCTGCATATGTTGCGGCTGTCAAACAGTGGTGGGACATGCAGACACGGGGACTCGAACATATTTGACCACACCCAGTTAGCACACGAGCATGCTCGGATAACATCATACATACATATCTTATCTACCAAGAAAATAATGGTCAGGATGACCCCTTACACGCAAGCATAATCCTGAGGAAATCAGGGCACTTAGACAACTTTGCTGTAATGTTTATGGGCACCTTTAGCCTCACTATCTATAGCCTAACACTAATCGTATAAATTCCAATCATTTCATTATCATCGCTGCCATCATTGCAATGACAGGTAATACTCTAAGAAGGTTGTAAAGTAACATCCCAGTCAGGACTCTTTACCCTTCTGTACCAGTCGGTCCCTCAATAAGAGTATATTTATTACACTTGTTTTTATTGCCTTTTGTTATGCATTTCAACCCTTTTACATTTTCAGCAAAAATAGTGCCCTAAAATATAATTAAGCTGGAGCAGGTAAAAAAAATAGGTGATGGATACAGCTCATGGATTTCTCTCTCTGCATTGTGACCTTTGCACAGGACAGTGAGCAATCCCATACCTTCCCATAGATGTAAAGAAGTTCTTATATAGCCATATGACTGTTGTTAAATCAGCCACATGGATATAAGATAACACCTCTGTCTCAGGAGTGCTGCAGTGCCCCTCATTCTCCTCCTCATTGTCCTGTCCTGTGGCTGGTAGACACCTGATTATAGCAGGACAAAAGACCACCAAGTTTTGCCCCCTTCACCAAGGTGACAACAAGACTTTGGCCAGACATCAGGCAAAAGATATAACTGATCAACAAGAAATAAATTGTGTGCGCACTGCAGGATATTTGCAAGACTGCTTCAGGGTTATGCACAAAATGCTATAGATTGAGGCCTTACCTAGATATGTTTGTTACACGTTTTTATTTCCATGGACAGACATATTATAAGGCTACTAATATTGTCCACATGAGAAAGATATGTTCTACTCAGTCGCTTTTATGGACCAAATTTGCCTACTCAAGTAAATAAGTCCAGTTTATTATGAACTGGTTGCAAGGAGATGCTTGTGGATTCTCCATTCAATGATTTGTTTTTCCAAACGTACAAGAACACATGGCGCACGGATGATAAAAACCAAGCCCAAACGAATGAAAAAAAAAAAAAAAAATAGACTGTCACACAGATGAGCAACTAAATTGTTTGGCACGGTTCCACATTAAAGCTTAACGGGTAAATTCAAGGCTATAGTCTTATAGAGCAAAGTTGGTAATTGGATCGAAATCTGTCTCGGAGACCGCAGCCAGAGTTGTGGTGAATGCCTACTACACTACTGAATGGTCTCTGGTCATCAGTGGTGTGCCCCAAGATTCAATGCTGGGTCCGCTATTATACAATTTATTTATTAATGACATAGAAGAGGATATTAATGTGTTTAAATGTGTCTCAATGTGGTTTTACATGAAACTGCTTTTGACCAATGCTTTTTGTATGGGTCATTTATCTAGTCTTCAGAAGTCTAATTATTTTACTTTTCCCTGAAAACTAAGATCCTCCATGTCACTTATCAGTTGTGCGTTTACATTTTTGCAGATGACACGAAACTATGTAGTATACTGCTGTTTTTGGAGGATGTTCACAAGTTACAAAAGGATTTTGACAAATTGAGTGTTTGGGAATCCACTTGGCAGATGAAGTTCAATGTGGAGACACTGGGGCTGGAGCCTACGCATCCCACAGCAGATACTGGGGCTGGAGCCTGCGCATCCCACAGGAGACACTGGGGCTGGAGCTTATACACAAAGGAGACTCCTCAAATGCTGCCTTCTTAATAGGAATGGTATAGGAGCTCAGAGCACACCAATTCAGCTACATGTGCGTACTCACATTGTAAGGAGGAATTAAAGGGCAAGCATCTAACAAAATGGGGCCACCAGCCATAGCAATGTAGCCCTAGGATACTCTCTGACATCAAAAGGAAAAACAGCCCACGAGGCTCCCCACCCCTACTCTAGTGAAGTGACAATTGGGATCAGAAATGGTTTCAGTTAGTGAATGAAGATGGTGAGAGGTTTAACTGATTGGAGAAAATAGCCAAATCTATGTTGGGTTGTACAGTCATGGCCAAAAGTTTTGAGAATGACACAAATATTATATTTTCACATGATCTGCTGGCCTCTGGTTTTTATGTGTGTTTGTCAGATGTTTTTATCACATACAGAAATATAATTGCAATCATATTATGAGTAGCAAAAGGTTATATTGACAGTTAGAATGAGTTAATGCAGCAAGTCAATATTTGCAGTGTTGACCCTTCTTCTTCAGGACCTCAGCAATTCTCCCTGGCATGCTCTCAATCAACTTCTGGATCAAATCCTGACTGATAGCAGTCCATTCTTGCAAAATCAATGCTTTTATTTTGTCTGAATTTGAAGGTTTTTGTTTGTCCACCCGTCTCTTGATGATTGACCACAAGTTCTCAATGGGATTAAGATCTGGGGAGTTTCCAGGCCATGGTCCCAAAATCTCTATGTTTTGTTCCCTGAGCCATTTAGTTATCACCTTTGCTTTATGGCAAGGTGCTCCATCATGTTGAAAAAGGCATTGTTGATCGCCAAACTGCTCTTGGACGGTTGGGAGAAGTTGCTCTTGGAGGACATTCTGGTACCATTCTTTATTCATGGCTGTGTTTTTAGGCAAGACTGAGAGAGAGCCCATTCCCTTGGCTGAGAAGCAACCCCACACATGAATAGTTTCAGGATGCTTGAAAGTTGGCATGAGACAAGACTGGTGGTAGCGCTCACCTGGTCTTCTCCGAATAAGCCGTTTTCCAGATGTCCCAAACAATCGAAAAGGGGATTTATCACAGAAAATGACTTTACCCCAGTGCTCAGCAGTCCACTCCCTGTACCTCTTGCAGAATATCAGTCTGTCCATGATGTTTTTTCTGGAGAGAAGTGGCTTCTTTGCTGCCCTCCTTAAGACCAGGCCTTGCTCCAAGAGTCTCCGCCTCACAACGTGTGCAGATGCACTCACACCTGCCTGCTGCCATTCCTGAGCAAGCTCTGCACTGCTGGTAGCCCGATCCCGCAGCTGAAACACTTTTAAGAGACGGTCCTGGTGCTTGCTGGTCTTTCTTGGGCGCCCTGGAGCCTTTTTGGCAACAAGGGAATCTCTCTCCTTGAAGTTCTTGATGATGCGATAGATTGTTGACTGAGGTGCAATCTTTCTAGCTGCGATACTCTTCCCTGTTAGGCCATTTTTGTGCAGTGCAATGATGACTGCACGTGTTTCTTTAGAGATAACCATGGTTAACAGAAGAGAAACAATGATGCCAAGCACCAGCCTTCTTTTAAAGTGTCCAGTGGTGTCATTCTTACTTAATCATGACAGATTGATCTCCAGCCCTGTCCTCATCAACACCCAGACCTGTGTTAATGGAGCAATCACTGAAACGATGTTAGCTGGTCCTTTTAAGGCAGGGCTGCAATGATGTTGAAATGTGTTTTGGGGGATAAAGTTCATTTTCTAGGCAAATATTGACTTTGCAAGTAATTGCTGTTAAGCTGATCACTCTTTATAACATTCTGGAGTATATGCAAATTGTCATTAGAAAAAATGAAGCAGTAGACTTTGTAAAAATTAATATTTGTGTAATTCTCAAAACTTTTGGCCATGACTGTAGCATTAATATATAAATATATTTAACAGAGCTAGAACACAGGCATGTGGGGAAGTAACAAGATGATTTTTGAAATATGGGAATTGCTGTTAGTTTTATAGTATTTTCATACACAATTCTTTTTCAATTGATTCAGTAATCAAAGTTGGACCATTTTTTCAAGATGAAACACCAATTGACATGTTCTGTTTCAATTTGAAATTAACAGCACCATGTGCACTTTAGGCATCTTTTCCCATTAGAATTAATAGGAAGCTTACTCAAGGAATATGTTAAATATCTTATGTGAATTTTGGAACAGAATCTGCGTAATAATCTACCGTAAGTAAAAAATAAAACGCATTGTGCCAACAGACTCTTAACAGAAATGCCAGTTTCCAGATGTTAGTCTTTGATTCCCAAGATTTAACATGTTGAGACACACATGCCAACACACCCAATAATTTTGTTAGCTTAACACAACCATTAAAGGGGACCGTTCACCAACTTGAACACGTTAAACTGGCCAGGTCATGGAATAGTGGATGCACACCTAAACAAAACAGTTTGTGTTTTTTTAATTTTCCCCTCTCAGTTGCAAAGTTATTAGATGGTGAAGTTTAGGTTATAATTTATGCAAAATCCAAGAGGGTTTTACCAGACAGGTTTTTCGAGGAGGTATACTTCTATCCCTTTAGTTGAAGCGGACCAATCAAAAGTGTGCACCATAATAGCAGGTTTCTCAGTGTGAGACATGCAATGATTGACAGTCTGCCCTCACTGATCAGAACTGTGTGTTGTTAAAAGTATCTTGAGCAGAACAAAGATGGGGGCGATGAGGCCAGGTTCACATAGCGTTAACACAGCCCGTTCAACGCATAGCGCTGACGGGCTGCGTTAACGCTATAGCATAACATGTTATGCTATACCGCTAGCGCTGATGATTCATCAGCGCTAGCGGTGACGGAGCCTCAGACGCTGCAGCCCGCATCTGAGGCTCCATCAGTGAATGACGGCACATCGCGAACGCGTGCCGCTTTACGGCATGCGTCGCGATGCGCCACATAATGGGGCTGAATGGCAGCGTTAACAGACTGCGTTACACTGCGGTATAACGCAGTCCGTTAAACGGACTGCCATAACGCAGTGTGACCCCGGCCTTACATACAACTTTCACCCCTCTGCAGATTGTGGGGAAGAGTAGAATAGCAGAGCAGAGCATTAAAAAAAAAACCCTCCACAGCTCTTTCACAGCGCTGTCAGTTCTGATATACCCTCCTTCCCCCACAATGACTGTAGATGAAAGGTGCTTGTAAAATGCACTGGTTTCTTCTCCTTGCACTTTGTAATCATACACAGCTCTGAAGTGATATACGTGAGAAGCCTGACTCATGTCTCGCACTGAAACACCTGACCCAAGTTATAATGGGGGTGTTCTTTTTGACCCCGTATATGTTGCTGCCTGTTTGTGATAGGTCAGTCTTATACAGAAGACGCCGCCCCTGGAGACAAACTTGGGGTTACTGTAAAAATCTGATTCACCGTGGCTCCTGCCCATTCAGCCCATGAAGTGAAGATTGCCCTCGTTGAATAGGCCTTGTCACTTTCCTGGGTGCTTTCCCCTCATGCATATGCTAGGGAAATTGTGGCCTTGATCCATTGGGCCAATGTTACTTTTGAATTCTTCTTGTCTTTGTTCTTCCCTGGAAATTGAACAAAGTTTGAGTCTTGCCTCCAGTAGGCTTCATACATTGTAGAACCGTCGATCTTGCATCCAGTGACAAACATTCGTTCCTTCCGGTTTTACGGATGCTGGCAAAAGGAGGGTAAGATGATCTCCTGGTTCAAGTTGGCACTAGGCGCTACCTTCGGAAGTAAAGTTGAGTCAAACAGGAGTATTATATTATACGATCTAACAGTAGGTGTAGATAAAAGTCTCTCACTGAAAGGGCCTGAATTTCGCCTACTCTTTTCGTCAAAGTGATGGTTACCAAGAAACTTGTCTTCAGGAAAAGCATTTTGATGTTAATGTCCTCCTGAGATTCACAGGGAGAATTACATAGTATTCAGCACCAGGTTTAGCTCCCACGGGGGAACTGAAATCCTAATTGTGGGTCTCAACCTGCTCATTGCTTTAGAAAATCTAGCAACCCTTGGATGGTTCGCCAACAGATAGTCAAGAAAGATGCTCAGTGCGGAGATCTGGACACAGCGTTCTTGGCCTCAGACTCATCTTGAACCCTAGTTGGAAGAAAATCGTAGTTACTTACCGATAACGGTATTTCTCTGATCCCATGACAGCACCACGGAGAGAGAGGGATCCGCCCTCAGGGACAGGAAACCTACAGATGAAAAAGGCGGTACATCTCTCCCACATCAGTTGGTTTACAGATCATTACACAGAACTTTCAGCTGCAACTCAAATGGTTATAAAAAAATCCAAAATTAATCAAATTAAACCTAATAGAGACACCGTGTGGCTAAGTACTAAAGCTAACTAACTCACTCTAATGTGCACACCTGTGTGTGAAAGGGAGGGAATGTACAGGTGCCGTCATGGGATCAGAGAAATACCGTTAATCGGTAAGTAACTACGATTTTCTCTTTCCCCCATGACGGCACCACGGAGAGAATTACAAAGATTGTACATCTAGGGTGGGACCACCGCCTCCAGAACCCTTTTCCCAAAGGTGAGATCTGAAGAGGAGGTCAAGTCTAGACGGTAATGTTTGAAAAATGTAGAGGGGGAAGACCAAGTGGCAGCTCTACATATCTGGTCTATTGAAGCGCCGGCTTTCTCCGCCCAGGATGACGCTACTGCCCTGGTTGAATGGGCCCTTACATCCTCTGGGATGGCTGCCCCACAAGAGGAGTAGGATAGGGTGATGGCCTCTCTTATCCATCTCACCAGCGTGGCCTTCGATGCTTTTTGACCCTTTCGCAGACCCTGAAAGCAGACAAACAGAGCCCTATCCTTCCTAAACCCCCTCGTGGTTGTCAAGTATTGGACCAGGCAACTTTTTACATCTTAAGTGTGTAATACCTCATCTGTTTTGTGCTTGGGATTGGGACAGAAGGAGGCTAGAGAGATTTCCTGGGTCCTATGAAACTGTGACACTACCTTGGGGAGATATGCTGGGTCGGTTCTAAGAATTACCCTATCATCCTGTACTTGTGTGAAGGGTGAGGGGGCAGACAAAGCTTGCATATCACTAATGCAGCGGGCAGAAATTAAGGCTATGAGGAGGGAGGTCTTAAGGGACAATATTTTTAAGGGAACCTACGGCTAGGGGTTCGAAGGGAGATTTGGTTAGTGCGTTTAGTACTAGGTTTAGATCCCAGTGGGGGGTGCGTAGAGGGATCGGCCTGGATCTA
Organism: Dendrobates tinctorius; assembly: GCF_039654945.1. Classification (NCBI taxonomy): domain Eukaryota; kingdom Metazoa; phylum Chordata; class Amphibia; order Anura; family Dendrobatidae; genus Dendrobates; species Dendrobates tinctorius. The sequence goes on along the minus strand of NW_027361833.1, from coordinate 7,103,342 downwards.
CTTGAGGCTCTAATAAATCTCATAACCCACTTATTTTTGGCTAGGTCATGGTTATACAAAGCTCCCAAGGCCTCCACCTGTATTTTAAAGGTGCTGGTAGCTAACCCCTTTTCCAACCCCTTCTGTAGGAATTCCAGAATTTTGTCTATTTGGATTTCCCCCGTTGGGTCAGAGCCTGATACTGACATGAATTTTTTCCATGCTTTCCCATACACTTTAGTGGTTACTGGCTTTCTGCTTTGTAGTAGCGTGGATACCAAGTTTGACGAGAAGCCCCTATTGCTTAGGAGTTCCCTCTCAAAAGCCAAGCTGTTATGTGTAAGTGTGTAAGTTTTTTATAAGGGGGTGATACACTGGTCCATGGGATAGGAGGTCTGGAGTTTCTGGTAGAACCCAGGGATCGGTTACGGACATTCTTCTCAGCAAGGGGAACCATATTCTCCATGGCCAGAAGGGCGCTATTACCACTACCGTCGCCTTGTCCCCCCGTATTTTCCTCAGAACTAAGGGGATGAGAGATATTGGAGGGAAGGCGCAAGCCAGATGATAATCCCAGGGAATCGTGAAGGCGTCTAGAGCTACTGGGCCTCCCCGGGGATCGATCGAGCAGAAGGTTTACAACTACCGGTTCTGACTTCGCAAATAAGTCTTTCTGGCTGGCCCCAGAGTTTCACAATTTGGCTGAAGACTGACTGGCTTAGTTCCCACTCCCCCTGTTTTAGGCGTGTTCTGCTTAAGAAGTCTGCTGTTCGGTTTTCCGAACCTTTTATATGAAGAGCTGTCAGGGATTCTAGATTGTGTTCTGCTAGGTGAAAGATGGATTTTGTTACCTCCATCAGCGCTCGAGATCTGGTGCCCCCCTGGTGGTTTAGATATGCTACCACTACTTGGTTGTCTGAAAAGACCCTTGTATGTTGGGAGCGAAGTGAATCCAGAAAAAGAACGAGAGCTAGCTTTACTGCCAGCAACTCCTTCATATTTGAGGAAGCTGACTCTCTTCCCTGAGTCCAGGGCCCTTGCGCCACCTAGTTGTCCAGATGTGCACCCCACCCCCAGGGGCTTGCATCCATAGTTAGGATCTTTGTCGCTGGTAATGCCCAGGGAACCCCCTTGGTTAGATTGGCTGGGTCTGTCCACCATGTTAAGGAATGTATTGTGTTTGGTGAGATGTCGAATTGCCTGTCTAAATTGCCGTGTAGGGAAACGTCTGCATCTAATATTTCCCACTGTAAGTCTCGCATATGGCTTTGTGCCCACTGTACTGCTGGTATGCAGGCTGTCATTGACCCTAATTTAGACATTGCTTTTCTCAGGGTAGTGACTGGGGAAGCTATCATTTGGGACACCATCTGTGTCATCTTTTGAATCTTCATCTGCGGAAGATAACATTTTTGTTCGGTTGAGTCCAGTATTATCCCCAAGTACTCCTGCACCTGACTTGGTACAAGTCTGGATTTGGGCAAATTCAGCATCCATCCTAGACTCAGTAGAGATCTCATGACCATGTCCAATTGCTGTTTGCAGTGGTGAAAGGTGACGCCTACTACTAAGAGATCGTCCAGGCATGGGACTATCAGGATGTTTTGCTCTCTTAGGCCTCTTTCACACTTCAGTTTTTTGCATCAGTCATAATCCGCCAAAAGGACGGATGGCGGATCCGTTGTAGTACTGATGACAAAGGATGCCACCCGTCCGTTTTTTTGACGGATCCGACAAATGAAGAATTTTAAAGGAATCGCAGCCTGGAAAAGGGGAGAGAGGGAGAGAGGGAGAGAGGGAGAGAGGGAGAGAGGGAGAGAGGGAGAGAGGGAGAGAGGGAGAGAGGGAGAGAGGGAGAGAGGGAGAGAGGGAGAGAGGGAGAGAGGGAGAGAGGGAGAGAGGGAGAGAGAATTTTTTTTGTCCGGCACCCAGAAAGAATTTCGGGTTAAAACAGTGTCTGGAGGATCCGCCAGAGAAAAAAACGTTGCAAGCTCCGTTTTGAAATCTTTGAGGATGGTGACGGACAGCAACTTTTGGCGGATCCACAAAAAAAAAAAGGATGCAACGGACGGCAATCCGTCACAATCCGCCAATAATGGAAGTCAATGGGGAAAAAAAACGGATCCTCAAAAAAAAAATTGCGGATCCGTTTTTTTCAAAACCTGGCGGATTGTGACTGATTGTAAAAAAACTGAAGTGTGAAAGAGGCCTTATGTGGGCCATTACTTCTGATATTATCTTTGTAAATACCCTTGGAGGAATCGCTAACCCGAAGGGGAGGGCTCTAAACTGATAATGTTTTATCTCCCCCTGGATCGTCACTGCCACCCTGAGGTATTTCCTGTGGTCTCAGTGAATAGGTACATGGTAATATGCATCTCTCAAGTCTAATACAGCCATGAAGCAAGATGGGGGAAGCATTTTTACACAAGATTTTATTGTCTCCAATTTGAAGTGCTGAATTTCCAGGAACTGGTTCAGTCTTTTTAGATTTATGATCGCCTTGTACGACCCGTCTGGCTTTCTGTGAAGGAAGAGAGGGGAGTAGAAGCCTTTGCCTCTGTCCTAGTAGAGGACTTCTTGTAATACGTCCTTCTCCCTTAGATTTGTGATTTCTTCTTGCAAAGCCAGCTGCTCGTGTGATGTCCTTTGGGGCGTTATCACAAAAGAATTGTTTGGGAGGGGTGTTGAATTTTAGCCTTAAGCCCCCGTTACACACTGCGATATCGCTAGCAATATCGCTGTAAAGTCACCGATTTTGTGACGTTGCAGCGATATTGCTAGCGATATCGCTGCATGTGATACTTACCTCCGACCGGCTCCCCCGCTGGCTATCGCTGATCGCGCGAGAAGCTGCTGGATCATTTCTCTTCGGTCACTTCCTGCGGCGCTTCCTGCTGTGATGACGAGCGAGGCGTGGAGCCGGGCGGGAGGACGCAGGATCGCCGCGTCTGACAGGTAAGTAGCGATCCCCGTCCCCAGCGATGTCGCTAGTGAGATCTGCCTGTGTGGCAGCTCACTAGCGACCACCTAGCGATGCACCAGCGATCCTGACCACGTCATATCGCTGGTCGGGATCGCTCGTGAGTCGCTAGGTGTAACGGTACCCTTAGACCTTCCTTTATTATACTTAGTATCCATGAACTCACGGATATTTTTTCCCAGGCCTGGAGAAAGTAGGATACTCTTCCCCCGAACCGGGGAGTACCTTCATTGTGGCTTTTTGTTGTCGGGGGGGTTTGTTAAACATAAAGCCCTTATTTTTATTTCAACTATTCTCCCATCCTTCTTTGTTCCCTTTTTTTTCCTTCTGTTCTGAAAAGGCCGTTTGTATGCCTGACTAGGGAACCCGGGAAAGGATTTTTTCCTTGTGCCCTGCCTTGTTCAGGATGTCGTCTAGTGTTGGGCCAAATAAAAATTCCCCCTCGCACGGGATTGCTTACAATTTGTCTTTTGTCTGTAAGTCTCCCAGCCAGCATTTCAGCCATAAGGCGCGTCTTGCGGCATTCGAGAAGGTGGCTGTTCTGGCTGCCAGCCTGGTCGAGTCTACAGACGCATCCGCCAGGAAGGCTGCTGCCCCCTTCATTACAGAAACTGATCTTTGCATTGTTTCTCTGGGGACTTTTTCCTTTATTTGTGAATCTAAGTGATCCAGCCAGACAATTAGGGCGCGTGCCGTGCACGTGGCTGCTATGGCTGGCTTTAGCCCCCCTGCTGCCGCCTCCCACGCATTTTTTTAAAAAGTTTCTGCTTTTTTGTCCATTGGGTCCTTCAAGGTGCCCATGTCTTCGAAGGGCAGGGCAAATTTTTTAGAAGCTTTTGCAACCGCTACGTCTAATTTAGGTGCTTTACTCCATAGGGAGCAAGCCAGGTCGTCAAAGGGGTATTTCCTCTTGGGTGTTAGGACTTTTTTGTCTGACTTTTTCCACTCTCGTTTAATTAGGGTGTGGATTTTGTCATTGATCGGAAAAGCCCTCCGTTTTTTTGTTCCAGCCCACCGAACATCAGATCTTGGGCCGTTTTCTTAGGGCGTTCATCTACTAGCCCCATAGTTGTCCTCACCGCTTTTACCAGGGTGTCTGTTTCTTCAATGGGGAAGCAGCTATGTTCCCCTTCTGAGGATGATGAAGAGGACTGGGAGGATGATCAGTTACTTGAGTCAGATAGTTCGTTTTCTGACTCACTAACACTGGACTCTGGCGATCTATGCCTGGACCTACGTTTTTTCTTTGAGGTTCTAATGCTCGTAAGGGCGTCTTCGACCTGAGTTCTTATTAGTGTTTTGAGATCTAAAGCAAACCTCTATGCACGCCGCACAGAGCTTTTTCTCCCACTTAGGGGGTAGCTCCTCCATGCATATAGCACATACCATGTGCTTGGATTTGGCTGTGCATTTACACCCCTGAAACAGAAAAAAATTAACAATCGCACATTAGCGAGCGGGCATTCACAGAGATCACTCACCCTCCTTGTGGAACGAGAGATACCGTCTTGGGCGTAGGGATTATTCCCACCGCTGAATCCATTCTGGCTGTGCTGCCATGGTGGAGCTTTGGCTACACCGCGATCCTGTGTGACCGCTGCTGCTGGTGCTGGGCAGAGTTGCGCTGGCGCTGTTCCTACGTTTGCCACGGCCCCTGCTTCGGGGACAGCCGCCGCGTCTCCTCTTTCTGCTTTTCGCTCATGGTGATCGCTCCTTTCCCCTTTAGTGGGGTTTTATATATGAGCGCTTTTTTTTTTTTAATTTGGCGCTGCCCTCTACCCAGCGGTCCCTGTGCCCCCACCGGAAGTGGCTGCCCGCACATGCGCACTGCGGATTTCCCAGCAGTGCACTGCGCCCCCATTTTTAATGGCGCTGTGCTTGCGCGCGCGCCCTTCCGGTGTCCTGTGCGCGCCCGGTGCCAGCGTTCTGCATGCGCCTGCAGAGGCCCCGGCTCCCGGTGGCCGCCGCCACCCTCCACCGCTCCGAGGCCCTGTACCTTGCAGCTCCCGGTGGCCGCCGCCGCCACCCCCCCCTCCGAGGTGCAGCCGAAGCCCTGTATCTTGCAGCTCCTGGTGGCCGCCGCCACCCTCCACAGGCTGTTCCAGGCCCGGCTTTCGGCAGGGGGACCTCCTTTAGTGACCGCCGCCACTACTCATAGGAGGCAGCAGCCCCCTCTTTTTTTTTTTTTTTTTTTTCTTCTTTTCCTGGGATTGGCAGACTTGCTCTAATCTTCACTGCCTCTCCCCACTCACCCTCAAGGCCCGCCGACCCTTGTGGTGGTGCTTCGGGGGAAGCCAGCAGAGGGCCTCGACTCAGCCGAGGCAGGGAGCCCCGCTGCCTATTACCGGACTGGTTTGGTCCCCGGCATCTTGCGTTGACTGCAGGTAGGTGCTGTAGGTTCCTCGTCAGGGACAGGAAACCAACTGATGTGGGAGAGAGGCACCGCCTTTTTCATCTGTAGGTTTCCTGTCCCTGAGGGCGGATCCCTCTCTCTCCATCATGGGGGAAAGCGAAATCAAGGATTCTAGGGATGGTCAGGCAGGAGGAGTTGACAATGGTTTCCCCATATTGAGAGAAGAGATTTTTCCAGATTTTCTTATAAATAACTGAAGTCACTGGTTTCTTGCTGGCTTGCATCATCGTGATCACCCGATCTGCCAGACCCTGAGACATTAGGATCTGCCTCTCAGAATCCAGGCTTTTAAATTCAATAGGTCTTTATTGTGATGTAGGAAGTGGAATTTGAGAGAAGGTTGTCCCTTTCTGCTGTTCTGGAAGTGAAGGGGATCTTATATAGCCATATGACTTAAAAAAAGAAGGAAGCCAGCTCCTTTTCAGCCAAAAGGGTGGGATCAGTATTATCATAGCTCGATCTTCCAAAATCTCACTCAAGGCCCTCAGGATCAACGGAAAATGCGGGAAGCAGATTCTCGTCCCAATTTTGGGACAAGGCGACCCCATCTGGATTGTCCTCCGGGTTCAGGGAAAAGAAGCTTGTCACCTTTGTGGTTTTTAGGGATGCAAACAGGTCTACCTAAGGGATAGCCCAAGGTTGGGTTACCTGCTGAAACACGTCTGAAGACCATACTGATTTCCCTGCTGAGAAAGTCTGCTACTCTGTTCTGTGAGCCTTTCAGGTGAACCACCAATATAGAAAGGACAGTCCCCTTCACCCAATGGAAAGTTTGTAAGGCTAGAGCTTGTAGAAGAGGACATCTCAGCCCCCCTCTGAAGAATAAAAAAAGACCGCTGTGACGTTGTCCAGTAAGATTTTGACATATTTGCACCTGAGATGGTCCTGGCATCTCTGGAGAGTCTCCCATACTGTAAAAATCAGTACAGGGTATGTTGCTCACAAGAAAGTCCTTTTACCTGACCGATCCATGCAAATAAGGACACAGTCACCATTGGTTGAGTGCATAAATATATCCAGAGAGAAAAAAAGGTAATGCTGGATCCTTGAGTTAAAAAGATCCTTATTTTAATTTGAAAAACATTTAAAAAAAAAAAAAAAATTGCATCAGGGTAGTCAGTAACTGGTTGACTGGAGTGGTATTGTGTTTTTACGCGATTGCATCATATTCTGTAATTTGTTACGACTAAGGCTCTTGCCAAAACGCGTCAACCAGCTACTGACTACCTGATGTGATTTTTTTAAATGATTTTCAAATAAAAACAATTAGATTTTTAATTCAAGACTCCAGCATTACCTTTTTTTTCCCCCTCTTTGGATATAGTCTCGCATACTGCCCACATTTTACTCTTTGAGGACCTCATACAGACTTTCTGGAGACCAAGTTCCCTGTAGGTATTGACCTTCCATCTCAGCATACCAACCTTGCTGACTTGTGCCGGTTGTAACCCAGACACATGAGGAAAAAGGATCCAAGACACCCCTCAGAAATGTCGGCCATGTCAATTACCTTTTAAGCTTTGCAGATATGACCTTTTTTTTTGTTTAGTCCTGATGGTAACCTGTTCAAGGCAGCTAATATCACTTTTTGCAGAGTTCTCGAGTGGGTATGACCCCATCGTACACTTAGAATACAGGACGTCATTAATCCCAATATTCTCATTGCAAGTCTGATTGAGACTTGCTTTTCCCCCTGGAAGGACCGAACTCTGTATTGGGACAGAAAAGATTTTCTGGGAGTTGAGCAGAACACCCCAGAAAGACCTTTTGTGTCCCAGGCACTAAATTGGATTTCTCTAAATTGACGAAACAACCCAACTTATTCAAGGTGAGAATAAATTCTTGAGAGATGGCAGTTGAATTGTTGCACCAAGTCTGCCACTAAAAGGAGATAGCCCAAGCATGGAATGATGATTATCACTTCCTTCCTCAAAAAGAGCACTACCTGTGTCATTAACATTTTGAATGTCTGAGGGGCCGAGGATAGGCAGAATGGAAGGCACTGAAATTGAAAAGGATGAACTACCCAAATGTTTTAGCGCAAACCTCAAAAACTGACAAGAAGGATGGATGGTCACAAGGTAATATGCATCTTAAATCCAAGCTTCACATTACTGAATCCTTCCCTATTAAAAGGCATTGTTAATCTTATTGTCTCTATTCTGAACTTCCTGTACCTGACCCACAGGTTTAAGGGTTTTAAAGGGAACCTGTCAGCAGGATTGTGCATAGTAACCTACACACAGTGTCAGGTTGGTGCCATCATACTGATTAAAATGATACCTTGGTTGATGAAATCCGTCTTATGGCTGTTCTTTTGTTAATGATGTGCTCGTGTATTAAGGCAGGCTTCATGTATGTGGTGCTCTGATTGCATTATGAATATCTAGACTGCTAGTTTGCATAATGAATATCTGTATATACTTTAAAAAAAAAAAACGCTTCTGCAGGCAGGTGCCACAACTCTGCAGCAAAATCGCATGTGTGTGTGCCAATAATACTTTTTTTTTTTCAGGTTATTCAGCTAGGGGAAAAAAAATCAATATGAAAATGATGTCTGCCATGCCTGCACAGTAGTTGCTATCATTGTGCTGCTGTGATCCAATAGCTGCTCCTGCGCATGTGCCATCTTACTGGAGAAAAAAAAAATTCTTCCTCCAAGATGGCGCCACCTGCACAGTAGCAACTCGGAGATAGCCACAGAACATTTTCCCACAAGGATTGTGGTTTGGAAAGGTACTCTTTGGCAAAGATCAGTTGTTCCTTTTCGTCAGCAATGGTTTCTTCCTTGGCCTTCACCCATAGAGCTTTGCTTGGTTTAGTGTACGGCGTATGGTACTTATTGATACCATGACCCCAAACTGTTTCAGGTCTTTGGATGCTTGACGTGGTGTTTTTTTCCACCATTCCCACCACCATTTGAAGACATCTCATCAATTTTCCCTCTCCCCCCCCCCCCCCCCCCCATGTCCAGGGAGGTTCTTGACGGTTCCATGCTTGGCAAATGTAGCGCCCCACCAGGGCCTAGCGGGGTACTCGGTATCTCAATGGGAGTTGTCACGGAAGCTGTGACCCAGTCTGTGGCCCTGGGGCTCCATGGCAAAAAGAGGATGAATGAACAATGAAATAGAGTTTATGAATAGTTCGTGACGCCACCTGTGGTGTTAGGCCGACGCTACATACAGATCCTTTGGGACTGGTGGTGGGTTGCAGCCAAGATGGTGAAGCTCTCCACAGGTGGAGCTGTAGTCCCAGGGCAGTGTAGATGTAGCAATGGAGGAGAGGCACAGGCGGTGTAGAGGTTGGTGCCCAGATGTAGCAGTGCGGGGTGTAGTGATGCGGGAATAAGTGGAGGACACCAGGGCATGTAGTTCCAAAGCTTTACTCACAGTCTGCAGTTCACACCGATGCCTGCCTCCGTGCTGTGTCCTCCGGGTCCTGGGCTCAGTCAACCTCCAGGCAAGATAGGATGCTCCCTTCCAACACTCCGCCAACATGTACCTTTCTGAACGTCTCCTCTATAGCGCCTTTAAGTGAAGTACTCCTAGTACCGAGTTACACTGGAGTGCCTCCTGACAGATGTTCCCAAGAACTATACTTGTACGGCAGACAGCTGTAGCCTGCTTCGGGGACTCCCTACTCCTGAGTCCCGGCTCACTTTCCAAGTTGCTGTTGTGCCCCCAAGTCTTAGATGGGAGTAGTGCATTTACAGCCCACTACTCCACCGATGTCTGCTGCAGAACCTTCAGTATCCATACAACCTCGAGGACCGGGCCCCGGCCTTGCGCTTAGAACTTCTAGGCAGGGTTCTTCCTCTAACCCATGTCCTCTGTGTTCCCTTTTACTCCTTCGTTCCGTACTAATCCCTCTCTCTCATAGAAGGTCAGGTTTCAGTCCAATGTCTTTCTCCTTCTTTCCTTTCCTGTGCCAGCTGGCTCAGATCACTGAGGCAGCTGCAGCACTCCTTCCACCATCCCTCTTCCAGGGATCCTCACTCCTCTCCGAGTGACTCTCTCTCTCGCACTCAATGACTGACTGACTGACTCTTCCCGCTCTTTATGTATTCTAAACTCCACCCGCCTCCCAGCACGTTTCGTGTTCCAAGCAGGGAACCACCAAAGGTGCTCTGCTACTCTCTAAGCATGGAGCCACAATGTGGCTTTGCTACACTACTTTGTGGAGAGGGGTGCAGGTGTTGGAGCGTGGTTAGGAGTTCCACAGGGCCTACTATGAGGCTTTTTAAAACACTGAAGTCATCATTAATTGCATAATTCATGTCACATGGGCACCAGCAATTAATCACAGGTGATTCTCAATTGTGATTTACCACAGGTGAGTCAAAATGTGTTTCCATACTAATTTAATGTAAAGGATGCCAATACCAGGGTCACAGCAAGCTGTAGGTTTTCTATTTTTCCCTCTCATTGTTTTTTTGTTTTAAATTATTGTTTATCATTTGCTCTTTTGTATTTAACACGAGTGCTCTGTAGAAAAAAAAAATACTTGATTAATTTTTTTGGGGAGATATTCCACCTTATGTACTTCGCTTCATGGGTGCCAATAACTATGAGCAGGACTGTATGACTACAAACCATGCACATTTCTAGATTAAACGTGCGTAGGATTTTTTTGCAAAAGGTCCTGATTTTAACCTTGTGTGTTTTCTATATCTTTATTGGATCAATAAAGACGTTTTTTATTTGAAAAATGTGGAGGTTTGAGTGTTGGACAAAATTACCATTTTTTCACATCTTCACAGACAATACAATGTGTGCTCATGGTGGGGATGTTTAGAAAATAAATAAAAATGGCTTTAAAAAAAAAACCTTTACCTGACTTTACATTTATGGGACTTACATTAAATTCATACATGACATTCTGCTTGAAAAGGTTTATCCATAATGGTGTATTACTTAGCATTTCACATGAACCAGTATATGAATGGCTTAACTACTAAAACACTAGCTCAGGCAAACTAAAGAGGATTAGATGGAGATAAAGTGCAGATTAAGATGATACTAATTGGCTTTAAGATCTTAAATTACTTTGTTTTCATGCTGTAAAATGATACCTCCACTGGGATGAATATTGCAATAAAATATAGCCCCCAGTCAGTGACTATTATGTAAGCCCCCATATACCTGAGCAATGAAGGCATATTATAGGTCTAAGGAGGATTCCTGATATTCAGGCTGTCTTCTGAGTGATCACATTTTTTGGACTATGCTTTCATCTGCTTATGTAACAAAAAAAAACAAAAAACAAAAAAAACACAACAACAAATAATAGAAGAAAAAGTCGAAATTCACTTCCTATGGGCCCCAAACAAAAACTGGGGAGTTCATGGCATGCTTCTGCAAAATGTGATACATGCAGATTAATGCCAAGTGACAGTAAAGCCACATGTTTAAATGCCCATAGAAGTAATATAGGGAAACAAAACCCTCTGTAGAAAGGCCAGCTCCACATTTTCGTGGGCCCCGAGGCTAAAGAGTCTCGGGGGTCCCTTTAACACATACCACAATTCATGATGCACAGATACAGCAGAGAAATATAGGTATAATACAATGTCAAAGATTTCACTTCTTACATTACATGAGTGATATCTAGTGTAAAGTCTACAGTAGCTCAGAAACCGGACAGCACAGTTCTCTATACAGTGCTATGGGCACCATATAGTGCTCCATACAGAATAAAGAGCCCCATATATTGCTCCATACAGAATAATAAACCCCACATAGTGCTCCATACAGAATAATGAGACCTATATATTGCTCCATACAATATAATTAGCCCCATATATTGCTCCATACAGTATAATGAGCCCCATATATTGCTCCATACAGAATAATAAGCCCCATATGCTGCTTCACAGTACAATAAACTCTGTATATTGCTCCATACAGAATAATGGGCCCCATATATAGTGGGCCTCATATAATACTCCATGCAGAATGGGCACCATATAATGCTCAAGTATATGATGGGCCCCATATATTGTTCCATGCATAATATATAATGGGCTCCATTACTCGCGTCATCTGACCTGAAACGTCACAGTCGGAAGAGACAGCATCAGAGGAACGGGGAAAGGTAAGTATTTCAAGTACTGGGGCCCTGAGCATAATGGGGGGCCCTCCACCTGCTCGAGGCCCCGGCACTTGCCCGGGTGCTGATGTCGGCCCTGCTCTGTAGAAGAGCTGTCATCCAACATTCAAATTACAGAAACTGTAATATTATAGACACAATTACATACAACTAAAATCTAAATGTTCAGAAAAACAGTAATAAATACAGTTAACGACAAAAAAATAAAAATACATAAGCAGTTTACACAACAAATAGTCAGATACTAGAAAGATTTAGATCTGTCATTCATTCCTTTAAATTTAGGGCAAAGGGCAGCGCATTGTAAAACGATTGCAACACTGTTATATAGGTCTAATGAGCTGGAACAGTATATAATCTATCCTGCTCTTTACCCCAAACATCAGTAACCTGACGATGTATAAGCTGCCAGTGTAGGAAACAGTATTTTGCCTGCATTACTTTCACTCAGTTTCTCCGAGAGCTACTTGACCTTCAGCATTGGACAGCAACCTTCTGTCTGCTCAGTGCAGTACATCGTGGATGGAGCAAATGAGCCATGTATTAGAGTCAATGCCGCGTGCATAACAGGTGTTTAACAAAACATTTACTCAGACAAATCATGAAGCGCTTCAATAAGCACGATAAGATGCAGAAAGACATCACACCATTCACGTGGATCTGTAAGGTGTCCGATGATATCCTGAGGGCAACAGTCAATATCAGAGACCCTGGACTCCGAGACATATTGTGTTCTACTATTTGACTCAGTGGGGAACGTACATAAAGTGTGGATGGGACTAGGCAGAAGGGGCAAGGTCACAGAGCAGGACAAATTTACTACAATTTATTTACACCAGAGAGTATTGTAATTGTAAGTATTGTAATTGTTCCTGCCGACTTCAACTCAAAAATATTTCACGAATCCGTTCATTCCTCACCCAAGAATCTGCAAAAACCCTAGTCCATGCCCTCATCATCTCTCGCCTTGACTACTGCAACCTCCTGCTCTGTGGCCTCCCCTCAAACACTCTCGCACCCCTCCAATCTATTCTAAACTCTGCTGCCCGACTAATCCACCTGTCCCCCTGCTATTCCCCAGCTTCTCCTCTCTGTCAATCCCTTCACTGGCTCCCAATTGCCCAGAGACTCCATTACAAAACTCTAACCATGACATACAAAGCCATCCACAACCTGTCTCCTCCATACATCTGTGACCTCGTCTCCCGGTACTTTCCTGCACGCAACCTCCGATCCTCACAAGATCTCCTTCTCTACTTCCCTCTTATCTCCTCTTCCCACAATCGCATACAAGATTTCTCTCGCGCATCACCCCTACTCTGGAACTCTCTACCACAACATATCAGACTCTCACCTACCATCAAAACCTTCAAAAAGAGCCTGAAGACCCACTTCTTCCGACAAGCCTACAACCTGCAGTAACCACCGATCGACCAAACCGCTGCACGACCAGCTCTACCCTCGCCTACTGTATTATCACCCATCCCTTGTAGATTGTGAGCCCTCGCGGGCAGGGTCCTCTCTCCTCCTGTACCAGTTATGATTTGTATTGCTTAAGATTATTGTACTTGTTTTTATGTATACCCCTCCTTACTTGTAAAGCGCCATGGAATAAATGGCGCTATAACAATAAATAAATAATAATAATAATTGTAATTGTAGACCGAGGCTGATGTAAATTTGATTTTCTGGTGCACACACAGCAAGAAATACCTTTGAATTATTAAGAAAATAAATCTTAAATCAAGCGCATCTGAGGCTAATGGGATTTGGTCTTAAAGGGAATCTGGCAACAGGATTTCACCCCCCTCTCCTAAACTATTTATATGTGCATGTAGCTTTTTCAAAGACAAGTCCAACAGGTTCTGCTATTACTGAGATATCAACGTTTGAATTGATTTGCAAAGGAGACGGAAGATCTGAAGCCTCTGTCACTCCAGCTCTATCTCTATTCTCTGCCTAGTAGGTTCATCCTCCTGCTTTATTGACGGCTCCTTTGTCTGAAGTTACACAGCATAGAGGCGGAGAGACAGGAGGAGGCCGTGCTGGGTGAGGAATAGAGCTGGAGAGACAGAGGCTTCACATCTACCATAACTTTTCAGACTCATTTGCATATCAATTCAAAAGCCAATTTCTCAGTAATGGAAGAATGGACTGGGAATCCATGCATAGAGAAAAGGTCGCACTCATCGAGATGGAAGTTTCATTGGTTTATTGACATATCATGAACATGTCAAGTCGGGGGAGTGACATAAGGAGTGCAAGAAAGGCTGACAACGGCCGTTTCGCGCTGCTCGAGCGCTTCAACGGGTCAAAAAAAAAAAAAAAAAAAAAACACAAGAAGAATGGACTGGCCATGTAAAAGCATAGCTGAACTTGTCTTTGAAAGCGCTACATAACGAGCGAAGATCTCATGCGTCGCACCGCCAACATCCTGAAACCCAGCTCCGAGAAATCAGTGGCACCTGTCTCGTACTGCTAGAACAACCCCCACCTCCCAGCCCAGGGCCCACAGCATCGCCCCACTCCTGCCGCTGGCTTCCTGCAGCAGTGACCCTGCCTCCTGTGACAACGCTCCATCGCTGCAACCTCCCCAGTAAGCTAAATTCAGACTATAAAGTGGACCCCCCCATTTACACATTAAACATTTTTTTTTTTTCCCATTTTCCAAATTCCTAAATTTGGGGGGCATCTTATGGTCCGGTGTAACTTGTAGTCTGAAAAATATGGTATTTCAAAAAGTACAAGCTTTTGACTCATAATATGTAAGAAATAGAACAGGAAGAGAACGGGAGTCAAACCCTAAATAATAAATGGGACTTGTTAAGGGTAGTCACAGCCGGGAACAACTCGTCAATTAATTAACCATTATGTTCATGTAAGTAGCTGCCTAAATGCTGCTGGAATCAATGCAAACAAAAAACAATAAGTATCTCTGAGCTCCTATGTTATTTTGCCATCACATAGTATAGGAAGCATACATCATACAGTCACATTCAGCTGATTTGTTGCCGAATTATCGGTGACAAATAACTTATTCAACTGAATGAGGTTGATCAGTAGGATCAACCTTTTAAGCCGTCCATATAGACATGTAGGTCATAGGAAGCCGAATAAAATGATATTTTGATATCTGCAATCAATTTCTTAATATGTAAATGAGCTGTTCAGAACTAAGTTGGGACCTAGATCTGTGAGAATCTGCCTTGGAGCTTCTTTGAAATGAAAAGGGAGAGTTGCCAAGTGATGAATGACAGTCTGCTCTACGTGGATCACCCTGGTTTAGCCCTTTTCCCTTAACCCCTTTCTGCCATGTGACGTACTATCCTGTCCATGTGCCCTGGGACTTAATTCCCAGGGACGGGATAGTACGTCACAGCGATCAGCGGCGCCCACGTGGTGAGCGCCGTTGATCGCGGCCGGGTGTCAGCTGATTATCACAGCTGACACCCGGCCCAATGTGTCATGGGCGATCACGGACCGCCCCCGACACGTTAACCCCTTGCACACCGCAATCAAACACGATTGCGGTGTACCGCGGGTTAAAGGGAAGCATCGGCAGGGAGGGGGCTCCCTCCGTGCTTCCCTGAGCCCCCCACAGCAGCGCAATGTACAGCGCTGCTGCGGGGGGGCTCCATCCCTGCAGGTCCCCGAATCCAAGGGGACCTTCGGGGGCCTGCAAGGAGCTGGCTTCCTCAGTGCCTGCAAAGCGCAGGCATGAGGAAGCCTTGTGCAGTGCCTGTGACAGATTGCTGATATGTCACAGTGATCTGTGATGTGACAGATCAGCGATCTGTCACATGACAGTTATGTCCCCCCTGGGGCAATGTAATAAAGTTAAAAAAATAAAAAATAAATCGCTAAATAAATTAAAAAAAAATATTCCCTAATAAATTCATTTTTTGGAAACAAAAAAAAAAAAAAACACACAAAACAATAAAAGTACACATATTTGGGATAGTCGCGTCCGTAACAACCCGCCCTATAAAACTGTCCCATTAGTTAACCCCTTTAGCGAAACCCTTAAAAAATAAAATTAAACAACGAAGTAAAAAATAATGATTTATCATACCGAACAAAGTGCAATAACGCGAGATCAAAAAGACGCATATAAATATCCATAGTACAGCTGAAAACGTCATCTTGTCCCACAAAAAAACGAGCCATCATACAGCATCAGCAAAAAAATAAAAAAGTTATAGTTCGCAGAATAAAGCGATGCAAAAATAATTTATATAAAATTGTTTTCATTGCAAAAGCGCCAAAACATAAAAAACGACATAAATGAGGTATCGCTGTAACTGTACTGACCCGAAGAATAAAACCGCTTTATCAATTTTACCGCAGGCGGAACGGCGTAAACGCACCCCCCAAAAGAAATTCATGAAACGCTGGTTTTTGTTCATTCTGCGTCCCAAAAATCAGAATAAAAAGCGATCAAAAGATGTCACGTGCCCGAAAATGGTACCAATAAAAACGTCAACTCGTCCCGCAAAAAATAAGACCTCACATGACTCGGTGGGTCAAAATATGGAAAAATTATAGCTCTCAATATGTGGTGATGCAAAAACTATTTTTACAATAAAAAGCGTCTTTTAGCGTGCGACAGCTGCCAAAAATAAAAACCGCCATAAATAGTAAATCAAACCCCCCGTTATCACCCCCTTAGTTAGGGAAAAATAATAAAATTAAAAGAAAATGTATTTACTTCCATTTTCCCATTAGGGCTAGAGTTAGGGCTGAGATTAGGGTTAGGGGTGTGTTGGGGTTAGGGCTAGGGTTAGAGTTAGGGGTGTGTTGGGGTTAGAGTTGGAGTTATAATTGGGGGGTTTCCAGTGTTTGGGCACATCAGGTGCTCTCCAAATGCAACATGGCGTCTGATCTCAATTCCAGCCAATTCTGTGTTGAAAAAGTCAAATGGTGCTCCTTCCCTTCCAAGCTCTGCCATGCGCCCAAACAGTGTTTTACCCCCACATATGGGGTATCAGCCTACTCAGGACAAATTGCAAAACAACTTTTGGGGTCCTATTTCTCCTGTTACCCTTGGTAAAATAAAAATCGAACCTGAAGTATTTTTTTTGTGAAAAAAAGTTAAATGTTCATTTTTTTTTAAATATTCAAAAAATTCCTGTGACGCACCTGAAGGGTTAATAAACTTCTTGAATGTGGTTTTGAGCACCTTAAGGGGTGCAGTTTTTACAATGGTGTCACTTTTGGGTATTTTCTATCATATAGACCCCTTCAAAGTGGCTTCAAATGTGATGTGGTCCGTAAAAATAAAATGGTGTTGCAAAAATGAGAAATCGCTGGTCAACTTTTAACCCTTATAACTTCCTAACAAAAAAAAATTTTGGTTCCAAAATTGTGCTGATGTAAAGTAAACATGTGGGAAATGTTACTAGTTTTTTGAGTGCCGTATCTCTGTGATTTAAGGGCATAAAAATTCAAAGTTGGAAAATTACAAAATGTTAAAATTTTTGGCCAAATTTCTGTTTTTTTCACAAATAAACGCAAGTTATTTGAATGAAATTTTACCACTAACATGAAGTACAATATGTCACGAGAAAACAATGTCAGAATCACCGGGATCCATGGAAGCGTTTCAGAGTTATTACCTCATAAAGGGACAGTGGTCAGAGTTGTAAAAATTGGCCCGGTCATGAACGTGCAAACCACCCTTGGGGGTTAAGGGGTTAAAATAAGCTTTGTAGGCAGGTTCTCAGGGAGATCTGTGTCCGGCCCTTAACAGCACATTTACATATTAAAGAAAAATGTGGATTTCCCTGGAATAAGTCATCGAATCGCAGATATCAAGGTATCATTTGATTCCACTTAGTATAACCTACATGCCCATATAGACGGCTTAGGATAGACTGTCAGAACAACTGCAAACAGTGAACTAAGTGAGACAGCAATGGATTTAGGGTCTGTGCCTACATCATGCTGATCTCACATGAGGCATCAAAAAACCTGCTGATAGATACCCTTTAAAATTGCATTCTTTGATGGAAGCACAGGGCTAAAGTATTTCAGGATACAAGCTAAGTGATATTATGTGATGCGGCTATTAATAGTTATGAATGTAATGCCGGGACTGATATGACCGGGAATACTTGGCCAAATATAACCCTCACCATGAGGACACCATTTTCCCTCTATATACTGCTCGTCCCCAAATCTACCAACATATTTACACTTTTATGATAGGGCTTATCTTCCATATGTTGCACCTAGACTTGGCATGGATGTGCCAAAAACAGTCCAATAATAAGTGGTTGGAAAATATTGAGTTTATCTAGGGTCACACTGGGAAAATTACTGCTTATAGGGTAGAGGAGGATCTTTCTTAAAAGAGCAGCTTGGATTGTGTGCCTCTCCACTCTTCCTCCAGACTCTGGGACTTTGATTTTCACGGTCTAGTGTGATGTATCCACAATCAGTGACAGTTTAGGGAGCCATGTCATCTGCTGGTGTTGGTCCACTGTGTTTTATCAAGACCAAAGTCAGTGCAGCCGTCTACCAGGAAATTTTAGAGCACTTCATGCTTCCCTCTGCTGACAAGCTTTTTGGAGATGCAAATTTCTTTCTCCAGCAGGACTTGGCACCAGTCCACACTGCCAAAAGTACCAATACCTGGTTTATAAACAACAGTATCACTGTGCTTGATTGGCCAGCAAACTCACCTGACCTTAGAAAATCTATGGGGTATTAAGAGAAAGATGAGAAACAACAGACCCAAAAATACAGCTGAAGGCTGTTATCAAAGCAACCTGGGCTTCCATAACCCCTCAGCAGTGCCACAGGCTGATCGCCTCCATGCCACCTCACATTGATGCAGTAATTGATGCAAAAGGAGCCCCGACCAAGTACTGAGTGCATTTACTGAACATACATCTCAGTAGGCCAACATTTCGGATTTTAAAGTCATTTTTCAAGCTGGTGTTATAAAGTATTCTAATTTACTGAGATAATGACCATAATCATCAACATTAACAGAAATAAACACATGAAATAGATCACTCTGTCTGTAATGACTCTATATAATATATGTGTTTCACTTTTTGCATTGAAGAACTGAAATAAATTAACCTTTTGATGATATTGTAATTTTGTGAGACACATCTGTATGTACAGTATTTGTCATATCCTCAAACTGAAAGGGTCACAGCACAAGCAAAAACCGCAAAAGGGGCCACAGTTATTTCCATGCAAAACAGCTTTCTCAGTGGAAAAGCGATGGTTTCCCACCACTAACCATAAGTGTAAGGCTAGTTTCACACTAGCGTTTGAGCGCAGCGACGGCCTGCGCGCGGCCGCCGCTAAGCCCCGCCCCCTGCAGCACCTCCGCCGGTAGCTCCGCCCACCAGCGCATGACGCTGCATGCGCCCTGCGTCCCCTATCTTTATCACTGGGGGCGCAGGCCGTGCGCAGTATGCGTTTGGCGGCGCATGCGCCTTTTTGACGGTGCGCCGACGCAACCAAACTGCAGCAGGTTGCGTTTGGCGCAGGTCGGCGCACCGTCAAAAGAACGCACGCGCCGCCAAACGCACACTGCGCACGGCCTGCGCCCCCAGTGATAAAGATAGGGGATGCAGGGCGCATGCAGCGTCATGCGCCGGTGGGCGGAGTTACCGGCGGAGGCGCGGCAGGGGCAGGGCTTAGCGGCGGCCGTGCGCAGGCCGTCGCTGCGCTCAAACGCTAGTGTGAAACTAGCCTAAGGCTGTGTGCACACGTTGAGTGTTGAGGGTGCAGAAGTTTCTGTACCATTTTGCAGCTCTTGGCAGGAAAAACGCAGCTGCAATAAAAGGGCATTTTCTTCCGGATTTGATTGAAGTGAATGGTGAAAAACGCACATTTTTCGAGCGTGCTGAAGTCACTCGGTTAGCACCTTATCTGAGCATGTTCACTCATCACCAATTATAAGGCCTCAATACAAAGTGTCAGCCAAAACAGTCGATATCTGCGAGCTCGGCCAATATTAGTCTGACAGGTATAGGGGGCTTATGACCAAGTAGTTCATTGGTTGGTCAAACGGACATTCACCAATTGTTTGAATGCCGGTGATGAAGTGTGAAGGCCAAGCTTTATTTTAAATACATGAGGACCTTCAGACTTCTTTACTAGTAATGATCAAGCACCGAAATGCTCGAGTGCTTGGTACGCTAATCGAGCACGCCGGACGCTCAGTGTCGGTAACTAAAGCTAATTGTGGAGTGGAAATATTCATATGCTACATTCATACTCAGATTCCACAGTGAAAGTGCAAAAGTCCAAGGAACACAGTGTAGAAGTGCAAGAACAATATAGATCAGGTGCACCTTTCCACCATTACTACTACTCATGAAATAGGTTCTCAAAAAGGATTTTTATGAACATGAAGGATCGCCTACAGAGAGACTAAGATCTAATGATGACACTGACCGTCTATCAGAAAAATTGTGCGCAGATGGGGGTGATTTTTGGCAAAGCACTTTGTGACTACATATGCACAGTGGGTAAGAGACCAGTACAAGGCTGCCCAAACACTAGACCATGGTCTGTAGGTCCTATCAAAATGGACACGAGCCTTCAGTTATTCTGTATAAAGGCTGTGGATGCTCCATGCTGCAGGAAGGCAAGATCCTACCAAATACCTCCCTTATATCAAGGAAAGAAATAAGCACATCCAGCCAATCTGAACGCACATGTATGTAGGTATGCCGGGGGGAACAATGGTCTACGTTCTGCAGAAGAACTTCTCAATACTATGGAGGTCATTTCTTAATTATTACTAGCCTAAAAAACTCACTTTATAAACATTACTATGGTAGCAACTAAATAGGGATAGACAAGAAAATGCACAAAGAAGAAAAAAAGATTATATATACACACACTATTATATAGCGTATGACAACATAGAAAAAAAAACAAACCACACAGCCTAAGGACACAAGTTGATCTGATTTTCCACTGTAATTATACTACGTAAGAGAAGATATATGTAACTATTCCTTGCTTGCACATATTGTTTTTCTGTATTCGTATGGTAGGAGGAAAAGATGACTAGTGTTATTGGGTCTCATCCGTATCGTCTGGCCTCAGTGTGCGGCTAATCTGGTGGAGACACCGTAGTAAGCGCACCACTGATAAAAGGCCCAGGCCGGACACCAATGGCACCCAGTCTGCCCACATCACTCTCCTCCCAGCTGAATGGCCAGTGCTGACCGCAGAGAAAGCAAACACCATGCCTTGCCATTCCCCAGCTCAGGCGGAATAATTAACAAGAAAAAAAAATTATACGGAAACCTCTGTAGACAACATCCAAATGGTGCGAAGGTAAAATAAACAGCTACAATCTATTGGGCACGAATGATGGAAGACCGTACAGAAGTACTAGGGGTGGAGGAAAGGAGAGTCCGCCAGCTAAATAGGAAAGGGTTCTTTACAGTTAGAGCAGTCAGAGTGTGGAATACCCGACCACAAGCGGTAGTAATGGCAGACACTATAACAGCTTTTATACAAGGGCTGGACGATTTCTTCAGTACACAACATTGTGGGTTAATTTAGTGACAAAATGTAGAATTGGTGCAGAAAGCTTGAACTTGATGGCCGTAGGTCTTTTTTCACCCTATGGAATAACCTTCATTGTAGGGACATTATTGTGTGTCCTTTGTAACAAAAGCCCCTCACCAGTCTGGACCTCCTCGGGGAGGGCTGTCTATACCAGCACCACACAGTGCCCAGTGTCTCCTGCATTACACTGCAGTCACTCATTAAAGAGACAGCTCAGCAGTATTCCTCCAGTCATCGCCCTCCTCCTATCTCACCGTTCTGGACCCCGGCCAGACACCTACCACAAGTGACGGTGGTCTCAGGACAGCTGTGCCCCCCAGCCTGCTATATAACACAGCCGTGTCAGCAGGCACATCACACCCGCAATAGCCGCCAGTGTCACATGTGCACAATGGACGGGACCGGACCTCTTACCAAGAAGCGGGTGGATCCGGTGCCCTGATCAATGGCCCCCACTAGCGGCCCTAGGACCAGTCTGTTGGTGGCTGCCATGCTCCGCAGTGTGTGGCCTCTCCCCGCTCTACTGCACGCTGCCCGGTGGGCCCGGCACACACATAGCCATGCCACACCGGCCGTGACGTCACGGGGCGCCGACCACGCTGCACCAATCACAGGCTGGGGGTGTGCGGCGTGACGTCACTGACCTTCCTGCCGCTTGTCACCGCCGCTGTGTGCACGCCTGGCTCCTCACACGGGTGGGTGCCCAGGTCTCATGTGTGGGGGTCGCGCACCACCTGTCCTGGCAGAGAAGGAGTGTCACACAGGGCGCGTGACCGGAGGAGTGAGTGGCACAAGTGTGCTTGTCTGGTGACATGGGCATGCTTCCCGCGGCTGGCAGCCTCGCACATGGCACTCCTCCAGTCCTGTGATCCTACTCAGCTGGCAGCTGCTGTCAGACGGGGGCGCTCAGAAGCCTGGAGCAGTGAACCGCACAGTGTGTACGGGATTCCATGCAGGCCTGTGGGGACCCGATCTCCCTGAACCCATGAAACGGGGCCCACCGACCAGAGCGCTACACTCACCATTGCCCTCTCCCACACCCCCATCCCTCTCAGTCTCGTCTCTCCATCCGTTCCTCCGAGGCATCGCTGCTTCTTTGTTGCCGGGAACTTTCTGACGCAGCGCTGCATGCTGACGTCATCAGTCCGTGCCCCTGTGTCAGCGAGAACTAGCCGGGTCGGAAACAGAGGCCGGATTCCTGCAGCTCCGCTTCCATGGTCTCCCACGTGCAGCGGAGCGTGCCCCCTACCTGTCGCATCTGATGAGGGCAATCTGGCCATGGGCGCCCCCATCCTCTGACTGAGCAACAGGCCCGATTGCCCTCAGTATTACTGCCCTGCTAGGGCCCGGTGCAGCTGCATCGGCTACATGTATGCTCCTGCTCGGTTTAATGTTTTGTGATGCTGTTTTTCAAAAATAAATCTTTGAAGAAATGATTGGAGAAAGTAATTGGTCTTTGCTTTTACAGTGTATGGCCCCTATACATGGCGGCACTGTTGGCATCAAGCCACTATGTCATAAAACACTAGGTGCTCGGCATGAAGATGTGTGGCGGTCACATACTGCCCATTATTCCCTCCTAGAACATACACTTATTGGGAAGGATACAAGCTGCCCAATTTTTTTATCCAGTATCCCGACATCATGGAAGCAAATGGCAAGAGGATCCAACTCTATAGGCCCTAATCCACATAATAATTCAAAACGGACAATTTATTTTAAGAACACGGCAATATAAAAAGTATAAAGAAAAGTAATAATGCTGTAATTCTGTGTCCACCAGATGGTGCATGGACGTAAAGCATAATCCCAATACGAAACTGAAACCTCCAAAGAAAATGGGCAACCAATGCAAATCATAATACAATATATCAGTTTATTGGTATACGAATAAAATGGCAGGGTTAAAACTGTACCACATGATAGACACATGATGATGGCAAAAAAGGGAATAGATGTTGTCTGTGTAAAAAATGAATCAATGTAGGACAATGTACAATGAATAAGAACACTAAATATTTGATAAATTAATAATCAGTAAAGTGCAAGTGCAATAACTAAACCGATAATATCTGTGGAATATAAGTAATATTGCTAACCATGTGCAGGAATCCAATCATTGTGCATAGATACAACCTATACATAGATTGAAACACAGAAAAACACAGTATGAGAATACTCTGCTGTAAAAAAGTAACAGTAAACAGCAAGTGCTAGTAAAACGATGATAATAAAACAGGGTATTTGGTTGATACGTTTTTTGCAAAAAATATATACTAAGCCGCTCTACCAAACATCAAGGTATACCCATCAGAGCAGTCCCTAACCGATGTACAGTACAGACCAAAAGTTTGGACACACCTTCTCATTCAAAGAGTTTTCTTTATTTCACTCTGAAGGCATCAAAACTTTGAATTAACACATGTGGAATTATATAATTAACAAACGAGTGTGAAACAACTGAAAATATGTCTTATATTCTAGGTTCTTCAAAGTAGCCACCTTCTGCTTTGATTACTGCTTTGCACACTCTTGGCATTCTCTTGATGAGCTTCAAGAGGTAGTCACCGGAAATGGTCTTCCAACAGTCTTGAAGATTAGGGAGGTCTCCACCCCTCCCTTGTAGGCCATATACATATGAGCCGTCTTCCACAGCGTGTCCACATCGGACATTACCTTTCTGAATCCTGCTCATATGGGTACCATACACATGGTCAGGTTTTAAATACATCAGTTAGGGACTGCTCTGATAAGGGAAAAACCTTGACGTTTGGTAGAGCGGCTTAGTATACACTTTTTGCAAAAAACGTATCAACCAAATACCCTGATTTGTTATCTTTTTACTAGCACTTGCTGTTTACTGTTTCTTTTTTACAGCAGAGTATTTTTATACGTTTGTTATACTGTGTTTTTCTTTGTTTCAGTCTTGTGGTGGTGTGAACACTGTCCTACAGACTTGTTCACTATGTGCATGGCCCATGTGTTTATATGTCTGATGTGTATCAGAATAAAGTGCATGTGCAAATATTTAGAAAAAACTTATCAGAAAGAAAAAATATAAATATGCTAGTGCTTAAAATAACATTGTAACCCTGATTGGGAAAAGAATAAACATACCTTTATGGGATGGCGTCGGTTCAGACACTTGTTTTGGTAATATCTTTGCCATTGAGCCTCTATATAACACAATAATAGATAGTCAGCTTGTAGGTATATGGTGCCCCCATAATGGCCACTATTCACTTCTAGAATAAATGCTTATGGGGAAGGATACAGGTTACCCACTTTTTCTGTCTGTCAAGAAAAAAATACCCAGACTTAAACTGTATTTTACAATGGAAACAAATGGCCAGAGGATCCTGTCTAGATGCCGATTCACATAGTGTTGTAGCAGAATACCATTTTTATTACAAGAAGCCTGGGTTCCATCATTCTAAAACATGAATCTGTGGCATACTGCAACAAAACTGCCATGTGTAAATGTACCCTGAGGCTGTGTGCACACATCGCTTTTTTTTGCGTTTTCGCGGCGTTTTTCTGCTGCGGAATCGCCGCAAAAAAACCCGCATCTCATGCAATCCGATGGGATTTCGCAATGCTGTGCTAATGCTGCGGATTTTTCTGCTGCGGAATCGCATAGCGGAAAAATCCGCAGCATGCCCAATCTTTTTGCCGAATCGCGGCGATTCCGCACCCATAGGAATGCCCACCATGGGTAAAGTGAGAAGATCATGTGCAGATGGTACCCAGAGTCTGGAGGAGAGGAGACTATCCTCCAGGCCCTGGGTACTATAATCCTGTAAAAAATAGAATAAAAATAAAAAATAGTGATATACTCACCCTCCAGCGGCCCCCGGAGTCTTTCCCGCCTCTCACCACGCTCCCGGCATCTTCGAGCGTGACATCATCTCAGGTCCTTCACGCAAAGCATTACTGGGACCGGAAGTTGCCAGGAGCGCCGCAGAGTAGATCGGGGGCCGTGGGAAGGTGAGAATAATATTTTTTATTCTTTTTGTTATTTTAACATCCTATTTCTAATTGATGCTAATCGCTAGGAATTCGATGCATTTTACCCGCGAAGGGAGTGCGGAAGAAATGTTGCGGAAATTTCTGCAACATTTCTGAAACGTGGGTACATAGCCTAATAGTGGTACAGTTTATGATAGATTTATAAATACATTGCTGAGGACATTTTTTTTTAGCGATGTAAGATTTTCACATCATGTTGAAAAGGCTTCATTGATAATGTTCACCTATTACAGACTGCTGGCAAAAAGGGGAAACTCCTGGTGGAGGTGCAGTTGGTTTAATGCAACACAGAGTTGAATCATCAAAAGGAAAGAAATGCCTATTTTTGGCTATGAGCATTTGTATGGGGGAGCGAGGAGAGAGGTCTGGAGAGAAATTACATTAAAATGTAGGAAATGACATTTTTCATTAAAGCAATATTCAAAATGTGCCACATCCTCCTGCACTTCCTGCAATAAGTGCATTTCTTTTCTAGTTGCAACATGAAGACAGTATCTGAGATGCTTATGCATTTTGGACACATCAATTATTAAGGAAGTCTTAAAGGGAATTTGTCAGCAGGATTTGGTTAACTGTGTGCACAAGTATTAGGCTGGAGCCAGACACAACGTCTAAAAAATCGGTCCGATTTTGACGGACCACAATCGCACAAATGTTTCATGAACAGTGATCCGTCTGTCATCCGATTTTCATGTGAGGATGCGATTTTCTCGCATCTGAGCGTCCGTGTGACATCCGTTTGGTGAGATTTTGTTGGTGGCTTGCAAAATGGACATATAATGGATCCCAATGACAGGTTAAAATAGAAAAGAAAGAATAGATATATACACTGTGGTGCAGTAACCTCTGTTAAAGCTAGGGGGTGCTGTATATGCTACTCAGAATATGCATGTGGGCGTGTGTCTGAACGCCCAAGATAAAGCCTGTATGTGTCTGGCTGTATGTAATAGGACCTGTAGTGAGGTCATGGCCATGTGATCCATACCTCACTTTTGGGTGTGGTCACGTACCATATAGTGACTGAGGTCGGGTCACATGGGGTGGTGTGTTTTGATCCTGAGTGGTGAGAGTGCAAGGTCCCAGAAGGCCTGTGTGTGTTGGAAGTGTCTGGGACTGAACTTCCTGGAAGGGCACATGGAAAGGCCCGGACCTGGTAGCGCTGTGACGGCTCTATGTAGGGGAGCTACTGCCCGGCTGTGGATCTGGAACTGTAGATGGCCTAGTGAGGAAGGCACTGTCTGGAACGGTGATCCCAGTGCGACCGCTTCCCTGATAACCCGTGAGGGATAAACCGTGAGTAATGCTGACCGGGGTCAGTAAGAGACTGTGTATGCTGTAAAACTGAATGCTTAACAGACACTGTACTGGTTTATGCTGCACAATAAACCGTATGGACTATGTTTGTGTTGAAAAGCCTGTGCCGGACCTGGTTTATCTGCAGCCCAGCGAGTATCCCCAACCAGAGTAACCAGCGCTACCTTACAATATATATATATATATATATATATATATATATATACTGTATATATACACTGTATTTTCCGCTTTGTAAGACGCACTTTTTTTTGGGGGTGCGTCTTACAATGCGGATATACCGCTTACCCGTAAGTAGCCCACCGCCGCTGCCTGGGATGTCCGCTGCTGCTGCCCCAGATGTCCGCGTCCGCTGCCGCTGCCTGTGATGTCCGCCGCTGCGGGGGGCTCTGCCGACATTTCGTGAAAGGCCAGAGCCCCACCCAGCAGTGCTGTGCTTTCCTCCTGTGCGGTAGACTCCAGTAACATGGCCGCCGGGAGGCGGCGCAAGTGCAGACGAAAATCTCGGGAGATGAGATTTCAGTGCAGAGATCTCACCTCCCGAGATCTCCATGCTGAGATCTCCATCTGTGCATGCGTCGGCGGCCATTTTACTGGAGTCCACACACACAGGCTGAAACTATGGAACTTCCAGGGGGCTCTGGTCTTTCAAGAAATGTCAACAGAGCCCCCCCGCAGCAGCGGACATCCCAGGCAGCGGCGGCGGGCAGCAGCCGAAATCCCAGGCAGTGGCGGTCTCGGACACCCTGGGCAGCGGCGACGGGCAGCAGTAGACACCCTGGGCAACAGCGGCGGGCAGCAGCAGAAAAGACCCCTGTCAGCAGCAGAGACCCCTGGCAGCAGGAGAGACCCCTGGAAGCAGCAGCAGAGACCCCTAGCAGCACCCCAGCCACCACCCCTGGTAAGCAATAAGACAGTGCATGGATTATTAGAAGCACCACCATTTTATTAAAACAAAAACATTTTTTCTTTTTTTCTCCTTAAAATTTGGGGTGCGTCTTATAATCCGGAGCGTCTTATAAAGCAAAAAATACAGTATATATACACTCACTGGCCACTTTATTAGGTACACCTGTCCAACTGTGTGTTAAGACTTAATTTCTAATCAGCCAATCACATGGCGGCAACTCAGTGCATTTAGGCATGTAGACATGGTCAAGACAATCTCCTGCAGTTCAAACCGAGCATCAGTATGGGGAAGAAAGGTGATTTGAGTGCCTTTGAACGTGGCATGATTGTTGGTGCCAGAAGGGCTGGTCTGAGTATTTCAGAAACTGCTGATCTACTGGGATTTTCACGCACAACCATCTCTAGGGTTTACAGAGAATGGTCCGAAAAAGAAAAAAAATCCAGTGAGCGGCAGTTCTGTGGCCGGAAATGCCATGTTGATGCCAGAGGTCAGAGGAGAATGGGCAGACTGGTTCGAGCTGATAGAAAGGCAACAGTGACTCAAATTGCCACCCGTTACAACCAAGGTAGGCAGAAGAGCATCTCTGAACGCACAGTGCGTCGAACTTTGAGGCAGATGGGCTACAGCAGCAGAAGACCACACTGGGTACCACTCCTCTCAGCTAAGAACAGGAAACTGAGGCTACAATTTGCACAAGCTCATCGAAATTGGACAGTAGAAGATTGGAAAAACGTTGCCTGGTCTGATGAGTCTCGATTTCTGCTGCGACATTCGGATGGTAGGGTCAGAATTTGGCGTAAACAACATGAAAGCATGGATCCATCCTGCCTTGTATCAACGGTTCAGGCTGGTGGTGGTGGTGTCATGGTGTGGGGAATTTTTTCTGGGCACTCTTTGGGCCCCTTGGTACCAATTGAGCATCGTTGCAACGCCACAGCCTACCTGAGTATTGTTGCTGACCATGTCCATCTCTTTATGACCACAATGTACCCAACATCTGATGGCTACTTTCAGCAGGATAATGCGCCATGTCATAAAGCTCGAATCATCTCAGATTGGTTTCTTGAACATGACAATGAGTTTACTGTACTCAAATGGCCTCCTCAGTCACCAGATCTCAATCCAATAGAGCATCTTTGGGATGTGGTGGAACGGGAGATTCGCATCAGGGATGTGCAGCCGACAAATCTGCGCCAACTGTGTGATGCCATCATGTCAATATGGTCCAAAATCTCTGAGGAATGCTTCCAGCACCTTGTTGAATCTCTGCCACGAAGAATTGAGGCAGTTCTGAAGGCAAAAGGGGGTCCAACCCGTTACTAGCATGGTGTACCTAATAAAGTGGCCAGTGAGTGTATATACGTATACATTGCTCAAAAAAAATAAAGGGAACACTTAAACAACAGAATATAACTCCAAGTAAATCAAACTTCTGTGAAATCAAACTGTCCACTTAGGAAGCAACACTGACAGACACAGCAAACCTTCTTGCCACAGCTCGTATTGATGTGCCATCCTGGATGAGCTGCCTGACCCACTTGTGTGGGTTATAAAGTCCGTCTCATGCTACCACAAGTGTGAAAGCACAACCAACATTCAAAAGTGACCAAAACATCAGCCAGAAAGCATTGGTACTGAGATGTGGTCTGTGGCCCCCACCTGCAGAACCACTCCTTTATTGAGTGTGTCTTACTAATTGCCAATAATTTCCATCTGTTGTCTATTCCATTTGCAGAACAGCATGTGAAATTGATTGTCAATCAGTGTTGCTTCCTAAGTGGACAGTTTGATTTCACATTAGTTTGATTTACTTGGCTTTATATTCTGTTGTTTAAGTGTTCCTTTTATTTTTTTTTGAGCAGTGTATGTGTATATATATATATATATATATATATATATATATTGTGATAAAACACTCCGGGATCACCTTTGCTGGGGTCAAAGGTCACGTGCGTTCAGCATAAAACTCAGGCGTAGAGCTGGGATTCGGGTATAACTGACTCTGGGTCAGGTTTATTAATGGTGAAAGCAATGCATAAAGAAATAAAACATAAAACAAATCCTGGCCTGTCCGGCACTAACTAAACAAAGTACAACCTAACTACCAACTGGCGGGCTTCTCCCGTCCAGCCAAACCACAGTTGCCGTGGGCACTGCTTCCACTCACGTGTGTCTCTCACACAGACAGGCTCTCTGTGTTCCCAGGCTGAGACACTCACACAACCACCTTGCATCCTTTTATATCCACCTCCCATTATTCATTAGCAAGCAGGTGTGATACTGACCAGACTAGGCCACATAGGAAAGGAATCTGGGCGAGATATACCTGCCCTCATCCACTATTCCCACATGATTCTCACATATCTCCCCCCTCTGCTCAGACCACTCCGGTCGAGCAATGACACCCGCCAAACAGTGCACTCGGGACAGGGCATCTGCATTTCCCATCTGTACCCCTGGGCGGTGCTCCACCGTAAAAGTGTAGGCCTGCAGGGCAAGGAACCACCGGGTCACCCGGCTATTCCGTTCCTTGTTCAAGTGCATCCACTTGAGAGGGGCATGGTCAGTGATCAGCCTGAACTTTCGGCCCACCAGGTAATATTTGAGGGCCTCTAGAGCCCACTTAATGGCGAGGCACTCTTTTTCTACGACTGCATACCTTTGCTCGTGTTTATTCAGCTTCCTGCTGAGATAGAGGACTGGGTGTTCCACTCCGTCCCTCACTTGTGAGAGTACGGCCCCGATACCGGTATCAGAGGCATCTGTTTGTACCACAAACTCGCTGCAGAAGTCCGGAGTCACCAGTACGGGCTGAGAGCAAAGTGCCCGTTTTAGGCTATGGAAGGCTTCTTCAGCCGCTAAACTCCATTTAATCATGACGGAGTCTTTCCCTTTTGTAAGATCCATCAGGGGGGTAGCGATGGCTGCAAAATTGGGTATGAACCGGCGATAATAGCCGGCGATCCCCAGGAAGGCTTGTACCTGCTTCTTGTTGACAGGTTGCGGCCAGTCCTGAACTGCCTGAATCTTATCAACCTGGGGTTTAACAACACCCCTCCCAATTACATACCCCAAATACCAGGCTTCTTCTAGCCCGATGTGACATTTCTTGGGGTTCGCGGTTAGACCTGCCTCCCACAGGTCATCAATCACAGCTTGTACTTTCTGGAGATGAGTCTCCCAGTCCAAGCTGTAAATGACAATGTCGTCCAAATAGGCCGAAGCGTACTGCCTATGTGGCCTCAGGACTCGATCCATCAGTCTCTGGAAGGTCGCCGGTGCTCCGTGCAGTCCAAACGGCATATACACATACTGAAATAGACCCTCTGGGGTAGCAAATGCCGTCTTTTCTCTGGCAGCCTCCGCCAGAGGGATCTGCCAATACCCCTTTGTTAGGTCTAGGGTCGTAATATACCGGGCTTTTCCTAACCGATTTATTAACTCGTCGACCCGGGGCATAGGGTAGGCATCAAATTTTGAGACCGCATTCAGTTTCCTGAAGTCATTGCA
Organism: Dendrobates tinctorius; assembly: GCF_039654945.1. Lineage (NCBI taxonomy): Eukaryota > Metazoa > Chordata > Amphibia > Anura > Dendrobatidae > Dendrobates > Dendrobates tinctorius. The sequence goes on along the minus strand of NW_027361833.1, from coordinate 7,072,544 downwards.
GAACCGGATGGTGCCGTCCGGTTTAGGAATTAGCACAATCGGGCTGGACCAAGCACTGTGCGATTCCTCAATGACACCTAACTCTAACATTGCCTTCACTTCTCGGGAAACGGCTTCACGGCGCGCTTCCGGGATTCGGTAGGGCTTTACGTGAACTGTGACACCAGGTTCCGTTACAATGTCATGTTTCATTAGCATAGTCTGCCCGGGTTTTTCTGAGAAAAACTTTTGGTTGTGAAGTAGAAACTGCCTGACCTCAGTCTTTTGCCGCTCCGAGAGAGTCTCTGCAACCCGTACCTCCGGTACGGTATGCGAGCAGACGGGACGGGCCAGCTCCGCTGACAAGGCAGACCGATCTTTCCAGGGTTTTATCAGATTTACATGATAAATCTGTTCAGGTTTTCGTTTACCTGCCTGGTATACTTTGTAGTTTACTTCACCAACTCTTTCCTTAATCTCAAAGGGGCCCTGCCACTTTGCCAGGAACTTACTGTCCACCGTGGGGACCAGGATCAACACCCTATCTCCGGGTGCAAAGGTACGGATCTTGGCGCCCCTATCATAGATTCTTTTTTGGGCTCCTTGAGCCTGTATCATGTGTTCTTTGACGATAGGCATAACAGCCGCAATACGGTCCTGCATTTGTGTGACGTGATCTATCACTGTTTTAAATGGTGTGACCTGACCCTCCCAGGTTTCTTTTGCAACGTCTAACAGTCCGCGAGGACGTCGGGCATACAATAACTCGAAAGGCGAGAATCCCGTGGAAGACTGGGGTACTTCCCTGATGGCAAAAAGCAAATACGGAAGTAAATAGTCCCAGTTCTTCCCATCCTTGTCTATCACCTTTCTCAGCATCTGCTTCAGAGTTTTATTGAACCGTTCGACCAACCCGTCTGTTTGAGGGTGATACACGGATGTGCATAACGGTTCGATTTGTAACAATCGGCAGAGCTCCTTTATTACCCTGGACATAAAGGGGGTCCCCTGGTCGGTGAGTATCTGTTTTGGTATACCGACCCGACTAAACACATGCACCAGTTCCTTGGCAATCGTCTTGGTGGCCGTGTTACGCAAAGGGATGGCCTCCGGGTAACGAGTGGCATAATCCAAGATGACCAGGATATGTTGGTGTCCACGTGCAGACCGTGGAAGGGGCCCAACTAAATCCATCCCAATCCTCTCAAACGGGACTTCAATAATAGGTAGGGGTACCAAAGGGCTACAGAACCGGGGCTTAGGTGCAGAGGCTTGACAGTCAGGACAAGACTCACAATATACACGAATATCGTGATGCATGCCTGGCCAAACAAAACAGTGTAATATCCTTTCGGTGGTTTTCTGGACTCCCAGGTGACCTCCCATCACATGTCCGTGGGCAGCGTCGGACTGGAACACCTTGGGCCCACCAGAGAAAATCATTCTTGGGGCCCACTATGTAGCTGCATAGTTAAATACCAGACCACCAATTGTGCGGTAAAACACGCTAATATCCGGGTATAAGGTTGTACATGTCTTAATTATGTAGCAGGAGTTGGGGTAGCCCCCTCATAGAATATAAAGCAGCCCCCTCATAGAATATAATGTAGACCCCTCATAGAATATAATGCATCCATCTCATAGAATATAATACTGCCCCCCTCATAGGGTATAATGCACCCCCTCATAGGGTATAATGCACCCCCTCATAGGGTATAATACTGCCCCCCTCATAGGGTATAATACTGCCCCCCTCATAGGGAATAATGCACCCCCTCATAGGGTATAATACTGCCCCCCTCATAGGGTATAATACTGCCCCCCTCATAGGGTATAATACTGCCCCCCTCATAGGGTATAATACTGTCCCCCTCATAGGGTATAATACTGTCCCCCTCATAGGGTATAATGCACCCCCTCATAGGGTATAATGTATCCCCCTCATAGGGTATAATGCTGCCCCCCTCATAGGGTATAATGCTGCCCCCTCATAGGGAATAATGCACCCCCTCATAGGGTATAATGCTGCCCCCTCATAGGGTATAATACTGCCCCCCTCATAGGGAATAATGCACCCCGTCATAGGGAATAATGCTGCCCTCCTCATAGGGTATAATGCTGCCTCCTCATAGGGTATAATGCACCCCCTCATAGGGTATAATGCTGCCTCCTCATAGTGTATAATGCACCCTCTCATAGGGTATAATGCTGCCCCCTCATAGGGTATAATACTGCCCCCCTCATAGGGTATAATACTGCCCCCCTCATAGGGAATAATGCACCCCGTCATAGGGAATAATGCTGCCCTCCTCATAGGGTATAATGCTGCCTCCTCATAGGGTATAATGCTGCCCTCCTCATAGGGTATAATACTGCCCCCCTCATAGGGTATAATGCTGCCTCCTCATAGGGTATAATGCTGCCTCCTCATAAGGTATAATGCTGCCTCCTCATAGGGTATAATGCTGCCCCCTCATAGGGTATAATACTGCCCCCCTCATAGGGTATAATGCTGCCTCCTCATAGGGTATAATGCTGCCCCCTCATAGGGTATAATACTGCCCCCCTCATAGGGAATAATGCTATATAGATATATAGATATAGAGTTAGATAGATATAGATAGAAAGATAGATGTAGAGATAGATAGATATAGATATAAAGATAGATAGAGATAGAGAGAGCGGTAGATAGAGAGATAGATATAGAGAGATAGATACAGAGATCGATAAATAGATAGAGAGATAGTTATAGATATAGATAATAGATAGAGATAGATAAAGATAGATAATAAATATAGAGATAATAGATATATATAGAGATAGAGTAAGATAGAAAGCTATAGAGATAGGTAGATATAGATAATAGAGATAGCTAGATAGATAGACATAATAGATAGATATAGATATAGATAGATATAGAGATAGATAGAAAGATAGATATAGAGATAGAGCGATAGATAGAGATAGATAGATATAAATAGATAGAGATAAATAGAGAAAGATAGATAGATATAGAGATAGAAAGATAGATAGATATACAGAGAGATAGATATAGAGAGAGATAAATAGATAGATAGATAGAGAGAGATATAGAGAGAAATAGATATAGAGATAATAGATATATATAGAGATAGATAGATATAGATATAGAGAGAGATAGATACAGAGAAAAGATATAGAGATAAATAGATAAAGATAGATAGATATATAGATATAGAGATAGAAAGATAGATATAGAGATAGAGCGATAGATAGATATACAGAGAGATAGATATAGAGATAGATAGAGATATATAGATAGATAGCTATAGAGAGAGATATAGAGATAGATATAGAGATAGATATAGATAGATATAGAGATAAAGATAGATATAGAGATAGATATAGAGATATAGCGAGAGATATAGATATAGAGATAGATAGATACAGAGAAAAGATATAGAGATAGATAACGGATAGATAAATAGATAGATAGGTATAGAGATAGATAGATATAGATATTAGATAGAGATATATATAGATAAAGATAGATAGATATAGATGGTAGCTAGATAGATAATAAATATAGAGATAATAGATATAGAGATAGATAGAGTAAGATAGATAGATATAGAGATAGATAGATAGACATAATAGAAAGATATAGAGATATATATAGAAAGATGATAGATAGATATATAGATGTAGAGATAGAAAGATAGATATAAAGATAGAGCGATAGATAGAGATAGATATAGAAATAGATAGATATAGATAATAGATAGAGATAGATATAGAGATAGATAGATAGATATAGATAATAGATAGAGATAGAAAGATAGATACAGTAGATATAAGAGAGATAGAGATAGATAGATAGATAGATAGAGAGACAGATAGAGAGAGCGAGAGAGATATAAAAAAAAAAAAAACAAACCACGATACTCACCTCTCCTCCTCACTCCCACGCTGATCCCGGCTTCAGTGTCAGGAGCTGCCCCCTCTGCCAGACACACAGCGGGTGCGCGATGTAGTGACGTCATCGCGCACTGGCTGTGAGTCAGGAGCAGAGGGGACTGAGGGCGGCGCCAGCCCTGATGCAGAGCGGCTTACTGGGCTGGGGGCGGGGCCTCTGGGGGTGGAGACCTGAAATGAGATTCACTGCTTCGCAGTGAATATTCATTTCTCTTTAGCAGCGGGGACAGGGGCTTCTGCCTCCTGACACCCGCTGCTACTCCGCTGGCAGGGGCCCCCATAGCAGCTGCATGGTGTGCGACACACCATTGGCTGGGGGCCCCTGGAGCAGCGGGGGCCCTAGGCAACTGCTGGCCCTGTATGCCAGCAGGTGCCAGGGCCCACCAGATGCCAGGGCCCACCGGAGAATCCACCGGTTCTCCGGTGGGCCAGTCCGACGCTGTCCGTGGGCCAGGTCCAGCACCTGCCGCCGGTAGGGTTTTGGCACGACTAATAGTTGCACCGTATCTTCCCCCTTTTTCTCTATCTGATAGAGTAAATCATTCTCCAGAACCATGTAAGGATATGCCAGCCTAGAGCCAGGTTCTACGGGTACCCCATTTATCACTTTTACATTTGTCCTAGCCTGAGAAAGGGTAGGATCCTTTATTTGCTCGCTTTGGAAGTCATCTTTCTGAACTTCTAAATCCGGCAAACGGGGAGGTGGACGGCTGTCGGCCTCCTCCTCTTCCCCGGTCTGCTCCGTATCACCCGCCATAACTGAAAACGGGAACTGCAGGTCATTTCCCGCAGACTCTTCCCCCGAGTCTTCCGGGGAGACATCTTCCAGGGGTTCGAGACCCTCACGTGCCCTGGGAGAAGAATCATCTACACTATTACCCGAGGGCATCAACTGATTCTCCCACAATTGCCAGAAGTGGGGAAAATCCCGGCCCAGGATAACATCATGCAATAACGCCGGGACGAGTCCCACTTTATGTTGCACAGACCCATAGGAAGTAGTAATGCATATGACCGTGGTGAGGTACGAACAGGTGTCTCCATGCACACACGTTACAGAAAATTTGTCTGATGGTCCAGTCGGGGTTGACACCAGACTGGCCTTCACCAGAGTCACCACACTTCCCGAGTCTAACAATGCCACCACATTTTTGCCATCAACAGTTAAATCACACAAGTGTTTTTCCACATCCTTTTGACCGGCATTCATACTCACTACCCGTGCAACCATAGACATGCGGTTTTTAGAGTCAGTGATGTCGCACTGCATGGGTTCAGTAGTCACCGGACAGTTCGCAGCAATATGTCCCATCTCTTGGCAGCGGAAACACCTAACGGGCCCCTTGCTTAGACCATAGTTCGTTACTCTCGGCCTCACAGTGCGGGCAGTCCCGTTTTCCTCCCCCACTGTCTTAGGGATTTTTCCATCTCCCCTACTCCCTGGAACAGTCTTACCGGTTCTACGTGGAGATGATGAAGAACGAGGTGGGGTAGCGTCGTCTCGGAGTCCTTCCGCCACGGAGTAACGTTCAACCAGATCCACCAGTTGATCTGCCGTCGTAGGATTTCCATGGCTTACCCACTTCCTCAGGGCTGGCGGTAGAGCTCTCAGGTACTTGTCCATGACGACTCTCTGGATTATCTCTGGCGCTGTCAACACCTCGGGTTGTAGCCACTTCTTCGTCACGTGGATCAGGTCGAACATCTGTGACCGCGGTGGTTTATCCGGCTGATAAGTCCATTGATGCACTCTCTGTGCACGGACAGCGGTCGTCACTCCCAGCCGGGCCAAGATCTCGGCTTTCAATTTGTCAAAGTCCTGCGCAGCTTCAGGTTCCAAGTCATAATACGCCTTTTGGGCCTCACCGGAAAGAAACGGGGCAATCAGGCCGGCCCATCGTGCCTTCAGCCATTTTTCTCGCACCGCCGTCCGTTCAAACGTGGTCAGGTATGCCTCGACGTCATCTTCGGTCGTCATCTTCTGCCAGTACCGACTCACGTGAATCACTCTCGACTCTGCTTCAAGGTTAACCTCAGGTAAGCTTGCCAGGCGCTGCGCCACCTGCTGGAGAAGCGATCGATCGGTAGTTGTCATGTCCACCAACTCCTTCAGCTGGGCCATCATCACCCGATTAGCTTCTTGCTGGACGGCGGTGGACTGTACCAGTGCTTTCACCACGTCCTCCATGCTCATGCTTGCAACGTGATGCCCGCGTTCTCCACCACAATGTGATAAAACACTCCGGGATCGCCTTTGCTGGGGTCAAAGGTCACGTGCGTTCAGCATAAAACTCAGGCGCAGAGCTGGGATTCGGGTATAACTGACTCTGGGTCCGGTTTATTAATGGTGAAAGCAATGCATAAAGAAATAAAACATAAAACAAATCCTGGCCTGTCCGGCACTAACTAAACAAAGTACAACCTAACTACCAACTGGCGGGCTTCTCCCGTCCAGCCAAACCACAGTTGCCGTGGGCACTGCTTCCACTCACATGTGTCTCTCACACAGACAGGCTCTCTGTGTTCCCAGGCTGAGACACTCACACAACCACCTTGCATCCTTTTATATCCACCTCCCATTATTCATTAGCAAGCAGGTGTGATACTGACCAGACTAGGCCACATAGGAAAGGAATCTGGGCGAGATATACCTGCCCTCATCCACTATTCCCACATGATTCTCACAATGTATATATATATATATATATATATATATATACTGTATATATATTTCATAAAGTTCTACATAGCAGAATAGAAGCTAATTCAATTGTTGGCTTCTGTAAAATCATTCTAAAACTCGACATGAAATGACAAATGGTTTACATACAGTAAACCATTTCACTTCATGTATTTTTTTATATGTCCCTGACTAATAATTAGGATTAGGGTTTGTGTGTAAAATTTGGGACATGTAGGTGTTAAATAAAGGGGTTAATTCTTTGAAAAAAAAATTGTGTGGGCTCCCGCGGTAAATGCGCAACCAAAGAGGGAAAACCAGTGAGTGAGGGCATAATTTAACAGCCATGAGAGGGACCATTGTTTTTGCCCCCCCCGGCTACAAAAATCTGCCCCCAGACACCCCAGGAAAGGCGCATCTATGAGATGCGCCTTTTCTGGCACTTACCCTCTCTATTCCCATTGCCCTGTAGCGGTGGCTAATAGGTTAATATTAATGGGTTAATGTCACCTTGCTATTGGAAGGTGACATTAAGCCGATTAATAATGGAGAGGTGTCAATAAGACACCGATCCATTATTAACCCTAGACTATTAAAGGGTTAAAAAACCACACACAGACATGAATGAAAAATTCTTTTGATGAAATAAAGACACCACGTTTTTGACCAGATTTATTACTCTGCTAATCTATAAATAAACCATCGACCTGTGAAAAAAATAAAATAAAAAGCCATCAATATCCTTACCTCTGTGCTGGTCAGTCACGTCCCCTGCTGCAATCCATCAGAAGGGGTGAAGTGGTTTAGAACGGGACCGGTGCTTATGCGACCAGCCCGCTCTTTTAACCACTGCTAGAATGAATTAGTTCCTCTCTGTGCAGCCTCCCCGGCTGACCGGAGATGAACTAATGATCATGGGAAAGTTTCTGAATTTTACCCAGGCGATGGAGCATTGTCCTGCAAAAAACTCTTGGTTTTCTTGAAAGATGCAGACTTTTTCCTGTACCACTGCTTGAAGAAAGTGTCTTCTGAAAATGAGTAGTATGTTTGAAAGTTGACTTTGAATCCATCTTTAACCTGAAAAGGTTAAGCTAGCTCATCTTTAATAATACCAGCCCATAGCAGTATTCCACCTTCACCTTGCTGGAGTCTGAATCGAACTGGAAGGTTATGTCCGATACTGATACAGCCATGGGCCCATTCATCTGGTCCGTCAAGTCTCACTATTATCTCATGTCCAAAAATCCTTTGAAAAATGTGTCTTCAGATATTTCTTGGCCCAGTCTTGACATTTCAACTTCTGCGTCTTGTTCATTGATGGTCAGGCTTCAGCCCTCCTTACCTCTGCCATGTCACTGAGCACTGACCACCTTGTACGTCTTGGCTCCAGGGAGGCTGCAATTCTGGAATATGACTGTCATGATCGAGGCCGGGTTTTTGCCTTGTCTCTCCTTTCCCGCTCTGGTCATATCAGGGGTTAATTTTCCCTGCCTCATTCCTGTGTCCGGTCTGCTATATCTCTGTGCTGCAACCTGTGTACAGTGATAGTTATATTGCTTGCCTTCGGCATGTGTAGCTGGCTCTGGTGAGTTCCTAATCTGTCCTGCTGCGTACATCTGACTCTACCCGTGTCTGTTGACCTTCCTCCTAAGCGCCCCCGCTCCTTATTTCTCTGTGTGTTTGGATTCCCTGGTATTTGACCTTGGCTCGTCCTTGACCTGATCTGTCTCTCCCTTCTGATTCCTCTGCTATTGACCGGCACTGACCTTTTGCGCCCTCTACTGACTCTGTGTTTTGGATTCCCCTTTGTACTACGTTACTTCTGGTATTAACTCGGCTCTCTGTCTATTCTGCTGCCACCTAGTATTTGCTTCGCTGTAATCCTGCTGGTCTGCTTCATTGCTGGATATTCAGCCCATTCTCCACTCTGCAGCCATCTAGTGGAGTTTACGTTACTCTGCATTAACCCTCAGTATTAAAGCGTGACAATGACAGCACTGGAGGATAATGGGTTCCCGGTTCCATTTTTTGGCAGTTAAAGTGTGTCTTTTTTTTCAACGTTTTATGTGACCTTGTTGACTATTTGTAACAAAACTTTTGGTGGTTCGGTGATCACGCCCCAATATCGTAGCAATTTTTAAAGTGCTGCATCCCTCTGACTTTTAACAATTTTTTACTTTTCAGTCAGGTAAATCTCTTTTGTGCCCATTTTGCCTGAGGAAACCAAGCTGCCTAAGAATTCTGCACACCTTGATAAAGGTGTTGAGATCTTTAGGCCACACACTCCCCCATTTCACAAATAAACATCACCTCATCTGCTTCATCCAATAAGTATTCAAGTTTATACAGCTTGGAGTTGGAAAATATACATAAAAATAATGATGTTATGAAAATACTCCCCTTGTTAGGCGTCGGGTTCCTGCCACTGCACAGCAGGAATCCAGAGCTTTGCACCCAGCGGTCTCCCATTCTTCTTCAGCCACAGAGAAGCCTGCTCAGCAGATTCATCGGTCCTGGCGCTCTGCCCAGGCTAGCTCCGTGGGTTTGCTAGCTGCTGCCACCTCTGGCACAGCAATGACAATGCATGCTGCTCAGCAGCGAGATTCTCCAGGGGCTAAGTCCTCATGTCGGGCCACTGAGCATGCCTGTGGAGTGATCTCCCATTGGAGATCGAGGGTCACGTGCTCAGGTCCTGCTCGTGTTCGGATTGGCCCATCCGAGAAGCCAGGAAGGTCCCGGACGCCCGTGGCTATAAAAGGTTTGCATGGCCGCTCGCCCATGCGCTAGTATAGACTGAAATAGTTTGGAGTGTATGATGATGGATGCATGTATCTGGTGACTGACTCATTATGAAACCCCTTCCCTCTGATAATATGAATGTGGTTAGGGTTTAGAATCCGAGTCAGCGCCTGTCAGTGGCTAGTCTATAGGCCACAGTGCATACCAGCCATCTGCACACTAGCGTCCGATGGTGTCGCCCACTGCAGGGCACTAACGAACCGCGGCAAGTGACAGCCACGCCGGTGCAACGCCTTGCGCAACGCCTTGCGCAACCTGTGCGCTTACCTGGCCCAACCCAGGGCGATTAGTGGCGTCCACCTGAGTGGCACTGTGCACACTTGCACACTTGATTTAACCCTTGCTGGCATCGCAGTCATGGTGCCGAGTGCTAGTGGTCTAGAGGGACTTCAGTCCTGCGGTCTAAGGGCTGAGTTCTGTGACTATACGCTAGCGCTCACACTGCCGAGCTCTGTGACCAATAACAGGCTACGGCATTTATTTTTTGGTGGTAGTGCGACTCTGAGAGATAAGAGTCCGCCTCTGTACACATTGGGGTGAGGTTAACCCCGTGTGTCCCATTATTATACCGCCATATAGCGTCTGCCATTACCGAGCAGCAGTTAACACCTCTGCACGGTGGACCCCGGGCTGCGAACGCACCTAAAAAACCATCTTTATTATTTGGTGTGTTCCGCCAGCCCGTAACACCCCTGCCTAATTGTTCATAAAGTGTATGTAACCTGAAAGCAGCATGATGTAAGGGCAGAGAATCTGATTCCAGTGATGTGTCACTAAGCTGCGTGCTGTTGTTTAAATAAAATCAGTGTTTTATCGATAGGAAATTATAACTACAGGACTAGCTGCCTCGTGTCTCCTAGTCAACTGCTTTCTGCAACCTGCCACCCACCACTGATTAGCACTAGTGATGAGCAAGTATACTTGTTGCTCGGGTTTCCCCGAGCGTGCTTGGGTGTCCTCCGAATATTTTGGCGTGCTCGGAGATTTTGTTTGTGTCGACACAACTGCATGATTTACGGCTGCTAGACAGCCGGAGTACATGTGGGGATTCCCTAACAAACAGGCATTCCCCACATGTATTTAGGCTGTACAGCAGCCGTAAATCATGCAGCTGCGTCAACACAAACTAAATCTTCAAGCACGCCAAAATACTCAGAGGACACCCGAGCATGCTTGGGAAAACCAGAGCAACGAGTATGCTCACTCATCACTAATTAGCACCTTTCTGTCAATATATAGTGTACTTAGAAAGTTGTGAATTAGTGGTGTGGGCTGGGTTATACAGGTCTCAGCATTCAGAGCACAGCTACATCTGCAGCAGAGAAAACTGATTTTGGCACACCTGCTGCACCCAGTAAACTAAGACATACATCGCTGTTATCAGATTTCTGCCTCTACATCATGCTGCTCTCAGATATGGTAGCAAAATTATCTTTAATCGATGCGGGTCCTCTAAACCATCTTTGCTTTCCTTAAATCCTAATGATTGGTGTGGGTTCTAGAGGTCAGACCCCAACTGATCACACACTGAATGTATATCCTACCAATATACCATTTATAAGTTCAAATTGTCCATTCATCTGGGTCGCCCACCCAGGGCTGTGGGTACTCGGTACCGGGCCGGTGTCAGGGGAATGTGCCACAGTAGCGGTGACCAATATCAATGTCGGTGGTGTTAAAGGTGTTAAGAGTTTATTGGTATAGTTCTTGACACCACCAGTGGTATTTGGCAAGTGAGGTGTTAGCCAACGCTGCGTACAGATCCTCTTGGACTGATGGTGTGGTGCAGCAGAGATGGTATAGCTCCCCACAGGTGGAGCTGTAGTCCCAGGGCAGTGTAGGTGCAATGGATGAGGAGAGGCACAGGATGGTGTAGATGTTGTTACCCAGGTATAGATATGCGGGAATAACTGGAGGGCACCAAAGTATGCGGTTCCAAAGCTTTACTCACTGTTTGCAGTTCACACCACTGCCTGCCTCCGTACTGTGTTCTCCAGGTCAGGGCTCCAGCCAACCTCCAGGCAGGACAGGACTCTCCAATATGTACCTTCACTGAACGACTCCTCAAATGCGCCTTTAGGTGCGAAGCACTCCAGTACTTAGTTACCCTGCAATGCCTCTCTCTAGATGTTCCTAGTCTTTACTTGTATGACAGACAGCTGCAGCCTGCTTCGGGGACTCCTCTCCTGAGTCCTGGCTCTCTATCTGTTTCGCTGTTGTATCCCAAGTCTATGGTGGGAGTAAGGCGTTAGCGGCTCACTACTCCTCCGGTGTCTGTTGCCGGATATAAAGATCCAATCAACCTCTGGGACCGGGCCCCGGCCTTTGCGCTGAGAACCTATAGGCAGGGTTCCTATCCAACCCACTCCTCCTCTCTGTTCTCCTTCTCCTTCGTTCCGATCTGTTCTATCTCTCTCTTATGGAATCTGTAGTTTTCAGTCTACGTCTCTTTCTCCTTCTCTTCCTTCCCTGAGAAGCTCGTTCCACTAAGACCAGTCCTCAGCCTCTCCTGTCTGACTGCCTTCCTCCGCCTTGAGCTCCTCTCAGGCTGACCTGCTGTCAGCCTGCACTCTCTTCTCTAGGTCTCTCCCCAGACTGACCCCTTCTGGGTCTCTCCCAGACTGACCTGAAATCCTACACTTTCCCTCTCTTTTATATCATCTAACTCCACCTGCCTCCCAGCACATCTTGTGTTACGAAGCAGGGTTCCACGAGGGGTGCTCTGCTAACCCCCAGCCTGTAGCTGTTAGGTGGCCCCACTGAACTATCCTGTGTGTGGAATGCAGGTGTGGAGCATGGTCAGGAGTTCCACTACACCTTAGGAGAAGGTGCAGTACCTCTGTGGCGACTGAAGCCTCAGGGGCATCACACATCTCCGACAAGGAAGCAGATTTACTGAGCTGCAATTGGTTGCTGTGTGAAAGGGGGGGCGGCAGTTCGTTTGATGCAGTGAGTAACCGGAGACAGAGAAAGGGTTAACAAGTATTTACTAAACAATTGATAACAGTAATACTCCTAGCAGGGAGGTAAAGGCAATGGCAAAGATTATACAAGATAAACGTAACACTTATCGGTTGAAGTTCTGACAGGGGGAAGGCTGGAATATCTCCCGGCGACGTCTCAAAAGTTGCACAAAGTCTCTGGCTCTGTTACGAAGAAACAAATAACACTGTCACCCGACAGTGCCGAAGGAATCAGTCCTCTTTGTATTTGGTATGCTGAAACGTGGAAACAGTCCTTTGCTTGAATGTCCCAGAAATGGCACTGGGCATGGGTCGCGGGTATGTGTACTAGCCGCAACAATCCGCGGTCTTTCGGAGTAGTCCTTAAGCTGTTGTTCCAGTTTCTTGGGTAAAACAGGGGCAGTCAGCGGTACAGTTGCAGACGGTAATTCAATAGCGTCAAGAGTATTCTCAAAGTCAACACATGGAGGTCTGGGAACAGAGGAGTCGACAGTAGGAGCTGCGGAGAGGGAGTCAACTGTTTCCTGTAGACTTCCCGCTAAATCTGACGCATTCCCGCCCTCAGACTCACTTAAGTACCCCGCGCCCCCTGCTGTCTGACCAGATGGTCTCTCCCTCTCAGAGGACATCTCCCCCACTAGCAGTGGTGACAGCCCTGATAGTTTCGACCTTAAAGGGCACCACACACTGCTGACTCCGTCTTGTCTCACTTCCGTACACCTGCAAGGAAAAAAAGGTGTTCTACTTTTTAAATAGTTTTCAGAAAATTTCCCCAATGTTTTCACTTTGCAATATATTTTATTGGAGGAAGCGCTTGACTTAAAATAATTTCTGTTTGGTGAACCAGCAAGGCATCCCTGCAACAGTAGATTCCTGGCACAGCCATGCAAGTACAACAAGGTTGTGTTATATAACATAAATAGGGAGTTAAATCTGCGCAGTAATTTACAGGGTGTCCTTAAAGTCTGGACACATAGGCAAAGACACATATTTTCAAGAAATGGAATTTGTTAACTGCATTTTAATCAATTGGAATATTAAATAACTTCTTCAATATGATTTCCATCATTTGTGATGCAAAGGTTGACACTCTTTGCAAAATTCTATTATAGTTAATAAAATTAAACTACGATAATAACAATGATAGATAATGAGAACTCCTATGTCTCCAGACTATTATAGCAGTAAAAAAGGGCTGACAATAAATATTTTTTTATCTATTTACTTTTTTTAATGTATTTTAGTCAGTTAAAAAATACATATAGAGAACAGCACAAATGTGAGATCAATCAAATGACCAATTTTTACATAATGGTGACAAACAACCGCCCCTTCCCCAGATATTATATTTTAGGTGTGAGCAGGTAAGGCCTGTTTCACACTTCAGTTTTATGTCGTCACAGTCCGCCTTTTCGACACAGACAAAAAACGTTCCTATGGACGTTTTTTTTTCCTGACGGACCCCAATTTTATGACGGATCCGCTGCACAACGGACGCAACGGAAGGCCATCCATCACAATCCGCCGGCAATACAAGTCTATGGGGAAAAAAATCCGCCGGGCAAATTCATCAGATCCGTTTTTTTCCCCAAACGGTGGATTGACGCCTGCAAACGGAAGTGTGAAACAGGCCTAAGATATAACTTTGTAGTCTACCAATCTTTGCTATTCACAGTGTACTAATTTCATTGTCCCCCTGCACTAGTGCATGACGTTAAAATTTGTTTGCATTGCTTTAGATTTTTAAAAATGAACCTTAGAAAATAAGAGTTTAATGTGTTCAGTTTTGATACCTTCATCCTCCTATGCCCTTCTTTAAAAAAAAAATCCCCTTGAAGTGTCGTGTAGAAAACAAAACTCTGATGGCACCGAGGCAAATAAAAAGAGGAAGTAGAATCTCTTTTCATGTAGTTGTAGCTTTAGTTTTGTAAAGAGAAAACTTCCCCTTCAGCTCCAGCAGACAGATGAGACGGTGTCAGCTTCTGAATTGAACGTATATTTTGGCAGCAAGTTGGGCACATTTATATATTAGCTTTTGGTCATTTTCCTCAGTTGGATAACTATATTATAAAGGTAAGAGTCACGATTATGCAAATATTTTGAATACTGTACACCGTATGTTATTTTGCACATTCTATACTTTCTAAAAACTTGGTGATGTATTTTCCTTGTCCCCCCCCCTCCCAAGACTGTTGAAACAGATCTGCCTTTTAAGGTGCAAAAAAGAAGGGTATAGGCGATAAGTTATCATTTTAGGTATTAAAGGCTGCTCCTCAATCCAGGACTATATTCAATATACTGTTCATGTATATATATTGTTGTATATATAAATATATGTAAATATTTTAATCATTGTACCAAGATGCCGACTTCAGTGGTTCTGACTACTTGGACACCCATCAGTCTGAATGGAGTGGCAGTCGAGCTTGTATGGCTCAGCTCAACTAATCAAATACAATATATGACTACAAGAGATAGCTGAGTACGGGGCAACATTCTGTGGATATGAGAGTCATTAATATCCCTTCTGCACAAATGGAGTTAAATTACTAGATATGATACTAGTAAAGGGGCCAGTGGATACCCCACTTCCCTTCTATCACACGCTTTCTTTTTCTCCCCCCTTTTCCTTACCTTCTTCCTCTTCCTCCACTTTCCTGTATTTTCCTTTATTAGTTTCTTTGTGTTTCTTCTCATTTTCTTTCTTGTGTACTGTACATCAATTTACTCTTTTTGAAAGTGTTTGACGGGTTTTATGTTATATAATAACTAATATGTGATACAAATACCGTAATATCATTGCTCATTTATTCTCTCACTATTCTCTGGCACTGTACACTTAATAACAATTTTATTAACAATAACAATTAATATCAATTTGTACACTGGATGTGGCGTGATTATATAATATTCTGTAATGAAAATTACTGTAATATAGAGGAGCTGGAGAGATGCGTAAAAAGTTTTAAATGTGTTCGGAGGTCTACTTTTTAATCAGAGGTTAGAACAGGAAACACTTGTTCATTCACAGACAAAGACCACCTTAGGCATCATTCAGACGTCCATTTTTTTTCTGTGTGTCCATTTTTACAATCCGTGTGTCATCCCTTGTTTTTTCTTCAATGCAATAAAAAATTCCAAGTTTCTTTGTCTCATTAAATAATAAAAACAGACAGCACTTGGATTAGATGGCATCAATGTGCTGGCCCTTTTTCTCACGGATCCATTGATTTGAATAAGCAAGTTTGATCTGTGACTTGGATGAAAAAAGGACATTTTTTTTTTCCTTTATTGCAGTTTGTAAAAACACAAACATTGAAATAGCTGCACAAACTATAATGGGTATGTGTTCTTTCTGTGGAGAACATGGATACAAAACGTACTCGAAAAACGGACATCTGAATTTTCTCCAAATATTACAAAATCTAAGTGAAGGTAAACACATATTCGTTTCATGCAACAGTAGTGATCTAACACGTAAATAATCTCATTATTGTATAAAAATGTTCTTTATGTGTGGTCAATACAAAGAACTCCTCCATGATTTATTCTTTCCACGGACTTTTAAAGTCAAGTTCCCAAGATGAGTTTTTTGACTCTGCACACTTCGCTGCTAAAAAAACCCCCCCAGCATCTTACACTTTCAGCAAAATGGATGGGATTTATGGAAATCTCATGCCCACTGGGCTTTATTTACGTAGCGTAAGCTAACCTACAGAGCATTTTTGAAATTCGCAATATGTCAATGTGTCTCTAGGGTACGCTGAATTTATGTGTTGCTTCAGGGTATGCACACACATAGCATTGTCTATGGGCACATGGAGTCTTTTTGCTGAGTTTTCAGAGCAGAAACTGAACAGAAACTCCCAATTTTTGAGCTTAGAATTTTTGAGAAGTATTTGTAGTATGTATGTGCACATGGCGTCAATTAGTCACCGGTACAGTCGCCAAGTTTTCCCAGGCGAAATCACTTCAGAAAAATGCTGGCGATCATTTTCTTGAGATGGTATCACCAGCAGCTTTGTAGTTGTTCTTATGGTGGTTCTGCCGCTGCTGTCTTCTACGCTACACTGTTAAGTAAAGGGGAGACCACCCCAAGAATGAACCTGAAGTGGGTAAAAGAGGTAATATAAGACAGAATATGTGCAAAGCAATGGCATCTTGACATTGCTGTGCACTGTGCTCATTTTACAGGGCACTATTGCTGCATTTTTTCAGATGGATTCACGTGTGCACATACCATTGGAGAGATTCTGCTCAGCGAATATTTGCACATAGTCTTTTTGCTGTTTTTTTTTTTTTTTAGAGGAAACAACAGAACTGCAAAGTTTTTGAGTTTTGCATTTTTTTTAGGATTTGACGAGTTTCCTTTCAGTTTCCACTCCAAACACTCCTCAAAAAACTTTGTATGCACATAACCACTTTCTGCCCCCCCAAAAATCAGCAAAAAGACTACTGAGTGTGCACATACCCACCGAGTTTGCTTTAAGGGAATGTCTTTTAGAAGTCAGGGTACCCGCTAAACTTTGAAAACAGGACGCTTCAGGAAAATGCTGGCAGCGATTGTCCTTAAAGGGGTTGTGTGTGACTGCATACTTATGAATCCCCCAAGGCACACACTGTTGGGTATGTTTGTGTTATACATTCTCCAGGCCAGAGCCCGTCTAATGGGAGTGGCCTTGCTTCCTACAAGTGCACGGAAGTGACGCCGCGTCCATTGGCTGGGAGTATAACTCATACTTACCCTCTGGTCCCAGTTTGGCCTGGACAACCCCATTAAGCATGTTCTTTGACGTCTCTCTGGTTGTTTTTGAAGCAGTTTTGCTGCCCTGGCAGCCTGTTTTGCTTTTTTTAATGTACATAAAAACTAGTTAGCGCCTTTCACCTGAAGAATAGTCTGTCACTTCTTTAAACAACTACGCAGCTTTTGAAACCTAAATCAGTTAAAAGAAGCTAAAAAGACTGTACATAGCAAGTCATTTTGACATTTCCTTGAATATATTCATTATTTTTTAGAATTTTCAAGCTATTCTGTTGTCTGAAATCGGCCTGAAAAAGACATCATGTGCACATACTCTGACGCCGGTTTCACACATCAGTTTTTTCTTTGTCCGTTAAAAACTGACCATTTTTTTTTTCGTTTTGCAAAAAAGGACATGGAAGAGGCACATTGCTTGTAATGAGTCCTTGATCTAGCTATAAAAAAAACAGATAGTACGTGTACCAAAATAACTGATGTATGATAGGGCTCTAATGCTGAACTCTGCTGTCCGCCATTGGTTTGAGATAATACCTATCATTGCTATATATTTTTTCAATTTGTTGGTATGTCCAGCGGACTACAACATATAAGTACAACAGGATGGGAAAAAGGAGATGAAGGCCCTAACGGTTGGGAGCGGGGAATGGGACATTTCCTGAAACCAAACTCTGCCTTTCCCTAAGCTTCCCTAACGCCCCATGCAGGTCCTTCTGCCCCTGTCGCTGTCATGTGCCTAGTCCCTGACTGTCACCTCTACTAACCCTGGCCAGTGCATTGGCCAACAAGGAAGCTAGCCTAACCACTGCACATGGTAACACATAGGGGAATAGACAAACATGCGACAGACAAAAAAGGATTTTACTCAGCTCAGAATCTGCTGCTAAACTCCACAGCAGCAGAGTAAATGATACCAGGATAACAGGACTCCAACAGTGGCAATACCACAGTCACCAGCGAGCTCCACACACCTAGCTGGTCTGCATAGAAGAAAACGTTATAACCGACGATCAGCTGATGAGTCATGTGACTATTTAAAGGGAGGTGGGAGTTGTTACCTGCAAACATCGGCTGACCAGCTTAAAAGAAACTGGTAGCTAGAGACTAACATTATCTCTTGCTGGACCAAAGGAAAAAAGCAACATTCAATTTCCTTAAGAATTTGTGACAGTTAGTATTTCAATTATATATTCAGGGATGCTAATTAGTGATGAGCGAGTATACTCGTTACTCGAGATTTCCCAAGCATGCTCGGGTGATCTCGAGTAATGAGTGTACTCGCTCATGACTAATGCTAATATCTGCTTTGTTCTCCGCCAATGGTGAGATAATCTTGTGTATATTGTACTGTATGAATGTAAAGACTTTACAGTTATTTCTGTACACCAGCAACAAACAGCAGGAAGAAGCCTGCTGGAACAGAAGATAAAATCGTCCTGAAAGACAAGTGTACAGGACCACACCATGCATTGAAGAATAGGGTGTATTCTAAACATAGATTAGCTTGATGATGTGCCATATCTGTGGTGGATGCATATGAGCTGAACACATTGTTCCAGAACTGTGCTGGATGTCTTCTGCTGTTTTACACATTCATCAGTCATCTGGTTGCAGGCATCAATTCAGAGAGGTGGGACTAGTCAGGAGCACAATGGAGAGAGGAAAGTATCTGTAGCACTGAGGAGGGGCAGGGTGCTGCTGTGAAACTTAGAAGAGGGTTCTCATTCAGCTATGTGAATCTGGATATATAGAAGGGCAGATGAAGATTAAAAAAAACCCACAAAGGTACAAGAAGGAACAAGAGAGAATCCTTATCTTAAAGTATGCATGTACTTTGCAAAATATATTGCGATTGTGAGAATAACCCTTTTTTAAGCAAGTTACAGCAATTAAACAGATTGCGTCCCATAGCACAGATAGAAATGGGAACTTGTTCTGTTGTTGGGTCAAAGACAATCTGTCCCACTCTAGCTACATTTTAAAGACTTTTGTTAAGAACTGAATCTCCTGCAATGATTGTTCTTTTTTGAACATAGCTGTATGCCAGCTTTAGAGAAATGGAAACCCACTGTTTCTCCATGAAACTTTCACAAACTGTTGTGGTTTTAGAATGAAGCCACTGACTGACAGTAGTTCAACTGTCTAATTTCATTTCATGTTTTGTCTGTTTGGAATTGTTCTGTGCTATTTTCATGACAAATCGCCTCTTTTGCATCATTCTGTTTACTTGTAAACTACTTCCTGTTTCATAGTGTAACATTGTTGGGTGTGTGTACCCACTGCGCCATGGGCTGGGCTTACTTTTGAGTGGCATAACTAAGTGACTACCTGGTATTCACTAGAGCTTCTGATGAGGATAGGCTTGACCACAGGTAGTTGTAAGGAGTACAGGGGCTAGTTTCATGCCCTGCTCTCCTTGCATATGTCCCTGTTAAAAGCGGTATATTCCATATGTTGTGTAATGTCGATATATTGTGCATTGCATTGTACCTATGTTTATGTGTTGCGAAGATACAGGGATAGTGTAGAACTTAGACCAGTAGGGGGAGCACAATAGCATATGATAGGGATTAGTTAGACCAATAGGATTTGTCTGGTTAGAAGGGGCTAAGAAAGAGTAGTTGGGGAGCTTCCTGGAGTTAGTTAGTGTAAGCCGGAAGCAAGGACAGTACAGTCGTGTCAAGAGGAACGTTTAGAGGAGCCCAGCGGTCCAGGGCCTAAGAGCTGACAGTCACACGGTGGTGGAGGAATATCAGGGCAGCATAAGAATGGTAGTAGCTAACTTCGTGGGAACAACCCTTAACGTCCGAGGCCTTAGGCTCTTCTATTCTGGAAAGGAATAGAAGAGCCATCCTTTCAGGAAGCTGCGGTACCGGTGGATACGGTACGGAAATGTGATATTCCTGGAGGACTGTGGGACAGTACAGGTAATGGAATGGTCATATTCTGCGAAGAATCTTGTGCTGTTTCTGTGACTAAACTGGATGAGCTGAGTAAAATTGTTTTGCTGAAAATGAACTTGGACTCTGATTATCATTGTGTGGTGCTAGGAGAAAAGGAGCCCTGGCAGCTTGGAACGGACCCTGCCTTACAAGTGAGTGGACTACAATGTATTAATGTGGCGGGGAGCCAGGGTGTGCCAGTACTGCCACCGTCAGCCACGAATGCCCCCCTGGCCTCCGTTAGTCACTAGGTACTATTACCGGGCAGACCCTGGATCTGCAGCAGCTGACTGGAGGGTCAAAGACATGGGTACAAGGTACAGGTGGACAAAGAAAAAGATGTGATAACAATCTGAGGTCAGTGCAGGCAGCACAGTTTCAATATACGTAGCCAAGGTCAGGAGCAGAAAAATCAGAATAAATAAGTAGGCCAGTCAGGTGATAAAACACGAGAGATAATAAAAGAGTGCACCTTACAGGAAACTAGACAGGAACTGAACTAGAACCACCTTAGATCAGGCGATGAGTTATGGGAAGAGCCCCCTAATAAACCCCCCAACTGCTTGGGCATAGGTCAGGGAAGCTAACCTCTGTAGAGGACATAGTGACGATAATTCCTGCAGAATCTGGTCATGTTTCCCTGTAGCCAGGTGGACACTAACCAGCAACAGGAGGCAGCTCAGCGAGACAGTCTGAGACTGCAGTGAGTAGGGCGGCACTTACCACCTGTGCAAGTCACCGATGTGACACATATGCCTTTATGTTTCACAGGTGCCCTACAAACACATGGATTTCCTTTTTTTGTAGAAATAAAAGTTATCAAATCACATCTTTTCTTTCATAGCCATATAATTGCTCAATAACTTTTTTTCCAAAACATTCACATTTTTGTAAGGCCAGAAAATAGCATATATATATATATATATATATATATATATATATATATATATATATATACACTCACTGGCCACTTTATTAGGTACACCATGCTAGTAACGGGTTGGACCCCCTTTTGCCTTCAGAACTGCCTCAATTCTTCGTGGCAGAGATTCAACAAGGTGCTGGAAGCATTCCTCAGAGATTTTGGACCATATTGACATGATGGCATCACACAGTTGGCGCAGATTTGTCGGCTGCACATCCCTGATGCGAATCTCCCGTTCCACCACATCCCAAAGATGCTCTATTGGATTGAGATCTGGTGACTGAGGAGGCCATTTGAGTACAGTGAACTCATTGTCATGTTCAAGAAACCAATCTGAGATGATTCGAGCTTTATGACATGGCGCATTATCCTGCTGAAAGTAGCCATCAGATGCCTGTTCTTAGCTGAGAGGAGTGGTACCCAGTGTGGTCTTCTGCTGCTGTAGCCCATCTGCCTCAAAGTTCGACGCACTGTGCGTTCAGAGATGCTCTTCTGCCTACCTTGGTTGTAACGGGTGGCAATTTGAGTCACTGTTGCCTTTCTATCAGCTCGAACCAGTCTGCCCATTCTCCTCTGACCTCTGGCATCAACAAGGCATTTCCGGCCACAGAACTGCCGCTCACTGGATTTTTTTTCTTTTTCGGACAATTCTCTGTAAACCCTAGAGATGGTTGTGCGTGAAAATCCCAGTAGATCAGCAGTTTCTGAAATACTCAGACCAGCCCTTCTGGCACCAACAATCATGCCACGTTCAAAGGCACTCAAATCACCTTTCTTCCCCATACTGATGCTCGGTTTGAACTGCAGGAGATTGTCTTGACCATGTCTACATGCCTAAATGCACTGAGTTGCCGCCATGTGATTGGCTGATTAGAAATTAAGTCTTAACACACAGTTGGACAGGTGTACCTAATAAAGTGGCCAGTGAGTGTATATCTCCTCAAGATGAAAGCAGCACACCAAAAGAATTCCAGTCAAAGTGCTATTGGCCCATCTGGCTAGTTGCCCAGCGATGTGTCGATCCTGGGAGTTATGGACCTTTTTCAAGCCTTGAGAAAGGTCCACAACTCCCAGGACCGAAACGTCGCTGTATGGGCAACTAGCCAGATGGGATAATAAATAGCACTTTGACAGGAATTCTTTTGGTGTGCTGCTTTCATCTTGAGGACTATTTTTGAGGTTTGGTATATGCCTGGAAGGCTTGCACCCGTATTGTCTGTTCATTTTTTGTGCTGCTTTTTCCCTTTTTTTCACACACACATATAAAAATAGTATTAACAATGTAGCTGAAATAATAATTTACTGGCTGTGATTTAGGCGGCGTATAACCATTAGTCAGCAACAGGTTTTCACAGCTTATTGATTTCATTTTACATTTCAAACTTAAGAATATTTTTAATAAATACATAATATTTCTGTTATTTAATTTTATTTGAATAGGCACTATGAAATATCATAGATATTATGTGCATAGTGTACATATCTGTTAGCATTACTACTGCAAAATAAAGAGTGATGATAAAGTTCATTATCATTACAGTAAATATTTCCTTTATTTCCTTTATGTTTTTCCTTATACAGCTATGCTTTCAGAGGGATACCTGTGTAAAATCCAGGCTCAATATGACAATGGGATGAGCATGTTGCATGGCAAGAATGGAACTAAAGGACCAAAAGAAGTGGCTGGTGTATGTACTATCAATTATTTGTCTGCACAGGAAACGCGAAGCAGAAGGATTTTCAGAAAATTTGGTTCATTTGAAAAGCACAAATATCAAAAAACAAGAGAGGCTGAGAACAATATCCAGGAAATAGCAGAAGGCTTGATGTATGAAAGTGAAAAATCACCCTCTGCGAGCATAAGTCGGAACTCAAGCTTGAATAAAGAGACCTATTTGGTTCCGTCATCTTGTCAACATATCTGTAGGGACTATAATGACTTACATGTAGCTGGGGACCAGGTGATGGCTATCAACTCAACCATGAGTGATTTCACTAGTAATAGCAGCTTTGAATTTTGTGAGGGCCCATTTTTACAATCTTCTGAGATCCCTTCTAACATGGAATCTTTAGGTGTCCAAGCCAATATCACCAAAAAAGGTAGCAAACGTAATTCGTGGAAAGTATGCAGTGATAAAGATAAGAGCATCATTAACCATGAGCAACCAATGTCGAATTCAGTTCTCAATGAATACTTGGAAAAAAAGGTTATTGAGCTCTATAAGCAATACATGATGGACATAAGCTGCAGTGCATCTACAAACCACATCATGAACTCGGAGGTCATCATGAACAACATCCAACAGATAAGCATGCAGTTGTCACGAGAGCAAAACATGGAAACAAACAAGGCCAAAGACATGGTCATCAGTTACTTGCTGAGACTTGCAAGTGAGAAACAGTCTAATGTGATTAGCACTCCGGATCTTCAGATCTCATCTAATCTTGTTTGAGAAAATACTAATAGCTACTAAATGGATATGCAATAATTGTTATAGTCAAGGAGGACTGCATAATTGTAATAGTTGCATAATTTAGAATTAGAAAAAAAACCCTTAGATATTAACATATATTTATCGCTGTTTGTCCTGACACCTTTGATCTGCATGTCTGTTGCTACTTTAGCATAACACAGCTATCAATTCCCCTTTAATTACACTGTCTAAGCTAGATACAGTATGTGACGCTAACGAATAAGATCTTAACCCCTTAAGGGTACAACCAGTGTTTGTGCTTTCATTTTTTTCATCTCATTTTTACAAGAGCCATATTTTTTTCCCAACTGACATAACCGTATGAGGGTTTGTTTTTGACATGTTGCAGTTTTCAATGACACCATTTTTATTACCATATAATGTACTCAAAAAGAGAAAAAAAAAATCTAAGTGAGGTCAAATAGTGAAAATAAATGCAATTCTGAAATTGTTGTTTGTTTCGTTTTTACAATGTGCATAGTGCATAAACACAACTTTGTCACAGCTCCAGGTCAGTACAAAGCCAGCTTTGCAGAGGTTTTTTTCTAGTACTTGTGGCTTAAAAAAGTCTTAAAGTAAGTAAAAAATGTGGTTTGTGACGCTCTTTTGCAAGACTCATAACTCTTATTTTTTCATTGATGGAGCTGTAGATTTTTCATTTGTACTATTTTGTGCTACTTACAAGAGAAAGAAGTGTGTATAATGGATGCAATCAACCCTAGGGTCATAACCACAATATAACACAAAAATATATAAACAAATGAATACATTTTATTAACACAAAAAATTCCACACAAAGAGTGACATTGATAAGAATAAAAACAATTTAAAAAGGCCAGGACAAAATGGCCGTGTGTAACACTCCAAAAAAGGTTCTAAAATAAGAACCTAATGCTCCACTCCTCCACGATGCTAAGGCAAAGGGTTTCTATATACAGTACTCTATACAGCAAAGATGCAAAAATAATGCACAAGACAATAATTCAATAGATAAAGATGTCAAATAAAATAATATAATACACATAATAATACCAGCAAAAAATCTCAAATGCCCATGCTATATGGCGACTCAACATGATACTTCAAACAAAGAGAAACAACGAGCATATATTTCCAAAAATTCAATGAAATGTGTATATCAAAAATTATTTTAATAATTTATCAATACATTGTACAGAAATTATGTAATATATTAATTACAAAAATGCATGAGCATATATTAAAATCATGTGACTAACTCCATGGGTCAATGAAATGACCAGAGAGTATGGGACCAGACTGCATTACAACACATGTATCAATAAAATTATCACCATTAAGGTTCTTAAATCATTCCAATACATGTGCTTAGCGGTATAGAAAAAACAATTAAATCAATGAAAATACAGTGTGCTGTAATTACCTAGTGCATATCAATCATAATACGGCTAAGTAAACATCACATGATGAGGGTAAATAATTGTTACCAATACTAAGATAACCTCATATTGACACAGTGTTGTGCCTTTACATATACATCATCTAGTGCATTGTAAGAGAGGAAATAGTAAGGAATATTTACCCATAACGGTGTGTATAAAGTCCAGTCTGGACCCGGGTCATATACACCGACGCGCATTTCGCAACGCAGGATGTCGCTTCCTCAGGGGGCGTGGCCTAATCCCGGTCTCAGTCGGGTATTTATAATGATTAATTCCGGTCATGTGACCAAAGTGAAAAGTGACCAGTGCGCAGGCGTGGAACGCAGAAGTGCGCTACCCACCGCTACCAAACCTCGGTCTCAGCACACAAAAGACCGGTGACGTGATGGGGCCGGTACCAAGCACACAATCATGCCACACAGATGCGGCATAATACCAAGAATGAGAGCAATGGGGCCACACATCCGCAACAAAATGTGAACAGTGAATCGCATAGTATCGAATTACCATAAATGGTGAAGTGCAAATAAATAAAAATGTAAAAAGAAATGATAAAATGTTATCCATATATACAAAAAGTTTATTAAAAAATATATAAATAAAAAGTGCATAAGTGAATAGTGACATAATAAACATGATAAGTGTATAAATATAATGTATATTTCATCTCATGTATTTTATCTCACAAAACAGAACATATATATTCATAGCATTTTATCATACATCCAATATTAAAAATACCTATCCATGCTCAAGACAATGATACTCAAATAGCAAAAGCAAAAATTGCAATAGGCGCAAAAGGTATAAGAAAAATTTCTATAACGACAGATTTCCTATACTATTGTCCAATAAAACAGGAACTATGATTAGTCAAATTCTATTGATAGAATCCTACATATTATTGTTATTTATTTTATACATTTTTCGTAATTTCTTCATTCTATCGTTTTCTTTTCCTTGTTATTCTTTATCATCTTCCTTTTATTTGAACTATCTTTCTTCATGTCATTTTTCATATTCCCATTTTCATTGCTCCCTGATAGAATATTATCCAAAATATTGCTGAAGCTGATGATGCACATGTCCATCGCACACTAGCAACTAAAAATAAAACAACCAAGACAGAAATTAAAATCCAATGGTATCAGATAGAGACAATAACCTACAAAAAAATATATATATGGATTTATAAAAAGGAGGAAAACCCCTGAGTCTCATTGAGACCCATAGGGGTCATCGTGTCCAATATTGTAATCCACTTGCACTCTCTTTGTGCGAGAAGGCGTTGAATATCTCCTCCTCTAATACCACACTGGACACGATCAATCCCCCGCACCGAGAGAAACTTAGGATCACACTTGTGGAACTGCAAAAAATGACGGGGTAGGGTTTTCAATTGGACTATATCAGTAGCATTCTCTGCCGCCATTATATCACGTACGTGTTCACGCATTCGTGTACCTAGACGCCTGGATGACATACCAATATACACCTTAGGGCAGCTGCACCTTGCATAATATATGAAATAATAATAATATGCAGGATTCTATCAATAGAATTTGACTAATCATAGTTCCTGTTTTATTGGACAATATTATAGGAAATCTGTCGCTATGGAAATTTTTCTTATACCTTTTGCTCCTATTGCAATTTTTTGCTTTTGCTATTTGAGTATCATTGTCTTGAGCATGGATATGTATTTTTAATATTGGATGTATGATAAAATGCTATGAATATATATGTTCTGTTTTGTGAGATAAAATACATGAGATAAAATATACATTATATTTATACACTTATCATGTTTATTATATCACTATGCACTTTTTATTTATATATTTTTTAATAAACTTTTTGTATATATGGATAACATTTTATCATTTCTTTTTACATTTTTATTTATTTGCACTTCACCATTTATGGTAATTCGATACTATGCGGTTCACTGTTCACATTTTGTTGCGGATGTGTGGCCCCATTGCTCTCATCCTTGGTATTATGCTGCATCTGTGTGGCGTGATTGTGTGCTTGGTACCGGCCCCATCACGTCACCGGTCTTTTGCGTGCTGAGACCGAGGTTTGGTAGCGGTGAGTAGCGCACTTCCACGTTCCACGCCTGCGCACTGGTCACTTTTCACTTTAGTCACATGACCGGAATTAATCATTATAAATACCCGACTGAGACCGGGATTAGGCCATGCCACCTGAGGAACCGATATCCTGTGTTGCGAAATGCGCGTCGGGGTATACGACCCAGGTCCAGAAGGGACTTTATACACACCGTTATGGGTAAATATTCCTTACTATTTCCTCTCTCACAATGCACTAGATGATGTATATGTAAAGGCACAACACTGTGTCAATATAAGGTTATCTTGGCATTGGTAACAATTATTTACCCTCATCATGTGATGTTTACTTAGCCGTATTATGATTGATATGCACTAGGTAATTATAGCACACTGTATTTTCATTGATTTAATTGTATTTTCTATACCGCTAAGCACATGTATTGGAATGATTTAAGAACCTTAATGGTGATAATTTTATTGATACATGTGTTGTAATGCAGTCTGGTCCCATACTCTCTGGTCATTTCATTGACCCATGGAGTTAGTCACATGATTTTGATATATGCTCATGCATTTTTGTAATTAATTTATTACATAATTTCTGTACTTTTTATTGATAAATTATTAAAATAATTTTTGATATACGCATTTCATATAATTATATGTATCATGACAAGGCATTATGACAAAATAGAAAAAACACAGTGAAAATTAGATTTTGAGATTCTCAAACATTTTATTTCTGTATGGAGTTGTTTGTTATTTTTTTTTTAAATACAGCATGCCAATTCTTCTAGTGTTTTTACTCCATTTTTTCTACAATTAGGAGGTCAAAATGGCTTAGCAACAAAATATGCATGATCAATTTGTCAACAAGTCACCAAAAACATGTTACTTCCAATGCATCTTTCTGGCGATAGCATGCTTTCTTCATGCAGAAAAAAAAAACAGATTAGGAAAGTTACATGTGAACACATCCTTAGTGATGAGTGAATCTATTCACAGGACTGTAGTTGAGGCAGTTGTCCATCCCTGCCAGACAGGAGCCCTGCAAACTGTCTTTTAAACCTGCCAAAATCTCCAGAGTCTCTTCAGATTAGTAGTCCCGATGCTCCAGGGCTCAGGCGACTTAATGTCATGCTTGCCCCAGGAGACCCGGAGCCGACATTACTGGAATGGAGGTGTTCATTTACATCGGTGAGTATATCAATTGAGAATGGTTTGTTCATATAGAAGACAACACCTTTAAATCACATTAGTCGTACAGTCGGGTCCATGGAGCTTCTCTCTCCCTGCTGACAGTGGCTGACAAACCTCTGCTTATACACGCACGTAGGAAGACCTAGCAATTAGAAAATGCATAACGTGTGCAGTAAGGGGCAGGAAAGTGGAAGTGCTGATGATAGTGCACACAGACGGCGAGGACATGGGGCAGGTGCGACTGTTGCAGGAACACAAGCAACAAGCCCATCCAAGACACATAGCTTGCTGTCCCAC
Organism: Dendrobates tinctorius; assembly: GCF_039654945.1. Classification (NCBI taxonomy): domain Eukaryota; kingdom Metazoa; phylum Chordata; class Amphibia; order Anura; family Dendrobatidae; genus Dendrobates; species Dendrobates tinctorius. Next base: position 7,044,076 of record NW_027361833.1, on the reverse strand, counting down.
TTTGCAGCGAAGCACGGGACACTTCTAAAGCCGCTCCAGTGTGAAAAGGTGGTCTGTTGGATAGCAGATAATGCTTCCATCATGCTTGCCAGCACCACACAGTCTTCCACACAGAGAGCAGTGACTCCACACTAGGACACTGCAAGGAGCTGTTAACATAATCATTTCTTGATTGTGGCCTCTTATCCTACATGTTCCAACCGGGACAGTAGGACATGCTGTTTAATGATGCACAAAACTTAAAGCACAAGATGACGGTGGGGGTGTCATTAAAATATGAGTATTTCCTAATGTCTCAAGTACAATTCTGGTGCTGCCTGTTGCCTTACACCCACAGTTGGTTTGTGCATTGTACCTCTGAATTTGAACATGTAGCCACGCCGCTGCAAGACTTCCCTCTCCCTTTCTCTCTATACTGTGTACTTCTATCCACTCCAGCTCACATACATACCATGCTTGGCCCACGTACTGAACTTGTTAGCTCAGTGGCCTCTGAAAACCTTCCCAGATTTTTCAGAGCTACTGGTCAAGGTACGCCACATCAGCGCCCATTTCCGCAAGTCAGCTACAGATACCGCAGCAGTGCATGCAAGTGCCAGCTCACCGACATTTGTGTTCTCCAAGACTGAGGATTCCACAAAGATGGTGAGCGGCGAAGACGCGATAATGAATGCAACGATCCTGATCGGTGCCTACTTATGTCAAGAACACCGCACTGCACTTGCTCACTGAGCCAGTCCGCGTGTCCAGAGTACAAAAACAGTGCTCAAAGATACCTGTGGAGAGGGCAGCAGCGGTGACGATGCATGCTCCAGGACCTGATGCACGTGACTGCTGGGGGCGTGGCCTAAGCTCCACAGAGCTAGGAGCTGCAGGGAAACTCCTAGAAAGGTAACTACAGTACAGTGTTACCACGGGGCATAGACAGAGACAGAAACCAGATCAAGCCGGGTCAAAGCACGAGATAGCAGGGCAGTACCAAAGGGTTAGACAGAGCGAATAGTCAGGACGTAGCAATAGATCAGAAAACCAGAACGGGCAATGGACGGTACAATAGCGACAAACTGCAACGGAATAACAATAGCCAAGCCAGGAAGTCAGAACCGGAGAAGACAATAGTACGAAAACGACAGACGGAGTACAGAGTGAGGGAACAGGCCGGGTCACACACGGGAATCAAACAAGCAATGCAGAATACACGCACACCAGGGGGGTCAGTCAGACACACAGCCAGAATAGCAGTATAGCTGACAGAGAATGCTAGTCAGGAGTGAGTATAAATACCCCTCCCAGATCCAAAGAGAGACCGACAAAAGTTATCCCTGTGAGAACAGGACATTAACCATGTCCTAACCATGACACTTAAACAGTCGCTGCTCATCATTAAACATGAAGCTATTCATGCAGACCAGGTATAGATGGAAGAAGACATGAGACAGGGAGATACTACCTGGCCCAGCCTCACCTCACCTAACCTGCTCAGCATGGATTTGGCAACAATGAGGAGGTGGAGGCTGAGAAGCAGAGTCGTCATCATGGTGGAGACAGGGAATTATTGGCTGTAGGGAGCATGGCAAACATAGCCGACTTTATTTACCGCTGCCTTTCCCGTGACCTTCGTATTAACCTTGGCCAAAAAACAAAATAAAACACAGTACTGGTTGACCATGATGGTAGACCACACTACAAAGAGATCCTTGCAACTCTCCCTGAGGTGGGGAGATCTACTAAAATGGTGCTATGAATAATTTAAAAAGTGTACAAGAGAACCATTTATTATATGAATCAAGTATCAAATTGTATTAATAATGTAAATCACAAAATAGTTAAATTCATGTCAAATACAGGGAAACCACAAGGTGGCGCCACATTCCCACATGAATAGATCACTACAAGCAAAGAAACTTAATGTAATCTTGCGCTATCAAATGATTGTACTACCATCAGTGGCTTATCCATGCTGTATATACAGAATATAACAATAAATTAGTACTAATCACAATATCAGTTACACATAATAATCATCATATAGCAAATTAACCCTTACTGCCATTGGACGCAATAGTACGTCCAATGGCAGTACCCCCCGCTTTGATGAGGGCACCAGCAGTGAGCCCGCATCGAAGCTGGGACATGTCAGCTGGTTTCAACAGCTGACATGTAACTTCAATAGGCGCAGGTGGAATCGCGATCCACGCACGCCTATTAATTAGTTAAATCCCGCTGACTGCGGGATTTAACTAGCGCTTCCGGCCGCCGGGCCGGAAATACGCGCATCGCCGACCTCGTCATGTGATCGGGATCAGCGATGCGTTGCCATAACAACCTGAGGTCTCCTGGAGACCTCTATGGTTGTTGATGCCGCATTGCTATGAGCGCCACCCGGTGGTCGGCGCTCATAGCAATGCTGTAATTCTGCTACTCATCGCCTATATGTAGCAGAGCCGATCGAGTTGTGGATGCTTCTAGTCTCCCATGGAGGCTAATGAAGCATGCCAAAATTTAAAAAAAAGTTTTTAAAAATATGAAAAAAATAAATGTTTAAATCGCCCCCCTTTCACCCTATTCAAACTAAAACAATTTAAAAAAAAAAATCACACATACACATATTAGGTATTGCTGCGTTCAGAATCTCCGAATTAAATTAAAGGAATAACATGATCGCTAAACGGCATAGCGGGGGGAAAAAAATCGAAATGCCAGAATTACATTTTTTTGGTCGCCGCGACATTGCATTAAAATGCAATAACGGGCGATCAAAAGATCGTATCTGAGCATAAATGGTATCCTTAAAAACGTCAGCTCGGCGTGCAAAAAATAAGCCCTCAACCAACCCCAGATCATGAAAACAGGAGACGCTACGGGTATCAGAAAATGGTGCAAATTTTTTTTTTTTTTTTTTAAAGCAAACTTTGGAATTTTTTTTCACCACTTAGATAAAAAGGAACCTAGACATGTTTGGTGTCTATGAACTCGTAATGACCTGGAGAACCATAATGGCAGGTCAGTATTAACATTTAGTGAACCTAGCAAACCAAAAAATCCAAGCAAAAAACAAGTGTGGGATTGCACTTTTTTTTGCAATTTCACCGCACTTGAAATTATTTTCCCGTTTTCGAGTACACGACATGCTAAAACCAATTCAAAAGAACAACTCATCCTGCAAAAAATAAGCCCTCACATGGCCATATTGACAGAAAAATAAAAAAGTTATGGCTTGAGAAGAAGGGGAGCGAAAACGAAAACGCAAAACAAAAAAAAAAGCTCTGGTCATTAAGGGGTTAGCACCCAATGACGTGCAGTGTCCGTCATTGGGTGCTTCCCTGTTTGGTGTGGGCACCTATTCCGGCACATGACAGCTGGTCTGATCAGCTGACATCTGCCCCTAACAAACTCAGGTGGAATTGCAATCCACCCGTGGCTGTTAACATGTTAAATTCCGCTGTCAATCTCCGAAAGCGGTATTTAACAAGCACACGCCAGAAGCGAGTCGCAAACCACACCCATCAGCGCCCGTGTCACATGATCGCATGGCACCGATGGGTTGGCATAACAACCCGGGCTCTCCGGCAGAACCCTGTGGTTGTCATAGCCGAATTGTCCAGCAGTCGGCAAGCTCATAGCAAGTATTTCTGCTCCAGAGAGCAGTGCTTCAGCCCTTCTCTGTGCAGCACAAGCGATGAGATGAACACAGCTTCCAGTCTCCCATGGTAAAAAAGTGAAAAATGTTTTTAAAAATATTAAAAAAAAATTTAAGTTTAAATTAGCACCCATTCGCCCCATTCAAAATAAAAAATACACATATTTGGTATCACCTGCTTACAGAACAGTGCTCTCAAAAAAGTTACAAATATTATTTTGTAAGGGTTGCAAAACAGTTGATTGGATGCATTTTGTGCGCACAGGTATGCAAACATGCCAGGCAGTGCACTTCTAGTGTAAAGAGTGGAGGATGGTTATGATCCGTTTTCCTGCTACACGAGTTAACCCCTTCCCAACATACAACATAGCAGTACATCATATTTTGCAGGTACTTCTCGCAAATGAATGTAACGATACTACATTGTGATTGTGTGGGCACAGGAGCTGTGTCCCGATAGTGGCTGGGAGCTCGGCTTGCATGATAGCACTAGAGCCTGCACCACCCCTGTTTAACCCTCTAAATCCTGCTATCAATAGTGGTCACAGCATTTAGAAGGACCCACCTGATCGGCACCCATATGCCTTAATCACAGGCTGCCAGTGGTTGTCCTGTCAGTCCGACATCAAATAATGACCTCCAGGTATGGTGTCCTGTTAGACCATGCCAGGATCACGGTCTAAAAGGCGTTATGTCAGTGTAAGGCTGGTTTCACATTTGCGTTAAAACAACGCTGCGCCCTGCGTCGTTAAGCCCCGCCCTGAGCCGGCTCCCTGCCCGCCCCATCCGGGATCACCGCCTACTTTCGCATTTGCACGCATGCGATCGGCGCACCCTATCTTTAGCATAGGGTGCGCAGATCATGCGCTGCCAGTGTGAAAGTAGCGTGCTGCGCACTTTTGACGGTGCGCCGTGCATGCCGAAATACAACATGCTGCATTTCGGCGCGCACCGTCAAAAGTGCACAGCACGCTACTTTCACACTGGCAGCGCATGATCTGCGCACCCTATGCTAAAGATAGGGTGCGCCGATCGCATGCGTGCAAATGCGAAAGTAGGCGGTGATCCCGGATGGGGCGGGCAGGGAGCCGGCTCAGGGCGGGGCTTAACGACGCAGGGCGCAGCGTTGTTTTAACGCAAATGTGAAACCAGCCTTACGCCACTGGTGTAATACATGTGTACTACGATGCATTATACAAGTGATCAGAATAATAAAAGTTAAAGTCCCAAAGAGGGATTGAGTAAAAAATAAAACAAACAAAAAAAACTACAAAATAAGGAGCGGGAAGAAAATAAAAATGTGTGTATATATTATATATATATACACACACACACATACACACATTATATATATATATATATATACACACTGGATATAGTCACCACATGTGGAACGGCATTGCCTATAAGACTGTCTCACTGTAGGGAAAAGTAACAAACTGTTTTTTCATCATACAGCTGACAAAAAGTAGAATAAAGCATGAAGAAGTCGTATGTAACTAAAATCGCTGAAAAACCTCATCTTGTAAAAAAAAAATAGCTACAGCTGTTAGAATGAGGCCATGCAACTATTATTTTTCTATAAAGTAGTTTTTATTGTGTAAAAGCAGCAAAACATAAAAACCAACACCAATCCGAGCTCCATGGCCGTCAGCCCCTTCCCTGAGGCCGCTCCAGCTGGCACCCAGCAGACAGGCCTGAGACGGCTGCGAGGAGCTGGAAATGGCGCCATGGATTTGGTGCTAACGCGCCTTACGATAGGCGCCAGTGCACACACGCAGCCACTCTCCGCTCTCAGCCATTGCTGCGGGTTTGGTTTTTGTACACAAGTTTGGTAACTGACAATATAGCGCTAAACACTGTTAATAATGTGACGGAGCTCCGCGCAGCATCCTCCTCCTGAGCCCCGAGTGTCAGCTCTGTAGTTACCTCACAGACATGACGCCTGTCAGATAACATGGCTGCCGCTATCATCTACGCAGGGCGGGCCTGCAGCCACTCTCCAGGCACCACTTGTTTATCTCACTCACAGCCTTTCATCGCCTAAGAGCGCGCCAGGCGTGATGACGTCACTTACTTTCTTCTGATTGGCTCCGTGTTCCGTCGCCATTGAATGACATAAGGTAGAAAGGGGCGGCAGCCGGCGGCGTGTGCAGGTGAGCGCGGTGTTTGGAGGGAGATGTGGGCAGGTGCACGGCGGCGGGCGGGCTCCGTTCTAGGCGGGTCTCTGACCTTCTGTGTGAGGGTCTCCGCAGTGACCGCTGGGGAAGCCGTCATTTCATCTACATGTCACTCATGTTTATTCAGTCAGTGTCGTTAGCTGGAGAATGGCGGGCAGCGCAGTCATTGAGAAGTGGAGCAGGTGTTGGCGACTCCACATACAGGGGACTGCAGCACTATACGTCGTCTGTTCTAATAACAGGGTGGTATAGATTGTGGCGTGTGCCCGTGATGGCGTGCGTTCTGACACCAGCAGCGATGCCCCCGCAGTTGTCGGCAGCAGCGTCACGCCCCCGCAGTTGTCGGCAGCAGCGTCACGCCCCCGCAGTTGTCGGCAGCAGCGTCACGCCCCCGCAGTCATCGTCGGCAGCGGCGTCGCGCCCCCGCAGTCATCGACGGCAGCGGCGTCGCGCCCCCGCAGTCATCGTCGGCAGCAGCCTGCCCCAATTGCATGACATCACTGCTTACCATTTGCCCTGTGTGGCCTAATATTGTGCTGCTGAAGATTGTCACATGCATTAAGCTGTACTTATTAGTGTTGTAGACTTAAAAGGGAACTTGTCTCCTGAGAAATATAAGTTTACATAGATATAGGGTTAATCTGCAAGTAAGGGCCCTGATCCATCAAAGCAATTTAACCAAATATTCCGGCATGTTTTGCTCTCATAAGTCTCAACTAGTGATGAGCGAGTATACTCATTACTCGGGTGTCCTCCGAGTATTTTGGCGTGCTCAGAGATTGTTTTCATCATCTCAGCTGCATGATTTACAGCTGCTGGACAGTCTGAATATATGTGGGAATTCCCTAACAAACAGGCAACCCCCACATCTATTCAGCCTGTCCAGCAGCCGCAATTCATGCAGCAGAGATGATGGAAGTTAAATCTCTGAGCACATCCAAATACTCAGGTCACCCGAGCAACGGGTATACTTGCTCATCACTAGTCTCAACGTTTTTGAACGACATCTGGCATTTTCGTGCCCATTTCTCCCAGCTCTGCCAAAATTTATAAAGGTGGGGTGTAATCAGGGCTGTGGAGTCGGAGTCGTGGAGTCGGAGTCGGTGCTCATTTTGGTGGAGTTGGAGTCGGTATAAAATGGACCGACTCCGACTCCTAAAATATATAATAAATTGGGTACAGTAATTCAATGCAGGATGTGCTGAATATTTTTTCATAGGAGTTTGGGAAAGTTATGAAATGTCCTATAAATGGCTGTTCTATTCCTGATCTAAGGCTACATTCACACACAGCGTTTTTCCTGTGTTTTTTGAGGATACGTTTTTCAGCTGCAAAAGCTGATCATCTTTTTAAAAAACTGCATCATCTGAATGGTTTTTGAGCTCATAGATAATGTTTTCAATAGCAAAAGCAGATTAGAAATCTGCTCTATCTATCCATTTATCCATATCTGTCTATCCATATCGTATCTGTACCAAAAAGAATGAAAACCGGGTAGTACACCAATATATATTCTGTTCTGTCTAAATATCTTGATTATTGGATCATAAAAATGATTAAATGTCTGAGGTTCACATTGTACTACAATAAATTTTTCACTTAAATATAAGCAATATGTGTGGGAGTCGGAGTCAGAGTCGGTGTAAGGGAAACTGAGGAGTCGGAGTCGCAGGTTTGGCTTACCGACTCCACAGCCCTGGGTGTAATACCATATCTCATTTAATTTGTGACAAGCTCTGGCGTTCCTTGCGCCAGAAATATGACTTCAGTAAAGGACTGGCGTCAGTCAGATTTTTGGTGTGGTGCAGAGCACTGTCCACTGCTCTGATTCATTAAATGTCTTGCGCCTCCTAAAGAATTGAAAGCGTCTGACTCCAACACATCCTCATATTAAGACCAGAGTGAAAATTGCCGGTCTTGATGCAATGAGGACGAAGTGTTTAACAATATGTAGCCAGCTGATCAGAGCAGTGAGAAAATTGTTTTATGCTGGCTATAACTGCTTGCTTCCAGTCAGATCCTGAAGCTGAACAGATCTTGCCATCTTCATAGCAATGATTACGAATGAGGTTGTAAGCACTTCATTCTTTCCCTTGGAGACAGGCCACCACTGAGAGAATGCAGAAGTGGTCAATAACCCAGGCACTGAGCAGTAAATAAACATATAAATTGCAGTGTTTTATTTTACTAAGCACTTTGGAATATTACCCATTTATTTTGAGAACAACTCTTCAAGTCCTTTTTAATACAGCAGCCATCACAATTTAAGGTGATTAATGTCAATATGACACAGACTTTCGCTGCTCTCCACTGGTAATATGGAGTAGTCATCCACAAAGTTCCCCACGCAATGTAAGTAATGGAGCAGGTGGTAAGAGCTAATTACATCAGTCATTCAATATCAAAGCAGTAGCCAAAAGGAGCCACAGAGAAATGTTGGCTAGGTAAATGGTTCATTTTTTTAACCAAAGTTAAAGGGAATCTGTCACATACAAAACACTATTAACCTGCAGGTTAATAGCATTCTGAAGCTTCCTGGCACCTGCGCTGAGAGCTGAAGGAAATTAAAGGGACTCTGTCAGCACAGAATGACTGTTCAAACGAAGTCCCGCTGCTTGATGCTTCACAGCCAGGCCAGTCATTTAAAGCGAACCTGTCACCTGTTTTGGCCACTGTAAGATGCGGCCTCTGCTTTTCAGGACTTATCGACAGCATTCTATAGTGCTGTAGATAAGCCCCCAGTCCGACCTGCAAGATAAGAAAAATATGTCCGCTGCAGTCCGGTCCGGCGCTTCCCTTCTTGCGATGCCATCCTCTTGCTGCTTCATCGCTCCCTGGCATCGCACTCCTGCGAATTATCTGCCCTGTTGAGGGGACAGCAAAGTACTGCAGTGCGCAGGCGCCAGGAAAGGTCAGAGAGGCCCTGCGCACTGCAGTACTTTGCTCTGCCCTCAACAGGGCAGAGAAATACGCCTGTGCAGGAGCACGATGCCATGGAGCCATGAAGCAAGCAGGAGGGCGGCGTTGCAAGAAGATGGGAGGCCCTGGACCTGCGACACCATCGGACCGGACCGCCCACCCGGGTGAGTAGAATAAAACATTTTTCTTATCTTGCACGTCAGATCGGGGGCTTATCTACAGCATTCTAGAATGCTGTCGATAAGCCCTGAAAGGCAGTGGGCCGCATCTTATAGCGGCCAAAACAGCTAACAGGTTCCCTTTAAATACACCTTCTCACCTGCCTGTTGTCACTCTATCTCTACCGTCCTCTTGTTTGTTTGAGAGCTTCGGCTTCAAAGCGCCCATTCTTGGTTGGAACATTCTGTGCTGACAGTTCCTTTAACTTTTTTCCTCGTGGAAGCCTCAGGCTTTCAGTCACAGGGGTGGATCAGCGTTACTTCAGTGACCGCTCAGTGGATAGTGAGCGCCGGCTGTAACAATGTCATCAACACTGACTGACAGCCTGCTCTAATGCTCAGCTGGTTGTTAGTGCCAGGGCGTTCTTAAAGCCGCCGCTCACTATGCACCGAGAGGTGACTGAAGCCACGCTGACCCACCCCTATGACTGAAAGCCCAAGGCTGTCAGAAGGAATAAAGTTAATTTTCTCACTGTTATATAAAACTTTGCAGTCAGTAACTTGAATCCCTTCTTAGCGGATTATGGGCCTAATTAATCAAAGCTTTCACGTCAGAATTCTGCCATTGTCCTCTTTCCTGAAGAAGGAGAGTTCAGAACTGAAGAAGGAGAGTTCGGACCAGCAGCAGGACCATAAGGGAGCAATCTCCAAAGCTGCAGCAGCACTGGAGAGGAGCTCAGGGACACTAAAGCTGTCTGGATCGTGCATTTCTGCTAGCTAACCAAGATAATGAGTGTTAAACAGAAAAAATTAAATCCTTCCTTTTCCTGAGGGCAGAGAAGATTTTTATTAAGTTTAAAGAGGTTGTCCACTACTTGGACAATCCCTTCTCAAATGTAACAAGGCGCCATGTCAAACAAAAACACCACACATCTTCGTGCTGGACTGCCGCTGTTCTAGCAATGTCTGTGCTGTGTTTTCTGCTATTTGCGTGAAATTACGTTTTGTGAGTGCTGCAGCCTGTCAGTGGTCATTAAAGGGCTGCTGCGTTCACACTTTGCATCTGGCAACTGAGTTTTGTCTGAGGGTAGTGTGAGTGCTACAGTCCAATGGCTGCTGCTGATGGACTACAGCGCTTATGTGACATAGCAATGTCATGCAAAAATAACGGGAGACACGTTGCTGACATTGCTGTATTTGTGTTGGTCTGGCAGGTGAGTATATGGTATTTTTAAAAAAGATTGGAGAAGTATTCCAGCTCACTGTTAATATTTCCCATACTGTTTGGGCTCTGATAACGGTTCTGCCATGGCATATGAGTATAAACAATAGAAAAGAGAATTCGGTTCTAACGAACAAGTAACCTTCTTTATTGACGTAAATGTGACGCAGAGGACATTTAGTAAGACAACATGTCAGTATAGCGCTACCAACGTGACTAGTGCGAATCCGACATTAGGATACCTTCTGATCCTGTGAATGTTAGAGGCACTATTTTAACCTGCTTTGATGGCCTGAACAAGCTTTTGCAGGAGAACTACAGCATGCCTCTGTTCAAGTGAAATTTGTCTTTTGCACAATTTTCTGCACTTCCGGGAGTGCTGCTGTGTTAAAATGTGACATTATGCTATCCATCATTTCATTCCAAGTATCAACCCTCTAGGACCCCTACCACCTAGAGATATGCCATCACTTCTTAGGATGTGAACACCCTTTTCAATTGTGCTTTAATTGTAAATATATATGTAGTATTGAAAAATAAGTTTAGTCAATTTTCATATTTTTTATTTGTTTTTTCACTGATCATTTTTTCTGTCTTTAGATTAGTCATACATCACTTGTGGATCATACATTGGTGGTGACAACTGAATAATGGAAGTCCTGCAAAAGCACAATGAGCTGGACTGCAACCGGTGCAGCTTTCATGGAACAGACTATAAAAGTGTACAGATCCACATGGGAACTATACATCCCGAATTTTGTGAAGAAATTGATACTGGTGGTTTTGGAAAACTGGTGTTTTACCAGAAAAGTGCAAGATTGTTCCACTGTCACAGGTGTTTTTTCACAAGCAAAATGTTTTCCAGTGTATATTATCATATCTTGGGCCAGCACGCCGAACCTGACAATAAATCAAAACCAATCAAAGAGCCTAAATCAGAGCAAGTTTTGTTTGCGTGCGCAGAAAAAAATGATTCCGAACATTTGGCCAGTGAAGATAAAAAATCCGTAGACGAAAAGTTCAAGTTGAAAGAAGTAAAATCTGAAGAAAATGACACACTTACATCATGGCCAGAAAATGTATCTTGCCAGGTTACCCAAGATAATTCTGACATTGAATTTAAAAGCGGCAGTAGCAGCAGCAGCATCGAGAAGGCAAGGACCATCTTCCAAGAAACAAAAGACTCTAGCTGTGATCCTGAATCCAGCAGCAGTAACGATAACATAAGCACAGAGAAATCTGCACAGGCAAATGCTGTGGTTGAGTTTTCAGATAACGATATTGCTTCTTCCGCTTCTAAAGATATACCAGAGTTCTCCGATGAAGATGACGAACCCGCCCTGCCTGGTGGTATCCCACAGTTTTCTGACGATGAAACTGTAACTCAGTCAAAAGATGCTCAAGAGTCTTCAGAAGATGATGTGTTACAAGACCAATCTAGAGGGATTGAGGATATTTCTGAAGATGAGATGCCACTAGAAGAAAAACTTATAGAAAATATATCTGAAGATGAAAGTGCCCCAGTTCAGTCAAAGCTGGAAGATTCATCTGAGGAAGAGGACATGTTGGCCCCAGCTAAAGAAATGATGGAGTTTTCTGATGATGACGAAGAAGACAATTTGGCATTGTCAAAGGAAGACATGGAGTTTTCAGAAGAAGATGAGGAGGCAAATGATAAACCTAAAAATGTGGAAACAAATGCCTCTAAAAATGTCATGGACTTTTCTGAAGAGGAGGAAACCACAAACGCATCAAGAAATGTAATGGAGTTTTCGGAAGAGGAAGAAACCCCAGGTTTATCAAAGGAAATTATGGACTTTTCAGAAGATGATGATAATGATGATGATGCAGCTCCAGCAATGCCAAAGAGTATTATGGAGTTTTCAGAAGAAGAGGACATTTCTCCCCAATCAAAAGATATGCCCAAATATCTAGAGGGTAATTCAACGCCCACTCAGTCAAAAGACTTTGATTACGCTGAAGATGCTGATATGTCTATATTCAAGGGTTCATCACCATTTTCTGAAGATGAAGCACCTGATGAGTTTACACCTATACGGCCAAAGAACTTGGCAAATAAATCTAAGAGTCTCGCTGGCACAACACGCCTGTCTGGAGCTGCAAATTTATCAGACTATTCAGGTACTCCATCATGGTCCAAGGATGGACTTGACACTTCAGACTCTGGTGACATCTCTCTCAGTGCTCCAGACACTTATGATGCATCAGATGATAAAGATAGTTTTCTGAAAGAAGAGGAAATATTAAAACACGTTCAACGTATTAAAGGAAAATTTCAATGCATGCTGTGTGATTATAGACCATTAAACAGGGGGCCCATTTTAAATCATTTGATCACCAAACATAACATGCCTAGTCCTTTTATATGTAAAATATGTGGTGAGACATTTGCAGTGGGGACCCATCTGAAAAACCATTCCTCTGCCCACACGAAAGGTTTGTATAAATGTCAAAAATGTAGTTTTCAAACCGATTATCCAAGGGGTTTCAAGAAACACCTGACACATTGTGAAAGCCGCCGCCACTACCGCAATCGTAATGGAAATAAGCCTGTTGTGGATTTGCCAGAAGGAGAACATGAGGAACAATGACTGACTTTATTGAACTTGTGCTTATGGACTTTAACATTTCATTGTGCACTAGTAAATGTAGGTGCCCTAACGTGTGGTCATTTACTTCCTCTCTTGGCTTAGACAACAAGACTTTTAGATGGCACATATGGTACAAGTTAATGTATGTTAAAATATTCCCAAAAGTCTTTACATCCTTCAAGCAGATCATAACATTTATGAGCATTGAAGACAAAACACCTTGATGAAGCAGAATGATTATCTATAGAACGGTGTTACAGCTGTCGTATAGGCTACCTCCTCTATAAATAGCCATATAGTATACTGAAGATGTGTGTCTGTTCCTTAGTCTGTGTCATCTCTTCCTAGCTTAAATGTCGTTGGAAAGAAATTATTTTCTCTAGTAGTTAAAGTTAAATTGTTTATGCACTCTTAATCCTTCCAAACCCTTAATGGGCCTTATTTATAAAAGCTAAATCTGTTTGAATAAGTTTTCTACAACTATGATAACGTACAAGAATCACTTTACTATCAGAAAGACATATTATTCTTTTCAGTATTTTTCAAGAGTAGGGCCACCTTTACTGTGAACATTTCACGTGCGATATTCTGTTGGTGTAGTTTCTGTTCACACAGTGCTATGTTTTCACTGATTTTACGATTTCTAAAATATCTTTGTTTTGGGGTTTTGTGTTGCTCATAAATTAACATAGTGGTTTGTTAGTATATTGCTGCATAGAGCATTGCTGAAATGTGATTGTATCATAAAACTGTATTATTTAACTTATCCATGGTTTATCATTCATTCCTGGTACACGTTTAAGCTGTGTTGACCCTTTTCTTTTTAGCACACTGAAGTCTGCTACATATTTTCTCTGTAAAAAAGGAGAAAAAACACAGAGAGTTTGCATAAGACATTAATCTTAAAAACTTCTCATTTTTGCATTGATAAGCCCCCATGATTTCTGCACGTTTGTGCGTGTTTAGCATCATGTATCTGTTTTTTTGTTTTTTTTTCTTAAGGGGCGCATTAGGAAAATAGGTACTTAAAGAAACATTACAGTGGTTTGTAATTAAAGTGCCTGAATACTTTACCTTAAGCGCTCATAAAAAAAAAAAGAAAAACTTCTTACTAGAAACAAACAGTTGCGGCTGTTTACATTCAGTATTTGCTGCGGATTGGACGCTGCTTACAGCTGCAGCGGCCAGATGTTACAGCATAGTGGATGGGATTTTATGAAATCCCATCTCCACTATGCGTACAAAGACGCAGGCGGCAGACCTGCGTATACGCACATGCGGCGCGTCTTTATAGACCGCAGCATGTCTTTATCTTGCGGAGACGCTCAGTCTCCGCAAGATAAATCACTGTTGTGATGCAGTGACACCTGTGACAGCTAGGGGGCGCTGTATGGGACATGCATGCAGACGTTCCTTCATTGTAATAGGGAAAATGGTGAGAGGGGTGGGACCAGTCACCTACAAACCCACCCAGGATAAAGCCTATGTGTGTGTGTGTGTGTGGCTGTGTGAAATAGGACCTTTAGTGAGGTCATAACCATGTGATCCATACCTCACCTGTGGGTGTGGTTATGGACCATATAATGTGCCTGAGGTCTGGTCACATGGGGAGAATGTATGCACTTGATTGGTTCATGTGGAAGGTCCTGGAAGGCTTATGTGTTGGAAGGTGTGCTACCTCCCTGAAGAGCACATGGAGGCTTTGGACCTGGTGGCCTGTGTGTTGGACGGTTCCCTAGTGGGGACAGAAGTCCTGAACAGCACACAGAGAGGCCGTGTTTCCAGAGTCAGTGACGGCTCTGCATTGGGAAGCTAACGCCCGGGTGAGGATCTGAAACTGTTAGGCGGCCTAGTGAGCAAGGCGTTGTCTGGGATGGTGATCCCAGTTCAGCAGCTACCCTGACAAACTTGAGTGATACTGACCGAGGTCAGAAAGAGACTGAGTTCAGACTATGGAGCCGGCATCTGGAGCAGGAGGTCCTAAGAGGTAACCCCCGACGGGGAAATAACTGTTGAGGCTATAGAGCCTGTTTACTGGACATGGCACAGCCTGTGTGGCCACAGGTCTGGGAGAGCATATCCCTAATATGAACACTGACCTGTCTGATGTAAGACTGTTGTGTTTTATGGTTTATGCTGTTTAATAAACCACATAGACTGTTTAAATGGAAAGTGTTCCTGTGTGCCGTGAATCCGCTGCCAAGTGAGTGTTCCCCAACACTAACAATAAGCGCTACCTTACACTGTCTATGCATAGGATGTGATGATTCCGCATGGTTCAATGAACACATGCAGAATCGCCGCGCATACAAAAGCTGCGTCCAAAGCGCTGCCAATACTGAACGTGGAGTCATACCCTAAGGGTGAGTGCACACGGTGCGGATTGTGCTGTGGATTTTTCCGTGCAGATTTACAGTTAAAATGACCTGCGTTTTAGCTGTGGATTTAGTGTGGATTAGCCTGTCGGTTTTCCCCTGCGTTTTGACACCTGGTAATGGAGCAGGTGTCAAACCGCTGCGGAATCAGCACAAAGAAGTGACATGCTGCGGATTTAAAACCACAGCAAATCCGCGCAGAAAAATCCGCAGCATGTGCACTTCGGTTTTTATATTCCATTGATTAACATTGTACTGTACATGGCTTGCAGATGTGCAGCGGATCCGCAGCAGAATCTGCACCGTGTGCACATAACCTAACGGTTGCCATACATGCAGCCCCAGGGACT
Source organism: Dendrobates tinctorius (assembly GCF_039654945.1). Classification (NCBI taxonomy): domain Eukaryota; kingdom Metazoa; phylum Chordata; class Amphibia; order Anura; family Dendrobatidae; genus Dendrobates; species Dendrobates tinctorius. The sequence goes on along the minus strand of NW_027361833.1, from coordinate 7,028,620 downwards.
TGAATATATTATCCGGGCATGCTCCGATAACACGTTATCCAAGCACGTTCGCACATCGCTATCTGCTAGTAATCCTTTACTTTGATTTATCTGTTCAACCAGCTTCACATGGTCACAGTGAGCTACGACTCCCACCTGACTGATGGTCCTGTGGTAGTACAGTGGTTTCCCTAATAGCATTTCTAGCAAATTGGATAGTGCTCTTCCCTTGAATGTTAGTGATTAATTAGATATATGTACCTCACAATTGATCTAGAAACAAAAAAGAAAGTTATCTCAAAACAAGACGATATAGTGCTATGTAAAAATAAAATAAAAAAAAGTTTATGGCTATCTTAGGCTACTTTCAGACTTCCGGCTTTGGAATCCGGCGGCCTGCGGTGAAAAGCCGTAGTACCGGATGCGGCTGAAAACGCAGACACCGGATGCTTCATTTGGCCGGATACGGTGGAGGAGAAATTTAAAGGAACAGATCAGCAAATGTGAGTGAATATGAGAGAGTGAGAAAGAGAGTGTGAGAGGGAGATTTTATTTTTTGCCGCCGCTTGCAGGGTTAATTGACGTGGAGAGATCAGCTTGCAGGGAGAGATCCGCGCTTGCAGGGTTAATTGAAGTGGAGAGATCCGCTTGCAGGGCTAATTGACGCGGAGAGATTTTATTTTTGCCGCCTCTTGCAGGGTTAATTGACGCCGAGGAAATATGCCGGGCATGCGCAGTAGAGAAAAGCGGTCCGGCAGAGGCAAAAAACGTTGCATGCAATGTTTTTTCACAACGCCGCATCGTCACTTTTCGCCGGATCTGGGAAAAGCCGGACGCGCCGTGTGTTAATGCGGCGTCATCCGGCAACAATGTATCCCAATGGTGTAAAAGCCGGATCCGGCACCACATATCGCCGGATCCGGTTTGGGAAATTTTCGCCGCAGGGTGCCGGAATCAAAAAGCCGGAAGTCTGAAAGTAGCCTTACGCTGGTTTCACATATATCTGGTATCAGGCTTAGAGTTCACTCACATGATTGTACCAGACCTCCGCGTGCTCGCTGATGTTTTACCAGATTGTACTCGGACCAGTGCTATACTATCGGACAGTGCAGGTCCTCGATCTTTTCTACAGACCGAAGCGGTCTGAAAAAAGTCACAGCATGCTGTGAGTGGCTCCGGAATTTGGATCATGCACAAACATGCTAGTCTATGGATGTGGGTAAAACATCGGACTGCACTGAGATAACATCCAAGCGTAGCCTGACATCCGCAGGCTCGATGGAGAAATTAAGTTCTTTGCCTTCTCACCTGTAATACGATTTTCTCATGCAAGAGATTCAGATCACACTAATATGACACTCAGTTCACACTGACAGTTTGATGCGAGTGTCATTAGCATAATCGATCCGAATCTCTCCCATGAGAGAAAAGTTGCTCATGTGACCCCAGCCTTAGGGTCAAATCATAAAGAAAAACATCCCATCAAATGTTATCTAGCGCCTAGAATTGCCCAGCCAGTTGATGCTTTGGACAGATGAGAACAATCTGATTCAAAACGACCAGCATTTTGATAAATCATCAAATGGAAAATACAACAGAAAAGCCTATTCTGTGCACAGGAGCTTAACCCCTTACCGACATCAGGCGTAATAGCATGCCGATGTCGGTATCACTCCCTTTGATGTTTGGTCTGGCAATAGTTACGGGTGGAATCGCGATTCACTGGCAGCTATTAACTAGTTAAATGCTGTCAAATGCTGACAACAGCATTGAAATGGCGCTTCCGGCCATCGGGCCAGAAATGCACTCATTGGTGACCCGCGTCACGTGATCTTAGGTCATCGGTGCGTCGGCATGACAACCCGAGGTCTCCTGGAGACCTCTATGGTTGTCAGTGCCTAATTGCTATGAGCGCCACTCAGTGGACAGTGCTCATAGAAAGTCAGTAATTTTGCTACATAGAGGCGATCTCATCGCCTCTATGTAGCAGAGCCGATTGAGTTGTGCCAGCTTCTAGTTTCCTATGGGGACTATTGAAGCATGGCAAAAGTAAACAAAAAAGTTTTTAAAAATTTTAAAAAATAAAAGTTTAAATCACCCTCCTTTAACCCCATTCAAAATAAAACAAAAAAAAATCAAACATACACATATTTGGTATCGCCGTGTTCAGAATCGCCTGATCTATCAATAAAAAAAGGATTAACCCAATCGCTAAACAGCATAGTGAAAAAAAAATCAAAATGCCAGAATTCCATTTTTTTGGTCACCGTGACATTGCATTAAAATGCAATAACAGTCGATCAAAAGATCGTACCTGTACCAAAGTGGTATCACTAAAAACGTCAGCTCGGCGTGCAAAAAATAATCCCTCACCCGACCTGAGATGCTACGGGTCTCGGAAGATGGCGCAATTTTTTTTATTTTATTTTATTTTTTTTTAGCAAAGTTTGGAATTTTTTTTTCACCACTTAGATAATAAAATAACCTAGACATGTTAGGTGTCTATGAACTCGTAATGCCCTGGAGAATCATAATGGCAGGTCAGTTTTAGCATTTAGCAAACCTAGCAAAAAAGCCAAACAAAAAACAAGTGTGAGATTGAACTTTTTTTGCAATTTCACTGCACTTGGATTTTTTTTTCCGTTTTCTAGTACATGACATGCTAAAACCAATGGTGTTGATCAAAACGACAACTCGTCCTGCAAAAAAAATAAGCCCTCACATGGCCATATTGACGGAAAAATAAAAAAGTTATGGCTCTGGGAAGAAGGGGAGCGAAAAACTAAAACGCAAAACCAAAAAAGTTCCGGTCATGAAGGGGTTAAAGGGAATGTTTCATCAACATTTTTTTCAACAATAGAAAACAAAGTATTAATAATGCTAATTAATTTTTTTAATGGTATAAAATATGAAAATAATTTTAAACGTTTGAGATTTTTCACTTTTAAACACTAGAGGGAGCAGCTGTTGAAATTTGCTATGAAAACCCAGTGTTCTGCTAGTTCACATTACTGCTGCAATAAAAGTTGGCAGGATCTTCTCTCATATGGCTGATGTCGCTCTCAGCTTTTGTAAAAGGATAAGAAAGGAGGAAGCTTAGGATCACAGTGAGGAGCCATTTTGTTGGTGACTGTAAAGAGATACTGACAAGTGCAGCGTCACCAAGGATGACTGTCGGCACTGATTCTGTTAGTTGGTTCTGCTTGCCATGTTACATCCTGGGGTTAGATATGTGGACTGTATCACATGCTGGAATTAGATACAGGGCTCAGCGACATATAACTAAAGATGGGATTAGATGCGCAGACTATAGCACACGCTGAAATTAACTGCGCGGAGTGTATCACAAGCTGAGATGGTATACTCAGCGTGTATTGTGCACTGGGATTGGATATGCAGCATGTATCTTACACAGAGATTGGATACTCTGCGTTTATCATGTACCAGGATTGGAGATGCAGTGTGTTTGGTGCACTGGGACTGGATATCTATTGTGTTTCACACACTGGGCTTGGATACTCAGTATATCATGCATTTGGTTTGGAGACGCTGAATGTATCACATACGGCTTGGATACACAGTGTATCACGAATTGGGCATAGATACAGAGTGTGTCACACTGGGATTTGATACGGTCTCTACACCATGAATGGGATTGGTTATGCTTCAGTATCATGTGATGGGATTAGATATGGCAAGTGTATTACAGGGTGGCATTACAGATGTGTCTGTGGACTGTATCACATGATGGGCATTAAATATGCAGTACTGTGGGTTGTATCACACATGATGGGATGAGATACGCGTTACTGCAGTCTGATTCGCATGATGGGCATTAAATACATAGCTTTGTGGGCTGTATCACATGATGGGATTAGATGTGCTACTCTGCAGGCTGTATCGCACATGATGGCCATTAGATATTTAGCACTGCTGGCTTTATCACACATGATGGGTATTAGATACATTGCTCTGTGTGCTGTAACGCATGATGGGATTAGATACATAGGTATGCTACAGGTGCTTCTCACAAAATTAGAATAAAATAAAAAAGTTAATTTATTTCAGTTTTTCAATGCAAAAAGTGAAACTTATGTATTATATAGAGTCATTACAAATAGCGTGATCAAGTGTTTATTTCTGTTAATGTTGATGATTATGGCTTACAGCCAATGAAAACCCAAAAGTCATTATCTCAGTAAATTAGAATACTTTATAACAACAGCTTGAAAAAATGTGCATTATTGCACTTCCTTCTCTCCCACTCTCTATTTATTATACTTTCCTCTCTCCCACTGCCATTTCATTTATTGAAAAAAAAAAGTTGTTAAACTTACCACTCCATGCGATCCCCTGCGGTTCCACTTATTCTTGTAGGCGGGGTGTACATGCCAGCTGAACGCCGGCTGATGAAGCCATCGTTTTCTGCACAGCCCAGAAAAGACAACGGGCGCTTCCCTGGACCTGCACTACCGTTCTGTATTGCCAGCAGCAGAGCTTCACAAAAGCTCCCTGCCTGGAGATATATACTGCCGATAATAGTGCACAAAACAGTTGTTTTTTCCTGATTTGTCAACTGCAACTTTTTAAAGGGAACCTGTTAGGTCCACCATGCCCTCCAACCCAGCAGCAGTCACCTATGTATGAGTAAATTCCCTGCCTAACCAGTCCTTTATAATGTTATTCAGTAAAAATGAGATTTAAAAAAAGCATTTATAATATCCCCATTTGCTATGCTAATGAGGGCTTTGACTAGTCAATGGGTTGTTAGTGCCCTAGGTGAGTCCGCCCTCTTTCCATGTTATCTTGCCCCTGTGGACGTGATAACATAATTTGCAGGAGCTGATATCATCGCCAGCTCTTGGAGATCTCGCGCATGTGCGGCGCTCATTTAGCTAGCATTACTGTGCCTCTGTAGCCGGGTGGTTGCTTCCCTGCTTCGGAGATGCAGAAGATGCTTCATGTCCATGGAGGAGCCAAAGAGCAGCCGGACTTAGCAGGAACAAGAGGAACATCTGGGATGATGTGAGTGAAAAAAGCTGCGCGAAAGCACAAGATTTGCGGGATCTGGTGATGACGTCAGCTCCTGCAAAGGATGTAATCACATAGATGGGCATGGTTGTTCCAGCGACAGAGCTGCTTTAATTTGGTCTCCATTGACAGATATAATAATGGCGTGGGACTTAAACTGTTCCCACGTCAAGGTGCACTGATGCCCCCCAAACAAGCAGAGTGTCTTGAGGCACTGTGAATGCCGGATGGGTTAGAATGAAGCTCTGTAAGATTTGAAAAAGATTGCAAGGGTAAAACTGTTGAAATAGAAACACTTTTTGGAAAAATGCTTTACAAATTCTAGCCGTACAAATTCACTAAAATATTATTTTTTTCACAGATAATCCTAAGTTCATCCTGAGTAAAATTGATGTTAACGTAAATATACTTATTGCACAGTTTCTGAAAACTATTTCATACATGCTATTACCGCCTTTTTAGTCGCTTAAAGAATGCTGACCTTGAATGCAATGAATTTGACCTTTTAGAAAGTTACGGTAGTTCAAGCTGAAGCAACAGTCATTCATCTGTGTTTTGTATACTGTGCCCCTGTACAATTCTGTAAAAGGCTCATCTTACAAAGTATTAATGACTTCTAGTGCTGTGAAAAAGTTTTTGTGCCCCACCCGATTTCTTCTATATTTGCTAATTTAGTCTAAGACTACATGCACACAAAGAGCCCAATTAAAAAAAGCTTTTACGCCAGAGTTCTATCGTAAAAAAGTTTTGAAAAGTTTGAAACATTTGGCGTGACATCCCCCACTTGTCAAATTCATGACGAATAGCATCAAACCTTAAGCCACAAATCCTAGACTGGAGTAAGATTTGTGGTGAGGAGCACATAGAGAAGTATGACACTTTTCAGATATGTAGGATTCATTAAGTGGCGAGTGCCACTTAATCTGTCACCTATTTTTTCAACCTCAAGCTGCAGCCACCGTCATCAAGGGCTAATCTACAACATTCTGTAATGCTGTAGATAAGCCCCCGATGTAACCTGAAAGAGAAGAAAAATGAGTTATATTATACTCACCCAGGGGCGGTCCGGGCCCGGTTCGAGTCCGGAGGGTGTCGCGGTCCAGTCCGGTCCGGTGCCTCCCATCTTCTAGCGGTGACGTCCTCTTCTTTGCTTCCCTTATGACCTCACTTGCCACCGCTACAGGGCAAGTGGGAAGAACCCGACAAAGCTCCAGAATAGGCGCATCTAGTAGATGCGCTGTTAACGCCACAGACTGTGAGGAGGAATACCCTGGAGTGGACCCTCTGGACCGTGGCACCGAGGGACCCCGGACGAGCAACCTGGTGTGACCGACCCCTATACAGGGATCGTTAGGCGCAAGACCAGAGACTCGAATGCCACGGCAGCCGGAACCAAGAGGGGCGGCTCGGAATGGTGCACAGGGCGTGAGCAGGAACAGACACAGGACTTGAACAGGCACGGTTACCGGACTGGAGCAGGCACGGAGACAGGACTGGAGCCGGCACGGACACAGGACTTGAACAGGTAAGGACACAGGACTGGAGCTGGCACGGACACTGGACTGGAACAGGCACGGACACTGGACTGGAACAGGCACGGACACTGGACTGGAGCAGGCACGGAGACGACTGGAGCAGGCACGGAGACGACTGGAGCAGGCACGGAGACAGGACTGGAACAGGCACGGACACTGGACTGGAACAGGCACGGAGACAGGACTGGAACAGGTGCGGACACTGGACTGGAACAGGCACGGAGACAGGACTGGAGCAGGCACGGACACTGGAAGCAAGCACAGAGGTTAGGCAGCGAGCCGGATTCCAGCGGAGTACTCAGGGCCTGAGGCGCAGAAGGAAACAACCACGGTCAGGCGCCTCCACTAAGGGAGGGCGGCCTGATATGGCTGCTGCTGAGCCCCCATTGGTCCGGCGGTGCAATTGGGGCAGGGCACCGCCGGAACCCAGCTTAGCGGCGGAGGACCGGCCGCGACCTACTGCGCATGTGCGGGACCCGCGGTGACGTCACCAGCCGTGGGCCGGAGGAAGGGAGAGGCCGACGCCGGGGCTGGAGGAAGCAAGGCTGTTGGAGGGAGCGCGGCTGCCGGACGAGGTGAGTATCGCTGCGCGCACGGGGGCACAGGGCTGGGAGCGTGACAGGGGAATCGGAGACCGTGACATGCGCCTTTTCTGGGCGGCTGGGGGGGGGGCCAAGATCAGTGGCCCCTTACCAGCTTGAAAATAGCAGCTCCAAGCTGTTAGAATTGCCAGGTTGGTTCACAAACTGAGGGGGACCCCATGTCTGGTTTTCATTCATTCTTCTCTCCTGCACGCTGTTGCTGGCAGAGCAGGAGAGAAGAATGACAGCCGTGTTCAGCACCAGTCACTAGGGAACAGTACTTACAGTAGCGCTTCTTCACCCACGGCCATCCGTGTACACGGAGGACAGTGTGAACTGTTCTCCGTGTGCCGTGTTCAGCACGTTTTGCGGACCGTGTGCTCCCACAAACACTGACATGTCTCAGTGAAAACACCCTGACATGTGCAGAGACACATTCATTTTAATGTGTCTGTGTGTCAGTGTCTCCGGTACGTGAGGAAACTCTCACTACACGTACCGGAGCCACTGACCTGTGAATCCGACCTTATGCATGTTGGGATCCTTGAAAATATTGGCAAGATTCAGAAGACATGTGTGCTGTCCATTTTTCACTGAATATTTGATAGGAAAAGCTTGAGAAACCTCCTTCATTTTTTTTCTTCATTGAGAATAATTGCTGAAACTCTGACAAAACTCTGATGACACGCTGATGAAAAATACTGATTAAACTCGGACCTTTTTTTGAGTATGAGGAAAATCCCTGATATATAAAAAAGCCCTTATAATCACAAATGACCCTATGAAGGCAACCATAATAGTAGAAATGAGTTTGACACCATTGGTTTAACATTATTTGTTGCCCCTAGCAAACAAAGTATAGTTTTCATTTTTACAAAGCAGCTTTAAAAATGAAAACAGTATTGTGATTGGTTGCTATAAGAGTTGAGTGAAACTTTTGAAATCAAATCCGCTGTGATTCGCAATACTGAAAAGAAAGTAACTGTCCAGAAAATGAGAGAGAATGAACGAACCAAGGGGACTTATATCGCGCTCCTTGTTTGAGATCAATGAATTCCCAGTGACTATTCAGGTAGAGCACTTCCTTATATATCACTTGAATCGTTTGATTAGTATTCACAGGCTGACACTACCACTCCCATTTTCAATCTGCATCAGCAACAAAATAGCACATCACAATCAGATTAGGCCATTTTCAATTTCTAGGTGGAATGAGCTGTGCGCTCTGACCTATCTCAAAATTGTACAAGCATAAAATGGCGCCCCCATCTTTTATACTGGCTGTGATAGCCCCTGATTGTCTGTGCTAGACCATGTGGTACGATTGTTGTAGGGTTTTTGGGGAAACCTATACCGCCAGACCTGATGTTATTCACCCACTCTCTGAGGTTTCATCAGTGTGTGAAATGGTGGCGGGAAATTTTGCTTGGACTGATCATTATAAATTAAATCACAGAGTGTTCAAATTCGCAGAAATTTTGACTAGAAGATTGATCTGCTTATCTCTAGTTCGCTGGCCTTCAGGGCAGAGTGGCAAAGAAAAAGCCATATCTGAGACTGGCTAATAAAAGCAAAGGATTAATATGGGCAAAAGAACATAGACATTGGACAGTGGAAGATTGGAAAAAAGTGTTATGGACAGACGAATCCAAGTTTGAGGTGTTTGGATCACACAGAAGTACATTTGTGAGGCGCAGAACAACTGAAAAGATGTTGGAAGAGTGCCTGATGCCATCTATCAATCATGGTGGAGGTAATGTGATGGTCTGGGGTTGCTTTGGTGTTGGTAAAGTGGGAGATTTGTACAAGGTAAAAGTGATTTTGAATAAGTAAGGCTATCACTCCATTTTGCAATGCCATACCCTGTGGACAGCGCTTGATTGCAGCCAATTTCATCCTACAACAGGACAATGACCCAAAGCACACCTCCAAATTACGCAAGAACTATTTAGGGAAGAAGCAGGCAGCTGGTATTCTGTATGTAATGGAGTGGCCAGTGCAGTCACCAGATCTCAACCCCATTGAGCTGTTGTGGGAGCAGCTTGACTGTATGGTACGTAAAAGTGCCCATCAAGCCAAACCAACTTGTGGGAGGGGCTTCTGGAAGCATGAGGTGAAATTTCTCCAGATTACCTCAGCAAATTAACTGATAGAATGCCAAAGGTCTGCAATGCTGTAATTGCTGCAAAGGGAGCATTCTTTGACAAAAGCAAAGTTAGAAAGAGAAAATTATTATTTCAAATAAAAATCTTTTTTTCGAACCTTGTCAATGTCTGGACTAGACTTTGAATTCATTTGGCAACTCATTTGATTAATAAAAGTATGAGTTTCGTGGAAAACACAAAAATTGTCTGGGTGGCCCCAAACTTTTGAACAGTAATGTACATCCTGAAAGCTTGTGTGGATGACTATATTATTGGTGCGAGTGCGATCCGAAAGAATATCAGATCACACCCGGACAATTGTTATGCGATGGGACCATGCACATGTCAGATTTTTTTCCTCAGACAGGTCCGTTCAGGGTAGAAAATCACAGCATGCCTGAGTTTGATTGGATTCGGATCACACTCGGCCATGCAAGTCAATGAGTGCGTGGAAACCATCGGACTGCACTCGAATGATATCTGCACGGGAAGCTTATAACTTGTTTCTGATCCGTAATGACGAAGAATGGAAGACGGCCTTTAATACCCATGAGGGTCACTGTGAATATCTCATCATGCCCTTTGGTCTGTGCAACGCGAACACTGTATTTCAGGAATTCGTCAACGACATTTCCGGGACGTATTTATTTATTTCCTTTAGGTCTCTGGTCGTGCAATTGGACAACATCCTCCCCTTTCTCTCCTGATTTACCTACTCATAGACACATCCATCAGGTTTTGCAGCTCCCACAGGATAACAAGACCTTCCTTGCCTTTCCTCTGGTCCATTGTTTTCAGCCAGGTCCTCGAGATGATCCGGAGAACGTTTCTGCTGTTCTCTCCTGGCCTCATCCCCAAGGTTTGTGTGAAATATAGCTTTTCATGGATTTTCCCATCTCCTAGAGACAATTTATCATACACCGCTAATCCCTCATGTAAGCATCTCTGCCTTTACCAAGACAGGGGATAATGCTAGAGTCAGACCAGAGTCAGCCGTGTTGGCCTTCCTGCAGTTGAAAGAGGCCTTTACGAGACCCACCATTCTGCACCTCTTTGACCCCAACAAGCAAATAGATGCCTCTATAGGGAAGTCTGTCTCTTGCAGTTTTTTCTCCAAAATATTTTCGCTGGCTGAGCGAAACTATGTCATTGCGGATCGTGAGCTTCTGGCCATTAAGATGGAACTCAAAGAGTGGCAACATCTACTGGAAGGTGCCAGCTCTCTGGTATTAATTTACACGGGCCATAAAAATGTGACCTTCCTGCGGTCCTTTTAAGAGACATTCCTGAGGGCAAAACTTTTGTCCTTACTGATTAGAGGAGGAGAATTCTTTCTTGGGGTCACAAATCCAAGTAGGCTGGACACATGGGCAGACGCAAGTCCACTGAGCTGATTGCTCGCTGCTTCTGGTGGCCCTCGCTGGTAAAGGATGGTTATAATGTAAACGTCTGTACACAATGCGCCAGGAACAAATCCTCCAGGAGCAATCCTGCTGCTCTCATTCCTCTCCTTGGCAACACATAGCTATGGATTTGATTATGGACCTGCCTCTCAGATTTGCAACATCATCTGGGATGTGGTGGATCAGTTGTCCAAAATGGTTCATTTCATTCCTCTAGTCGGTCTTCCCTATGCTCCTAAGCTCGCCACAGAGTTCTTCCAGTACAACAGTACAATTTTCATCTCCATGGCCTTCCTCTCCACATAGTCTCTGATCAAGGAGTTCAGTTCACTTGAAAATTCTGGAAAGCACTTTGCAAATGGCTGAATATACAGTTGTGGCCAAAAGTATTGACACCCCTGCAATTCTGTCAGATAATACTCAGTTTCTTCCTGAAAATGATTGCAAACACAAATTCTTTGGTATTATTATCTTCATTTAATTTGTCTTAAGTGAAAAAACACAAAAAAGAATAAAGCAAAAAGCAAAACATTGATCATTTCACACAAAACTCCAAAAATGGGCCAGACAAAAGTATTGGCACCCTCAGCCTAACACTTGGCTGCACAACCTTTAGCCAAAATAACTGCGACCAACCGCTTCCGGTAACCATCAATGAGTTTCTTACAATGCTCTGCTGGAATTTTAGACCATTCTTCTTTGGCAAACTGCTCCAGGTCCCTGATATTTGAAGGGTGCCTTCTCCAAACTGCCATTTTTAGATCTCTCCACAGGTGTTCTATGGGATTCAGATCTGGACTCATTGCTGGCCACTTTAGAAGTCTCCAGTGCTTTCTCTCAAACCATTTCCTAGTGCTTTTTGAAGTGTGTTTTGGGTCATTGTCCTGCTGGAAGACCCATGACCTCTGAGGGAGACCCAGCATTCTCACACTGGGCCCTACATTATGCTGCAAAATTTGTTGGTAGTCTTCAGACTTCATAATGCCATGCACACAGTCAAGCAGTCCACTGCCAGAGGCAGCAAAGCAACCCCAAAACATCAGGGAACCTCCGCCATGTTTGACTGTAGGGACCGTGTTCTTTTCTTTGAATGCTTCTTTTTTTCTCCTGTAAACTCTATGTTGATGCCTTTGCCCAAAAAGCTCTACTTTTGTCTCATCTGACCAGAGAACATTCTTCCAAAACATTTTAGGCTTTTTCAGGTAAGTTTTGGCAAACTCCAGCCTGGCTTTTTTATGTCTCGGGGTAAGAAGTGGGGTCTTCCTGTATCTCCTACCATACAGTTCCTTTTCATTCAGACGCCGACAGAAAGTATGGGTTGACACCGTTGTACCCTCGGACTGCAGGGCAGCTTGAACTTGTTTGGATGTTAGTCGAGGTTCTTTATCCAACAGCCGCACAATCTTGCGTTGAAATCTCTTGTCAATTTTTCTTTTCCATCCACATCTAGGGAGGTTAGCCACAGTGCCATGGGCTTTAAACTTCATGATGACACTGCGCACGGTAGACACAGGAACATTCAGGTCTTTGAAGATGGACTTGTAGCCTTGAGATTGCTCATGCTTCCTCACAATTTGGTTTCTCAAGTCCTCAGACAGTTCTTTGGTCTTTCTTTCTCCATGCTCAGTGTGGTACACACAAAGACACAGGACAGAGGTTGAGTCAACTTTAATCCATGTCAACTGGCTGCAAGTGTGATTTAGTTATTGCCAACACCTGTTAGGTGCCACAGGTAAGTTACAGGTGCTGTTAATTACACAAATTAGAGAAGCATCACATGATTTTTCGAACAGTGCCAATACTTTTGTCCACCCTCTTTTTTATGTTTGGTGTGGAATTATATCCAATTTGGCTTTAGGGCAATTCTTTTTGTGTTTTTCATTTAAGACTAAATGGAGATATTAATACCAAAGAATTTGTGTTTGCAATCATTTTCAAGAAGAAACTGAGTATTATCTGACAGAATTGCAGGGGTGTCAATACTTTTGGCCACAACTGTACAACTGGATTTTTCCTCTGCATACCATCCACAGACAAACGGGCAAGTGGAACAAGTAAATCAGATTCTCAAGAGCTACCATCGCTACTTCATCTCTGTTCTTCAGGATGACTGGGTACAATTCCTCCCCTGGTGTCATGCTGTGATGGTCTTCAGTATGGAAGGGGACCCTGAAAGTGTCCCTGGAACTGGGACCCTATCTATCCCTGTCCCAGGGGTATTCTTGAAGGTAGAGAGGTTTGAGTCTCTGACCTTACTATGTTCCTGTTAAACCCTGATCTGTCCTTCCCCCACCCCCATGAGGCATGGGACAGAAATGTAATGAAAACAAGACACAAAAACAAAACAGGGATAACAGAAAACCTCTATCATATAAAAGCACTAACCAACAATAGGGAGGAGTATAGGGACAGGGATAAATAAATTAAATGGGAACAGGGACCAGGAGATAAACACACACATACTACAGCAAACCACAGAAAACTAATGCAACAACTCTACGCCAACCACTTAGCTTTAGCATACAGCACAGGAAGGCAAATCTTTCACTGGCAGGAACAAGAAGGTCTTACCAGTCTTTATAGGAAGATGTAATAACCAGATCAGAAGCTGAAATGGAGGTGCATGTTTCTGACCAGCATAGAAAGGGTGGTTAACCTCTTCAGCACCAGAGGAAACTAAATCCACTTAATATGGGACACATCACCATCTCTAAAGAAGACCAGCTCTTCATTACCTGACGTAACCATCTAACGCCAGGTCTTCCAGGGGTATGTGAAACGCTCATGACACCTGGGCAGAGTTCCTTCAACAATCACATTAGGAAGTGTTCCAGAGCATCTCTATTCTTCATTGTTTATTTCCAGCAGCTTCAAATGTCCTCAACCATGTCTGCTGCTTCTGGGATACCTGCAGCTGATTACTCTTATGACAACTTCCTTCAGATCTGGCAGTGGACCCACGCTCCTGAGCTCCTTCTTCAAACTTCTTACTCTAGTGTTATGAATGAGTCATCGTAGGAGGCAAAAACAGAAATACTAGCTAAGTCCAGAAAACAAGAGAAGTTGGCAGCTATCGTATTGCAGACCCCTGAACCTATCAACAACAACTAGCAGTAGCCGTGGGGGGTTCCTACGGTGCCCTAGACCCCTCGATCACAGCCGGAGAACTAAATAGCCTAAAGACAGAAAGGGAAATCTAAACTGCCCCAGAGCAGACCCCCAAAGCAATAGGCAGCCCCCAACATATAATGACGGTGAAGCAAGATGAAAAAACACTCACACAGATAGAAAGATAGGCTGAGCAAATGATGGGGCCCAAGCTAACTAAATAGGACAGGATAGAAAAGCTGCTGTCTGCAATCCGCCAAAACCCTATCAAAACAAGAGCCAACAGACTGATAGGGAAAAAAGCCCTGAAGACGCTAGGCTTCAAAAAGACTATATCAGTACTCAGGTATTTTCTGAAGACAGAGCAAAAAGGAATTCAGCTCACCCCAGCAGGGATTGGCAGAAATCCAGAAAAACAAGGCAAAACAAAACCAAAACACAAATGCAAAAAGCAGAGCAGAAAACTTAGCTTTTGAGGAGCAGGAATCAGACTGGTCTCCTAGAATCCCTCAGAGAAATCACCAGCCAGGCAGAAGGGCGTCGGCTGCCTTATATCCAGTCAGCAATTCCAGTCACCCAGTCATCATCATCCTGCTCAGGTGCTTGGTAATCAGCCTCACTACCTTCCTTCACTAGAAGAGGGCGTTCATCAGACCTCAATGGTGAAGGGGAAAATGAACTCACAACAGTACCTCCCCCTTGAGGAGGGGTCACCGAACCCTCATCCACGCCACCAGGGCGATCAGGGTGAGCCCGATGAAAGGCACGCACCAATCTTTTGGCAAGAATATCAGAGGCAGAGACCCAGGAATTATCCTCCTGACCATAACCCTTCCACTTAACCAAATACTGGAGTCTCCGTCTAGCCAGACGGGAATCCAGTATCTTCTCTACCTCATATTCCATGTTACCTTAAACCAATACAGGGTCCGGAGGTGCCACCCCAGGAACAACTGGTTCAAAAAAACTTCTTCAACAAGGACTTATGAAACACATTATGGATTTTAAATGTGACAGGAAGAGCCAAACGAAAAGAGACCGGATTAATAATCTCCAAAATCTTGTAAGGTCCAATAAATCTAGGCTTAAACTTAGGAGAAGCCACCTTCATAGCGATATTTTTTGATGATAACCAAACCATATCACCAACCTTAAACTGGGGACCAATGGTCCTATGTCGGTTGGAAAACCGCTGGGCCTTTTCCTGGGAGAGAGACAACTTATCCACCACTTGGTCCCAGATCTGGTGCATTCTCTCCACCACAGTGTCAACACCTGGGCAGGCAGAAGGCTCCACCTGCCCTGAAGAAAATCGAGGATGAAACCCAAAGTTACAAAAAAAAGGTGACATCAAAGTGGCAGAACTAGCTCTATTATTTAAGGCAGATTCGGCCAAGGGCAAAAATGAAACCCAATCATCCTGATCAGCGGAAATAAAACATCTCAAATACGACTTCAAGGTCTGGTTTGTTCTCTCCGTCTGCCCATTGGTTTGAGGGTGAAAAGCAGAGGAGAAGGACAACTGAATTCCCAGCTTGGAACAGAAAGTCCTCCAAAACCTAGACACAAACTGAACTCCTCTGTCAGATACAATGTTCTCAGGAATCCCGTGCAAGCGAACCACCTGTTGCAAAAACAGGGGCACCAAGTCAGTGGAAGATGGCAACTTAGGGAGTGGTACAAGATGAACCATCTTAGAGAACCTATCAGAAATCACCCAAATAACAGTCATTCTCTGAGAGACAGGCATATCAGAGATGAAATCCATTGAAATATGGGTCCATGGCCTCCTGGGGACCGGCAAAGGCATCATCAACAACCCACTAGAGCGAGAACAAGGTTTAGACCGGGAGCAAGTCCCACAGGACTGCACAAAATTCCTAACATCACGAGACAAAGCGGGCCACCAAAAAGACCGACTCACCAGATCTCTAGTACCAAAAATACCTGGATGACCAGCCAATGCAGAGCAATGAACTTCAGACATCACTCTCTTCTTCCACTGGTCAGGAACATACAACTTTCCACTGGGACAACGCTCAGGTTTGTCCTCCTGGAACTCTTCCAGAGCACGTCTCAAATCGGGCGAAATTGCAGAAAGAACTACCCCTTCGCCTAAGATGGTAGCAGGCTTGGTCACCACAGGAGAATCAGCAAAGAAGCTCCTAGAGAGAGCGTCAGCCTTGACATTCTTAGTGCCAGGAAGAAAAGAGACCACAAAATCAAAACGTGTAAAAAACAAGGCCCACCTAGCCTGTCTAGGGTTCAAGCGTTTGGCTGACTCCAGGTAAATCAAATTCTTGTGGTCAGTGAGGACCACGACTTGATGTTTAGCTCCCTCCAACCAATGTCTCCACTCCTCAAATGCCCATTTCATGGCTAACAGTTCCCGATTCCCCACATCATAGTTACGTTCAGATGGAGAGAACTTTCGGGAAAAGAAAGCACAGGGATTCATTTTAGATGTTACAGGATCCTTTTGGGACAAAACAGCTCCTGCACCAATCTCAGAAGCGTCCACCTCTACCTGGAACGGGAGTGAGACATCAGGTTGCCACAAAACCGGGGCAGAAGTGAATCTTCGCTTCAGCTCCTGAAAGGAAGAAACAGCCTCCGGAGACCAATTCAACACATCAGCACCCTTCTTAGTCAGATCAGTCAATGGCTTGGCAATACTAGAAAATTTTGCTATAAATTTCCGATAAAAATTAGCAAAACCCAAAAACTTCTGGAGGGCCTTCAAAGAAGTGGGCTGAACCCAATCATAAATGGCCTGTACCTTGGCCGGGTCCATTTGAATAGTTGACGGAGACAAAATAAATCCCAAAAATGAAATCCTCTGTACCCCAAAAAGGCATTTCGATCCCTTGACATACAGGGAATTCTCCCTCAAGATCCGGAACACAGTCCGAACATGTTCCACATGAGAATCCCAATCCTTTGAGAAGATCAAAATATCATCCAGATAGATAATCAAAAATGTATCCACAAAGTCTCGGAAAATGTCGTTCATGAAGCACTGGAAGACAGAAGGGGCATTAGTGAGCCCAAAAGGCATCACCAGGTACTCAAAATGTCCCTCCGGATTATTAAACGCCGTCTTCCATTCATCCCCATGCTTAATGCGGATAAGATTATACGCCCCCCTGAGGTCAAGCTTGGTAAACCAGCAAGCACCTTTAACTCTGGAGAATAGATCCGAAATCAGGGGTAACGGATACTGATATTTAATAGTAATTTTGTTGAGGGCACGATAATCAATACAGGCCTTAATGAACCATCCTTTTTGGCCACGAAAAAAAAACCGGCACCTAAGGGTGAAGAGGATGGTCTAATATGACCCTTCTTCAACGCCTCCTTAATATAGGATCGCATAGCCTCATGCTCGGGTACAGATAAATTGAAGAGCCGACCCTTGGGAAATTTACACCCCGGGCTCAGTTCAATTGCACAGTCATAACTCCTATGAGGAGGCAAAGACGCAGACTCATTCTCACTAAATACATCATAAAAGTCCGCCAAATAGTCAGGAACATCATGCGACTGAGGAGAGGTGGAAAAAAACGGAGCCTCACTAAGGGCACACCGACAACCCCAACTCACCACAGACACAGATTTCCAATCCAAAACTGGATTATGAATTTGCAACCAGGGAAACCCCAGAACAATGGTATCATGCAAATTATGCAACACCAAAAATCTGCAATTTTCTTGATGCTCTGGGGCGACCCGCATTACCACCTGGGTCCAAAACTGAGGTTTATTTTTCGCCAAAGGAGTAGCATCAATCCCCCTCAAAGGGAAAGGTGTCCGCAGAGGTGTCATCGGAAATCCACAACGTTTAGCAAAATCCAAGTCCATTAGGTTCAGGGCTGCTCCCGAATCCACAAAAGCCATGGCGGAAAATGTGGACAGGGAGCAGATCAGAGTAATTGCCAGAAGAGACTTAGGTTGAACACCACCCACAGAAAACGTGTGTGCAAAACGTTTCTCTCGTTTAGGACAGACAGAAATAATATGCGAGGCATTTCCACAAAAAAAACACAGCTTATTACGCCTTCTGAACTCCTGACGTTGCTCCCTGGACAAAACTCTATCACATTGCATAGGTTCAGACACTTGTTCAACAGGTGGCAACACCTCTCGTGCAGTCCTGCGTTCACGTAAACGCCGATCAAACTGAATGGCTAATGACATAGAATCATCAAGACCAGAGGGAACAGGAAATCCCACCATAGTATCTTTTACGGCGTCTGACAAACCCTTCCGAAAGAGAGCTGCCAAGGCATTATCATTCCAGGTAGTAAGGACCGCCCACTTTCGGAATTTTTGACAGTACAATTCTGCAGAATCTCGACCCTGGCGCAATGCCAACAGGGTCTTTTCAGCCTAATCAATAGCATTAGGTTCGTCATACAACAACCCCAAGGCTTGAAAAAATGCGTTCACATTAGTCAGAATAGGATCATCTGGTTTCAAAGAAAACGCCCAATCCTGGGGATCGCCACGCAGCAAAGAGATGATAATTTTAACCTGCTGCGCGGAGCTCCCTGATGAGTTAGGCTTCAAGGCAAAAAATAATTTCCAATTATTTTTGAAATTCAAAAATTTAGACCGATCCCCAAAAACACATCAGGAGTAGGGATCTTTGGTTCAGCAGCATGTGAATGAGCAAGGTAGGCAGAAATTCCCCGCACTTCCGCAGCGAGCTGCTCCACACGATCAGACAATTGCTTTATCTCCATTGAGAGAAGAAAAATTCCCCCTACGGCCTCAGAGATATAGAGGAAAAAATATACACACTTTATTTTTTTATTTTTTTTTTTACAATTCTTTCCTGCTATTGAGTACCCTAGGATCTGCGGTATGGCTGGTGATTCTGTTATGAATGAGTCACCGTAGGAGGCAAAAACAGAAATACTAGCTAAGTCCAGAAAACCAGAGAAGTTGGCAGCTATCGGATTGCAGACCCCTGAACCTATCAACAACAACTAGCAGTAGTCGTGGGGGGTTCCTAGACCCCTCGATCACAGCCGGAGAACTAAATAGCCTAAAGACAGAAAGGGAAATCTAAACTGCCCCAGAGCAGACCCCAAAGCAATAGGCAGCCTCCAACATATAATGACCGGTGAAGCAAGATGAAAAAACACACAGATAGAAAGATAGGCTGAGCAAATGATAGGGCCCAAGCTAACTAAATAGGACAGGATAGAAAAGCTGCTGTCTGCATTCCGCCAGAACCCTATCAAAATAAGAGCCAACAGACTGATAGGGAAAAAAGCCCTAGGCTTCAAAAAGACTATATCAGTACTCAGGTATTTCTGAAGACAGAGCAAAAAGGAATTCAGCTCACCACAGAAGGGAATGGCAGAAATCCAGAAAAACAAGGCAAAACAAAACCAAAACACAAATGCAAAAAGCAGAGCAGAAAACTTAGCTTTTGAGGAGCAGGAATCAGACTGGTCTCCTAGAATTCCTCATAGAATTCACCAGCCAGGCAGAAGGGCGTCGGCTGCCTTATATCCAGTCAGCAATTCCAGTCACCCAGTCATCATCATCCTGGTCAGGTGCTTGGTAATCAGCCTCACTACCTTCCTTCACCAGAAGAGGGAGTTCATCAGACCTCAATGGTGAAGGGGAAAATGAACTCACAACACTCTAGCCTCTACACCTGTTCCTGAGGTGAAGGACATTTTGGTTTCCAAGAAGGTTCAGGTAAGACCTTTTTTGTGGTCGGTTGGAATGGTTTTGGTCCTGAGGAGAAGTCTTGGGAGCCTGTCGACAACATCTACAGCCCCTACTATTCTTGAGCAATATCTATATTGAGTTGGCCTAAAGAAAAGGGTACTGTCGTGCATGGGTGCTAAGCGCCGCTCTACTTACTGCAGTCAGCGCTCTGCTCTCCCCAGTCATGGCCTGTCTAGCTGCCTCTTGTAGCATTTTCAATACAGCTGCATCCTTCTGCTGCTGGTAAGTCTCCACCTGATCATATCTATCATTTCTTGCAGATGTGAGATTCTCTAGTCTATCCCAATGCAGCAGAGAGTTTATTGTCATGATCCAGGCATGGATCTGTCAGATTAAATGGACAAAGTGAACGTTTTTCCCTTTGGCAAGGTGACGTGATTGCCCCCGGTGGCCATTGGAATTATCACATGTGGTGTCATTCATTCTGAGTTGCCCCGGTGGTGGTTAGTGGTATCGCACGATAGTTTGGGTTTAATATGCGCGTAATTAGGAATCAGGTGTGGGCCTCTATAAATGAGTCTCAGGGTGTGCAATCACGGCTGGTGATATTCATTCATTGATTGATTGATTCTGAGTTTGTGAGAGCCTGGTGGAAGGATGGAGCTGAAGAGGAGTCCTGCGCAGTCAGCCAGAGGAGATGAGTGGCAGCTAATGGTGTCTGCAGGAATTGCTGGCATGGTGTGGAGGAGTCGCAGTTTATGGTGTCGGCGGGAAGTGCGTGCATGGCTTGGTGGAGTGGCGGCTATGGAGAGAGTTGCACTCGGCATGCTCGACTTGGTTGCCGAGAGCTGGACTCAAGCATGCTTAGATTCTTGGCAGAGGCTGACTCATCCTTGGGACTCTGTGACTGGACCGCTGCAACTGGTGATGGACTCTGCTCCAAGGCTGCACTATGGTGTAGGATCCAGGATGGTGATGGATCCGGGTGGAGGAGAAGACGCACGCAGGTGGTGGGGCTCTGTTGCAGGAGCATAAGCACAGAGCATAAAGCTAAGTGGTGTTTCCCCTGTATTGTCTTCTTTCCTTTTGTGTCTCTAGTGCAGTGGTGGGATTAGTCTCCGCACCGACCAATTCCCTACTGAGGGTTTAGGGTCAGGGCGAGCAAGGGTTTAAGGTTCGCGTGCGGCGACAGGTGCGGAGCCTGTATAGGGAACGTAAGGAGTGCAGGGACACTGGCTCAGGGGAGTGCAGGAGGTCTCCATGTCTCCATTCCCTATCGCAGGGCCCACCATTGTTAATGTTTCCCAGGTCCCCCTTATTATTTAAATTCGCCTTACTGAAGGCGGGGTTTCCAGAATGTATGTATAACGTGTAATTCCTAAATTCGCCAGGTGGAGGCGGCGTATCCATCTGCACGTTTTATTATTTAAATTCGCCACTGGAGGTGCTGTATCCTGGGTCACGTGTGTATGGGTTCGCCTTGCGGTACCCGCTGCGTCCAGAGACACATGACCGTGACATTATCACCAGCCCTACCTTTTTTTTTTCTGGTGAGCTTTTGGCCATGTGGAGTCCTGTGAGCAATTATCAGGGTCTGGGGCCTTTGGCCATGTGGAGACCTGTGAGTAATTATCAGGGTTGGGGCCTTTGGCCATGTGGAGACCTGTGAGTAATTATCAGGGTCTGGGGCCTTTGGCCATGTGGAGACCCGTGAGCAATTGCTGCTGGGCTTCACTGAGGTGAGTGAGGAGCTGCATGGTGTTGAAACAGCTTCGGCAGCAATTATCAGGGTCTGGGGCCTTTCCTCTGGCTCAACCAGAAAATCAAAATTGCGGCTCTGGCATTGAAGTCCCCTAGAGTCGCTGCTGGGTAGCGGGACTTGCTCATGCATGTGGAGGTACCCAGGCAGGTGGGAGGAGTTGGTGCCCACGGAGCTGCCTGGTATTCCCCGAGGTGAAGGGGCGCGTCCCTGTGGTGAGCAGACTGATGTGAAAGTCCGCGGGGTTTACGCCAAATCTTCAATACCACCGAAGAAGCCGCCCCCTCCTGGTCGTTTGGAGGAAGGCGACCAGCGAGTGTATATTTCCTCCGTATTCTTGTCCCCTTCTCCTCCAGGTGTGAGTGGCAGGTGTGCTGCGGGGGAGTAGGGATACATCTCACCCCTCGCCATTAGCCAACCCTGGGAGGCGTAGACCTCATGGTGAAAGAGTTGGAGGGTGGTGTCCCTTGGTGAATAGCAGGGGTGTGAGTGTGGCGACAGCAGGGGGACGCCTCTGTTGTCGAGTCCAGAATGAGTTCACCAAAATATGACAAACGAATGTGTGGCAATAAACGTCCAGGTCCGGACCTGTGTGTGAACGAGTGTGTATGGGTGGCCACCAAAAAACATCTTGTGGAAGTGTGTTGTGGAGTCTGATCAGCTCATAACAAACATACACATACATAAACTCGTTCCCCAGGTCGGCACTGTGGAGATGAGTGGTTCCTCCAAAATGAACATATTGCCAATACCAGCGGTGCGTTTGTCATAAACCTGAAGTGTCAGGTAGTGGTGGGGTGAACTCAGGATCTGGGCGTCCCCGCTGTTGGTGTTTCCCTAATGAGGAGTGGTCTTGAGGGTCCAGAGGCCCCTAATTAAGGAGGGGGTACTGTCATGATCCAGGCGTGGATCTGTCAGATTAAATGGACAAAGTGAACGATTTTTCCTTTGGCAAGGTGACGTGATTGCCCCCGGTGGCCATTGGAATTATCACATGTGGTGTCATTCATTCTGAGTTGCCCCGGTGGTGGTTAGTGGTATCGCACGATAGTTTGGGTTTAATATGCACGTAATTAGGAATCAGGTGTGGGCCTCTATAAATGAGTCTCAGGGTGTGCAATCACGGCTGGTGATATTCATTCATTGATTGATTCTGAGTTTGTGAGAGCCTGGTGGAAGGATGGAGCTGAAGAGGAGTCCTGCGCAGTCAGCCAGAGGAGACGAGTGGCAGCTAATGGTGTCTGCAGGAATTGCTGGCATGGCGTGGAGGAGTCGCAGTTTATGGTGTCGGCGGGAAGTGCGTGCATGGCTTGGTGGAGTGGCGACTATGGAGAGAGTTGCACTCGGCATGCTCGACTTGGTTGCCGAGAGCTGGACTCAAGCATGCTTAGATTCTTGGCAGAGGCTGACTCATCCTTGGGACTCTGTGACTGGACCGCTGCAACTGGTGATGGACTCTGCTCCAAGGCTGCACTATGGTGTAGGATCCAGGATGGTGATGGATCTGGGTGGAGGAGAAGACGCACGCAGGTGGTGGGGCTCTGTTGCAGGAGCATAAGCACAGAGCATAAAGCTAAGTGGTGTTTCCCCTTTATTGTCTTCTTTCCTTTTGTGTCTCTAGTGCAGTGGTGGGATTAGTCTCCGCACCGACCAATTCCCTACTGAGGGTTAAGGGTCAGGGCGAGCAAGGGTTTAAGGTTCGCGTGCGGCGACAGATGCGGAGCCTGTATAGGGAACGTAAGGAGTGCAGGGACACTGGCTCAGGGGAGTGCAGGAGGTCTCCATGTCCCCATTCCCTATCGCAGGGCCCACCATTGTTAATGTTTCCCAGGTCCCCCTTATTTAAATTCGCGGGGTTTCCAGAATGTATGTATAACGTGTAATTCCTAAATTCGCCAGGTGGAGGCGGCGTATCCATCTGCACGTTTTATTTAAATTCGCCACTGGAGGCGCTGTATCCTGGGTCACGTATGTATGGGTTCGCCTTGCGGTAACATCTGCGTCCAGACACACGTTGACCGTGACATTTATTAGTCAGCTCCTCTCACCACTCATTGCCTGATCTAAGATTCTAGTTCAGTCTATGTCTAGATTCCAGTAAGGTGTTGTCTCATATTTTCTCTCCTGACGCAGTTCGCTTTCCTGTTTATCCTGAATTCTCCATTTCTGACATCAGATACATACATTCAACTCATGTTGCTTGCCTTTATCCTGGATTTTCTGACCAAGTCTTTGCCTCCGTCCACCAGTACCTCGTACCCATGTCTCTGATCCTCTGGGAACTGCCCTGGAGAGGTACCTGGTGACTACTGGTGATCAAACCTATCCACACCATCAGATGCTCCAGTAAATACCCAGTAGTCACATAATTACAGCCCTCCATGTTAAATCTGGCCCATGGCACAGTGGGTCCACATCCACCAGCATACATAATCTAACCCCATCATCTCCTATGTGATGTATATATTCCAGCCCCAGCATCTCCTATGTAATGTATTTGCTCCTACTCCAGCTTCATCTATGTGATGCATATGCCTTTGTCCCAGCACACCCTACGTGATGTATATGCTTCTTCTCCAGCGTCTCCTATGTGATTTATATGGTCCTGCCCCAGTGTTTCCTACGTGATATATATTCATGTGCTTTGGTGTCTCCTATGTGATGTATATGCTTCAGCCCCAGTGTCTCCTATGTGATGTATATGTTCCTGTGTCTCATATGCAATGAATATACTGTAGTCTTAGCATCTCCTATGTTATGTATAAAGCAGACCTCCCAGCACTTGAGTTCTATAAATATAATGCGAGCAGTGATGAATTTCCCACTGTGAAGAATCCATCAGTGTAATATACATCAGCATTCTGAATAGCTTTCTGCTGTGAATTCTTTACAAAATTCATCATCACAAAGAATTGACTGCACTCCAAACCAATGCAAACCTGGAAAACCATTTGATAGTAGCAACATCATCACTACCACCTAACTCTTAGCCTCATTCAAAGGGAAGCAATTCCAGCTATCATATTAGAGGGAGTTAATTAATTGTTTGACCAAAAATAGCAGGATAATTTTGTGCAGCCCCCGAATGGTGATATAAATATCCAAATGACCTTTGGGAGAAAAAAGGTTCCCCACCCCTGCTCTAGGGAGACAGTAGATGAGGGCATACAGCTATTAAGATGAACAGAGATGAGTCAATAAAATAAGGCCATTAAGGGATTGTGGCCCTGCTTCCGAAAACTGTTTCCGTTGCTCTCCCTGATGGATCCCTCTGTAGATGAAGGATTTTGGTTCCATAAATCTGATTTGTTTCATTGCGCCTAATTACTGCATTATCTATATATAGCATTATCTATATACTGCTGATGACTTAAGAAAGTCCAGAAGTTATGGTTTTCATTACTTTGATATCTATAGTATGAGGTTTTATAAGTGATTAATAACGTTTACACTTTAAGTTTTTTTTGCTAGATATATATTGATTTTGTTCTGATAGGTTGGTTAATTACAAGTTTCAAACATCATATGCTGAGTAAGTCAGAAGGCAAATTGTTGTAATGTTACAGTGCTCAGCTACTAAGGAGAAGTAGGTTTGTTAGGAGGCACACCGTAGTAGAGTTGGTAAGGGAAAGGTGTCCACAATAATGGATTATAACTATCTGAATTCTCAGGCAGCTATCTACAGCTTGAGCTATCCTATAACACCTGAAGACATGATATCAAAGGGTAAAGCACAGAGAGTTATGGCAGGAAAGTCTGCAGACCAAGGCCAAACAGCCCTCTGCCTTTTTGGATCTAGGAGAGGTAACACATCCTATTACAGTGCCATGCTCAAGTTCAGCGAGCTCTTTAAAATGAGCCATTCTTTCAAAAACGTTTGTAAAGATAGACTGCATTTGTAGGTGCTAGATTTTATACACTTGTGGCAATCTGACTGAATCAAAAACTTGAATTCAATGATTAGGTGGTGTGTACTTTTGTCCATGTATGTGTGGGATAAAACCATATGCCATGATTTAGCAGTAATCTAGGTTTGTATGTTTCTTTCTACAGTAGTTGTTTTTTTTATATCTATCAATGAGTTTCAGTTAACAGACCAAAGTATTGCAGGATAAACATTATAGGTAAAGCAGACAGGCCACACAGGTAGGAATCATAGTCAGAATAGCAGGATTGCCATCTTCCATTCAGTGAAGTTGAACATCACAATAAATGCTGTACAACCATTTTATAGAATTCTTCAGTTTCTTGATAACTTTGATTTGCTTCTAGCTAAATTACTTATTTGGTATAAAACTCTGAATAGCGTGAAGAGAATATTTAATCATACAGGTAATACTTTATTTTGCGTCTCCTAATGCTACATATTAGATTGTGCTAGCTGAGAAACACCTTAGCCAAAGCAAAAATTTAACAAATGCCATCATGTTGCAAATATTTCTGTCTAAACCTATTCTTACAGTGACCACTGTATGTTATAAAGCTTTCTGTCCCAGGAGACCTTCTTATTTGACTACAAACTGGTCTTTGCCTTCTTCATCAGTCATAGTATATCATAAAAATTAATTAAAATCTAAAGAAGTTGCACACAGTTCAAGAATTTTCAGCTAAGCTAGCCACATATCTAGACCAAAGGCATAGCCTGAAGTTCCTTCACCGTAGTGCAAAATCTTTACAGCCCCTCCAACTTTGCATGCAATTCATACTACTGCTTAAAGTGAACCTGTCACTCAATACATGCTGACAAATCCATGGGCAGCATATATCAGGCACTGACTGTATTATCTCAGCCAGGTATGTTTACGCCACGATGTTCCAGAGAAAGAAAAACTTGCCTTAATAGTTGTTGGGGGCCAAAACCACACTTTAGACTAGTCACAGAGGTGGCTTCTCCCCTCCTGCTGCCCTAGAGTAAAAGGTCATTCCCTATACATACACATAGGCTGAGACCTGTCAATCTAGGGCAGTGGGCAGGGAGAACCTGCCGGGAACCAGCCTGTCCACCTAGTTTACAGTGCGGTCTTCGCCCCCGGCGGCTATTACAGTATGTTTTTCTCTGAAATGCATAGGCGTTTAAGAGTCAAACATATCTGGCTGAGATAATACAGCCAGTACCTGATACAATGTGCTCATGTACTGGGCAGTCACAGAAAAGGAATAATAAAAATAACTAGATGTGTATTTCCTGAAGGAAGTACAGACAGTGCTTTGAAATGGTGCCCGGGCTGCCCCTTTAAGAGAGAATTGCCTGTTGCCCCTGCAAGACTTTCAACTCAGGATCCGTTTTAACTGTGGGTGCCTCTCAGGGGCCACTTTGGCCTCAGGGTCAGATTTGCTGGGTGGGGCCCCTCAGGATACGATTTGGTGGCCTGGGCTCCTCAGGGCTTGAATTGGTGGCCGGGATCCCTCAGGGTCTGATTTGGTGGGCGGGGCCACTCTGAGTCCGATTTAGTGGGCAGGGCAACTCTGGGTCCGATTTGGTGGGCGGGACCACTCTGGGTCCGATTTGGTGGGCGGGGTCACTCTGGGTCCGATTTGGTGAGCGAGGCCACTCTGTGTCCGATTTGTAGGCCAGGGTCGATCAGCCTCCGATTTGGAGGCCAGGGTCGATCAGCCTCCGATTTGGAGGCCAGGGTCGATCAGCCTCCGATTTGGAGGCCAGGGTGGCTCAGCCTCCGATTTGGAGCCTGGGGTCACTCGGCTTTCGATTTGGCTCGCCGGCCCTTTAAGACTCATTTCGGTGCGCCGGCCCTTTAAGAATCACTTTGGCGCGTCGGCCCTTTAAGAGCCCTCTGGGTCCGATTTGGTGGGCGGGGCCCCTCTGGGTCTGATTTGGTGGGCGGGGCCACTCTGGGGCCGATTTGGTGGGCGGGGCTCCTCAGGGGTCGATTTGGTTGGAAGGGGCCCCTCAGGGTCCGATTTGGTGGGTGGGGCCCCTCTGGGTCCGATTTGGTGGGTGGGGCCCCTCTGGGTCCGATTTGGTGGGCGCGGCCCCTCTGGGTCCAATTTGGTGGGCGGGGCCCCTCTGGGTCCAATTTGGTGGGCGGGGCCCCTCTGGGTTCAATTTGGTGGGCGGGGCCCCTCTGGGTCCAATTTGGTGGGCGGGGCCACTCTGGGTCTGACTTGGTGGGCGGGGCCACTCTGGGTCCGATTTGGTGGGCGGGGCCTCTCTGGGTCTGATTTTGAGGCCAGGGTGGCTCAGCCTCCGATTTGGAGGCCTGGGTGGCTTAGCCTCCGATTTGGAGGCCGGGGTCAATCCGCTTTCAATTTGGCGCGCCGGCCCTTTAAGACTCATTTTGGTGCGCTGGCCCTTTTAGAATCACTTTGGCGCGTCGGCCCTTTAAGAGCCAGTTTGGCTTACTGGGCTTCTAAATCCACTTTGGCGCACATTCTCTCTCAGGAGCATGCGTCATGTAATGAAGCTAGATTTGCATTTGTGCTGTGGGTTTCGCTTTAAGATCTGAAATTATCTGGCAGAAACTGTGTCCTGCTGGGGTCATGTGAAGTTCGTAGGCGTTGGCATAGTAACTGGGTCTGCCTGTGCATATCAATGAGCTTAACTGACATTTGAATTGACTCAGGGCATGTTTTCCCTGTGGCAACATTATCCAATTGAAATGCATTGAGACAATGCATTCCAATGACGGGAAAAAAAATTTTCAAACGCAAATTGCGCAAAAACTACAAATCCGATTGACACGAAAAATACTTAGCACACCACTCGTGGACGCTGCTTCGAAACGACACCTCAACGGAGTCTGTGCGTGTAGCGGTTCGGGCCGCATTAATTGCGGAAGTCAACTGAATAATAATAAGAAGAAGAAGTTAGCAGCGTTCGGATTACAATATAGTGGTTTTTTCAAAGCACTATAATAATAACACACAGGCTAAGGCCCAAAGTGCTGTCATAGTAACAATACAGAGAATACTGCTGTTCCCTTACAGTGGCTTGCGAAAGAATTTCCCCCCTTGACTTTTTACCTACTTTGTTATATTAAAGCCTGTCTAAATATTTTTGTTTGTGAAGTGATAAAAATATAGGCATTAATTAAACTTATGGGATCAAATAACTAAAAATTGGCATGTCCATATATATTCACCAAATTTGCTATGAAGCCCCTAAAATATTCTGTTGCAAGCAACTACCTTCGTAAGTCACATGGGTAGTAAAAGGAAGTCCACTTGTGTGCAAACTAAGTGTCACATGGTTTGTCAGTATAGACACACCTTTTCTGAAAGGCCACAGAGGTTGCAACATCATTAAGTAAGAGGTGTCATGGTTAGGACATGGTTAATGTCCTGTTCTCACAGGGTTAACTTTTGCCGGCCTCTCTTTGGATCTGGGAGGGGTATTTATACTCACTCCAGACTAGCATTCTCTGTCAGCTATACTGTTATTCTGGCTGTGTCTGACCGACCCCCTGGTGTGCGTTTATTCTGCATTGCTTGTTTGACTCCTGTGTATGACCCGACCCTCACTCTGTACTCCATCTCTCTTTTTGGTACTATTGTCTTCTCCGGTTCTGACCTCCTGGCTTGGCTATTGTTACTCCGTTGCAGTTTGTCCCTATTGTACCGTCCATTGCCCGTTCTGGTTTTCTGATCTATTGCTACGTCCTGACTATTCGCTCTGTCTAACCTTTTGGTACTGTCCTGCTATCTCGTGCTTTGACCCGGCTTGATCTGGTTTCTGTCTCTGTCTATGCCCCTTGGTAACACTGTCCTGTAGTTACCTTTCTACGAGTTTCCCTGCAGCTCCTAGCTCTGTGGAGTTTAGGCCACGCCCCCAGCAGTCACGTGCTTCAGGTCCTGGAGCATGCTTCGTCACCGCTGCTGCCTGCTCCACAGTTATCTTTGAGCAGTGTTTTTGTACTCAGGACACGCGCACTGGCTCAGTGAGCAAGTGCAGTGCGGTGTTCCTGACAAGAGGCATCACTTACCAAACACCATGAAGACCAAGAAGATCGTCAAACAGATGAGGGAAAAAGTTGTTGAGAAGTACAATTCAGGATTGGGTTATAAAAAAATAACAAAATCTCTGCTGATTCCCCCCCCCCGAGCACCATCAAATCCATTATCATCAAATGGAACCACAACAAACCTGCCAAGAGAGGGCCGCCCACTAGGTCTCTTGGCCCGGGCAAGGGGGGCATTAATTAGAGAGGCAGAACAGAGACCAAAAGTAACCATGAAGGAGCTGTAGAGTTCCCAAGCAGAGACTGGAGGATCTGTCCATATGACCACAATAAGCCATATACTCCATAGCGGTGGCTTTTATGAAAGAGTGGGCAGAAAAAGCCTTTACTTAGGCTGGTTTCACACTTGCGTTTTTTTGCCCTGTGTTTTTGCGCATAAATGCGCATGCATTTTTTCCCTATACTTAACATAGGTGCGCATAGTCATGCGTTTGTACGCGTTTGTATGCGAATGCGTTTTTTGTAGTGTGAGTCCGGGCGCACAAAATGCATCCTGTTGCATTTTTTGTGCGCCCGACCTGTCTCAAAAAAACGCATGCGCACGAAATTCACCCAAAAACACATTATAATCTATGGGTGCGCTGACAGGCGCACGGTCATGCGCACGTCAGCGCAAAAAAACACATGCGTTTTTTTAGAAAAACCATGCGCAAAAAACAAGAAAACACATAAAAATGCATGATGCATTTTTTATGCACGTTTGCACTGCGCACGCAGAGCAAAAAAACCGCAAGTGTGAAAGTAGCCTTACACACAGAATTTGTAAGGCTCATTTTGAGTTTGTCAAAAGAGATGTGGGAGACTCCCCAAATAAATGGAGGAAGGTTCTGTCATCAGATGAGACCAAAATTGAATTTTTTAACCATCAAGGTAAACGCTATGTCTGGTGCCAAACCAAGACAGTTCATCACCCCAAGAACACCAACCCCACAGTGAAACATGGTAAGGGCAGCATCATGCTGTGGGAACAGGGAAAATGGTCCAAGTCGGGGAAGCTGGATGGAGGAAAATACAGGGATATTCTTGAGCAAAACCTGTTTAACCCCTTAGTGACGGGGACAATTTTTTAAACTCTGACCAGTGTCATTTTATGTGGTGATAACTCTGGAATGCTTCATGAAATCCTATTGATTTTGATATTGTTTTATCGTGGCACATTATAATTTATGATAATGATAAATTTAGGTTGATATGTTTTGTGGTTATTTATAAAAAATATCAAATTTGACAAAATGTAAAACAAATTGCAGTTTTCAAATTTTAAATGATAATCCCTTTAATCCAGATAGTCATACCACACAAAAACATTAATAAATAACATTACCACGTATGCCTTACATCAGCACCTTTTTGAAAAAGGTAATTTATTTTGTTAGCCTTTTAGGAGGTTTAAAATTGTAGCAATAATTTTTCATTTTTTCAAGGAAAGTTACAAAATGTATTTTTTTGAGGGACCTCTCCAGGTTTGAAGTTACTTTGGGGGTCCTATATAATGGAAAACCTCAAACGTGATATCATTTTAAAAACAGCACCCCCTGACATATTAAAAACTTCTGTCAGATAGTTTATTAACCCTTCCGGTGATTTTCAGGAATTAATGCAAAGTGGTATAGCAGGAATGAAAAAGTGTGTGTTTGCCACCTAAATGTCGCTAACTTCTGATCTGACCGCTATAGCCGGGAGACTCTAAGGCCGCTATTTGGCCATGAACTGCTATGGCAAACATCAGGACCACACAATCATGATCTCGGTGTGTCAATTAGACTAAGGCCGGAGTCACACTGGCGAGGAATACGGGAGAGTGAGAGGCGCAAAAAGCACGCATTAGACACGGACCAATGATTCTCTATGGGGTCACTCGCACCAGGCGTATATTTCTCCTCAGTATCCTACGCTCCGTGCCACTTGCAGCATGCTGCGATTGTCCGCGTACTACGCCCGTAGGACGCCAATGCAAGTCTATGGGTGCGCAAAAAATACGGATTAGACACGGACCACACATGTGACTTGCGAGAAATACGCATCCGGTGTCTTTTAAAAACCCTGTCATAGGGCTCCATTATATGTCCATTTTGCAAGCCTGCGAGAAAATCTCGCCATACGGATGCCATACGGATTACATACGGATGCTTACATGTGCAAAATACGCGACCACACCTTGCTTACGGATGACATACGGAGCACTATTTAGGGGTCTGTCATCCGTATTACGCATGTAAAATACTGACCGTATTTTGCGCTGGTTAGTGTGACTCCAGACTAAAGCCGAAGCCCCCACAATCTATTAACCATTTATTTGATGTAGTCACTTTTGATAGCAGCAACTAAGTGGTTAAACAGATATGGACGGTGCCAACACTGATTGTTTGTGATACAGCAAGTTGTCAGCTATTGTGTACAGTCGACAACTGCTGGATTGTCGCCTGTATGGGGATGATATTCTCTTATATTTTATATCTCAGGTCAGTAAAAAGACTTATTGGCTGTCATTAAGGGGTTAAGTCTGTCAATGATTTGAGACTGGGACGGATGTTCACCTTCCAACAAGACAATGACCCAAAGCATACTGCAAAAGCAACATTGGAGTGGTTTAATGAAAACCTGTAAATGTTTGGAGTGGCCTAGTCAAAGCCCAGACCTTAATCCAATTGAGAATCTGTAGTTAGACTTGAAGATTGCTGTTCACCAGAGGAAACCATCTAACTTGAAGGAGCTAGAGCAGTTTTGCCTTCAGGAATGGACACAAATCCAAGTGGCAAGATGTGGAAAGCTCATAGAGACATATCCAAAGTGACTTGCAGCTGTAATTGTTGCAAAAGAAGGGTCTACAGAGAATTGACTATAGAGGCGTGAATAGTTATGCACACTGAAGTTTTCAGTTATTTTGTCCTATTTGTTGTTTGCCTCACAATAAAAGGTAAACCATATGTTCACAGTTATAGGCATGTTATTTAAATGAATTGATGCAAATCCTCAAAAAAAAGTTAAAAATTCTAGGTTGTGAGGTAGCAAAACACAAAAAATTTCAAGGAGAGTAAATACTTTCACAAACCACTGTAGGTGGAAGTGTTTTCAATAGACTGTCTTTCCATCCTCCATAGTTAGAACACTTGTTCCTAAATTTAGATAATTGGTTATATTTAAGGAGTTGTCCCAACTTAGCATGTTATCACCTATCCACTGCTGGGACCTACATAAGTCCAGAGAACTGGGCTTTGAAATTCCCCTGTAGAATGGAGCGATGGTTGTTCCATTCATTGTCTATGAGATTGCTGGAGATAGTTGTGCAGAGCATTTGGCTGGCGTTTGGCTATTTCTGGCAATGCCATGATAATGAATAGAGTAATGACATGCTTACACTGCCATCGCTCCAAGCAAACAAGGCACTCCAGAAGCCATTCTTGGGGCCAGGCAGGGTCTCAGCAAAGGGATCACAGCAACAAAGAAGTTATCTTATGGACTGAATAGATAATAAAATAAGTTGGGATAACCCTTTAAAAGCTTGGATGTCATGAATTATGAATTGGCCGATTTTTTACATAGTTGGAATTTTACTGTATTTAACTTATATTGCAATCACATTAAATTATTGATATATCCTACCACACCTATGCAACAATCAACTTTTTCCATTCACCTTATTGTACTTATAAAGGGAGCCATGTAGCTCTATCAATCAAACCTTCCTAAGGAGTTGAACATACACTTGGCATAACTAATGAAGAACACATCCATTGTTTAGTCATGTGACAAGTTTTGGTGCCTTGCAAATGACTATACATATGCATAGTTTCCTGATTATGGGCTATTATTAATAACTTTAATTACATAATTGTTTCAAGAATTCTTAAGATAGTCACAAGCTTGTTCAATAGTCTCAATTATAGCAATTAGAAAAGATTAATAGCCATGAAAATCCTCTTTTGTAACTCTTAAGCGCATACACATTTGAAAAGCCGCTTGGCGTTGTGTGTGATTGGGCTTTCCTAAAAGGGAGAGGTCACAGAAGAAGGCTGTAATGAGTTTAACCTTTCTGTCATATTTTACCTGTTTAAACAAACATTTTGCCATTTTTTTGTGGGGGTTTTGTACAAAAAAAGCCTAATTTTTATTATAAATAGATAGGAAAATAATATGTCCTATTCACAAACTAGGGAAGATATCTTAATTGTGTTAAAAATCTATATTTTTGTTAAGATATCACAAATAGAGGTAATTAATAAGAAATTTTCCAGCTGGAAGATGCAGGATTTCCTCATAGATGATGTAAATTGGCACCAATATTTTACATTTTAAAACACGTAATAGAGATTTTTTCACTCTGAGGTTTATTTTAAGTTGTAATATCCGAGATGGATTTTCTGGAGAATTTTTCAGTCTTGTTGCAGTTTTTGAAAAGGTTTTTTTGCTTCATGGGTCCTAATTCTTTCTTTTTCTGTGGTGCAGTTTTACAAATTTTACTGCATTGAAAACTCACTATGTGAACAGCAATGTGGTTTTCCCATTGAAATATAGAGCAAGCGTACTAAAAGTATATTTTGACCAATTTTTTATGCCAGTTTTAGAAAAGAATCAGAAACTTCATATGTAAAGACTCTTTATTTGGTCATGCAATGTATTTCACTTAGAAATGTGCAGATGCGAAGCGTCTAGTTCAAGTTGAATTTCAGTAATTTGTGGTTTCACATGTTTTTGAACCTTTTGAGATACAGTTTGCGGTTTGCAAAAAAAAAAAAAACTTGTGCTACATAATTTCCTACACTGCTGAGGCATCAGAGAGTGGGCTAATGTCATTTTAACTTTCCACACTGGCTTCCCCATAATGGCCTGCAACTATGGCAATTAGCTGATCATCATACCTTGTACATTGGTGGTCAGTACCTGGGCCATCACAGATTAGCACTTCCCAGTGGAGCACAGTTTAAACACCAGAGTTGCTTTCCATCTCCAGATTTACTGGGTAAAGGGGGTTTTACACATAGCGATATCACTAGCAATATCTCTAAAACGTCACTGAATTTGTGACGTAGCAGCGATATTGCTAGCGATATCGCTATGTGTGATACTTACCTCCGACCGGCTCCCCCGCTGTCCATCGCTGATCGCGCAAGATTGGGCGGCTCCATTTCTCGTCGTCTGCTTCCTGCTGTGTGAGACGAGCGACGTGTGGAGGCGGGCGGGAGGACGTCTGGATCGCTGTGTGTGAAAGGTAAGTATCGTCCGCTGTGTTGCTGCTGCATCGCTGTGAGATCTTTCTGTATGAAAGCTCACTAGCGATCATTTAGCGATGCACCAGTGATCCTGACCGGGTCATATCGCTCGTCGGATCGCTGGTGCATCGCTAAATGTAAAAGGGCCTTAAGTCTCCTGTCGAGTGCAAGCTCTTATGATCAAAGGAGTCCTTACTTTCTCTCTCCTGTAGAGTGCAAGCACTTATGGTCAGTAGTGCCTTATGTTCTCAGAAATGTAAACTCTAATGGTCAGTAGGGTTCTCTCTCATCTGTAAAGTGTAAGCTCCTATGGTCAGCAGGGTTTTCTCTCTTCTCTACTCATATTTTCCAATTAATTACAAGCTTTCCAGTACTGAGATTCACATGAATGTATTAAATTTCTAGCTGAAACACATTCAGCTATCAGTGGTTGCTTCTGGAGTCTACACTGTTATCACAATATTTACACATACAAATAACAAGATATTTTAATGAGCACAGGTGATTTTGCAACATTTATAACAGCAGCTTGTCAGGAGCTAAAATGGAGGGGTACAGACATAAGCAGCTTACTGCTGTAAAGAAATAAATGGGCTGGAGAGAGGTGTCTGGTATATTAGTAGTTAAAGGGACCACCCCCGGGTTAGCCCCCCCTTAGTGAGAATTTGGGTAAAAAATGACTACATTTGTTAGATCTTTGTTAGATCCGGTTTGATCAACCAAAACTAACGTTAGATCACCCCTACAAAATGAGATATTTACGATCTTTTCCAGGGGGGGCTAACCCGTAGCTAGCCCCCCCAACTATGAAATTTGCCGTTTTTTGGATGGATTCTGATAGATATTCGTTAGATCCGGTTTGATCAGCAAAAATTAGCGTTAGATCTCCTTTCGTTTCCGAGATATTGGGGGGGGCGGTGGGGGGTTAGCCCCCCTAATTTGAAATTTGCCATTTTTTGGATGGATTCTGATAGATATTCGTTAGATCCGGTTTGATCAGCAAAAATTAACGTTAGATCTCCTTTCGTTCCCGAGATATTGGGGGTGTCAGGTGGGGGGTTAGGTACGGGTTAGCCCCCCCTAATTTGAAATTTGCCGTTTTTTGGATGGATTCTGATAGATATTCGTTAGATCCGGTTTGATCAGCAAAAATTAACGTTAGATCTCCTTTCGTTCCCGAGATATTGGGGGTGTCAGGTGGGGGGTTAGGTACGGGTTAGCCCCCCCTAATTTGAAATTTGCCGTTTTTTGGATGGATTCTGATAGATATTCGTTAGATCCGGTTTGATCAGCAAAAATTAACGTTAGATCTCCTTTCGTTCCCGAGATATTGGGGGTGTCAGGTGGGGGGTTAGGTACGGGTTAGCCCCCCCTAATTTGAAATTTGCCGTTTTTTGGATGGATTCTGATAGATATTCGTTAGATCCGGTTTGATCAGCAAAAATTAACGTTAGATCTCCTTTCGTTCCCGAGATATTGGGGGTGTCAGGTGGGGGGTTAGGTACGGGTTAGCCCCCCCTAATTTGAAATTTGCCGTTTTTTGGATGGATTCTGATAGATATTCGTTAGATCCGGTTTGATCAGCAAAAATTAACATTAGATCTCCTTTCGTTCCCGAGATATTGGGGGTGTCAGGTGGGGGGTTAGGTACGGGTTAGCCCCCCCTAATTTGAAATTTGCCGTTTTTTGGATGGATTCTGATAGATATTCGTTAGATCCGGTTTGATCAGCAAAAATTAACGTTAGATCTCCTTTCGTTCCCGAGATATTGGGGGTGTCAGGTGGGGGGTTAGGTACGGGTTAGCCCCCCCTAATTTGAAATTTGCCGTTTTTTGGATGGATTCTGATAGATATTCGTTAGATCCGGTTTGATCAGCAAAAATTAACGTTAGATCTCCTTTCGTTCCCGAGATATTGGGGGTGTCAGGTGGGGGGTTAGGTACGGGTTAGCCCCCCCTAATTTGAAATTTGCCGTTTTTTGGATGGATTCTGATAGATATTCGTTAGATCCGGTTTGATCAGCAAAAATTAACGTTAGATCTCCTTTCGTTCCCGAGATATTGGGGGTGTCAGGTGGGGGGTTAGGTACGGGTTAGCCCCCCCTAATTTGAAATTTGCCGTTTTTTGGATGGATTCTGATAGATATTCGTTAGATCCGGTTTGATCAGCAAAAATTAACGTTAGATCTCCTTTCATTCCCGAGATATTGGGGGTGTCAGGTGGGGGGTTAGGTACGGGTTAGCCCCCCCTAATTTGAAATTTGCCGTTTTTTGGATGGATTCTGATAGATATTCGTTAGATCCGGTTTGATCAGCAAAAATTAACGTTAGATCTCCTTTCGTTCCCGAGATATTGGGGGTGTCAGGTGGGGGGTTAGGTACGGGTTAGCCCCCCCTAATTTGAAATTTGCCGTTTTTTGGATGGATTCTGATAGATATTCGTTAGATCCGGTTTGATCAGCAAAAATTAACGTTAGATCTCCATTCGTTCCCGAGATATTGGGGGTGTCAGGTGGGGGGTTAGGTACGGGTTAGCCCCCCCTAATTTGAAATTTGCTGTTTTTTGGATGGATTCTGATAGATATTCGTTAGATCCGGTTTGATCAGCAAAAATTAACGTTAGATCTCCTTTCGTTCCCGAGATATTGAGGGTGTCAGGTGGGGGGTTAGGTACGGGTTAGCCCCCCTAATTTGAAATTTGCCGTTTTTTGGATGGATTCTGATAGATATTCGTTAGATCCGGTTTGATCAGCAAAAATTAACGTTAGATCTCCTTTCGTTCCCGAGATATTGGGGTGTCAGGTGGGGGGTTAGGTACGGGTTAGCCCCCCTAATTTGAAATTTGCCGTTTTTGAATGGATTATGATAGATATTCATTAGATCCGGTTTGATCAGCAAAAGTTAACGTTAGATCTCCTTTCGTTCCCGGGATATTGGGGTGTCAGGTGGGGGGTTAGGTACGGGTTAGCCCCCCCCCAATTTGAAATTTGCAGTTTTTTGGATGGATTCTGATAGATATTCGTTAGATCTGGTTCAGCAGCGGTCCCGAGGTGTAGATGGAGAAGAGGAGGGGTCCAATTGGGGGAGACCAACAGAGAGAGAGTGAAGTGAGGAGGTGGTGAGTGAGTGGGACAATCTGAAAGTTCGGTCAGTGAGTCATTTTCGTCCCCCATGATGCCTACAGGCCGCCTCTTCACAATCATCGCAGCACACTCCCCCCCCTTCCTCGCCGCGACACATCGCCAGTGAAGTCCTGATGCTGCCCACAACTGGCCCCCGCCGAAGTCGCCGCTGCTCAAACGGATCTAACGAATATCTATCAGAATCCATTTAAAAAACGGCAAATTTCAAAGTACAGGGGGGCCTGTTTTTTGCATAGCTAGCAAGTTGTATTTTTCCTTGGCACCACTTTGGAGTGCATATAATGTTTTGTATAACTTTTATTTATTTTTTAGGATGGAGAAAATTTTAAAAAAATTAATTGCGCTAATGTTTTTTGAGTTTTATTTTTAGTTAGTTTCCTGTGCGGTAAAAATAGCAGAATAACTTTATTCTCCGTGTCAGGTCAGACACACCGAAACCAAATTTATGTAATTTTTTTTTTTTTTTACTACTTTTAAAAAGTAAAACGTTTTTTTTTTAAATAATGAGAGAGGATTTGGTCTCACCGCATGCGCAGCCCCGTAGAGCTTTTATTTGTCTGACTACGGAGCTGTGGGATGCCTCATTTTTTGCGGGAAGAGTTGTAGCTTTTATTCGGACCATTTTGGGGTATATCCGATTTTTTTAATTACGTTTTATGCCTTTTTTTGTGACTCAAACAGTGAAAAAAATAGAAATTATGGCTTTTTTTTATTTTTTATGGCGTTTACCGTGTGGAATAAATATTAAAATATTTAATTTTTGGGGGTTGGGATCCCAGCTGACGGTAGGACAGCTGGGTTCCTGCGATTGCCGACGGGGCAAGCTGGGGCTGCCATTCCCCGCCCGACGTGAAAACTCTATGGCGGAGGAATAAGGCCCGGCTGGCCCCGTCGGCAAAAGTCAATGGGCGGTCGTCAAGGGGTTAAAAAAGCCTGTACATAGACTAAACAAAAACTCCTCATGTGGTCTCATTTTTAATCAATTTAATTATCAAACAAATACAGTGGGGGAAAAAAAGTATTCAGTCAGTCAGCAATAGTGCAAGTTCCACCACTTAAAAAGATGAGAGGCGTCTGTAATTTACATCATTGGTAGACCTCAACTATGGGAGACAAACTGAGAAAAAAAAATCCAGAAAATCACATTGTCTGGTTTTTTTTTCATTTTATTTGCATATTATGGTGGAAAATAAGTATTTGGTCAGAAACAAAATTTCATCTCAATACTTTGTGATATATCCTTTGTTGGCAATGACAGAGGTCAAACGTTTTCTGTAAGTCTTCACAAGGTTGCCACACACTGTTGTTGGTATGTTGGCCCATTCCTCCATGCAGATCTCCTCTAGAGCAGTGATGTTTTTGGCTTTTCGCTTGGCAACACGGACTTTCAACTCCCTCCAAAGGTTTTCTATAGGGTTGAGATCTGGAGACTGGCTAGGCCACTCCAGGACCTTGAAATGCTTCTTACGAAGCCACTCCTTCGTTGCCCTGGCGGTGTGCTTCGGATCATTGTCATGTTGAAAGACCCAGCCACGTTTCATCTTCAATGCCCTTGCTGATGGAAGGAGGTTTGCACTCAAAATCTCACGATACATGGCCCCATTCATTCTTTCATGTACCCGGATCAGTCGTCCTGGCCCCTTTGCAGAGAAACAGCCCCAAAGCATGATGTTTCCACCACCATGCTTTACAGTAGGTATGGTGTTTGATGGATGCAACTCAGTATTCTTTTTCCTCCAAACACGACAAGTTGTGTTTCTACCAAACAGTTCCAGTTTGGTTTCATCAGACCATAGGACATTCTCCCAAAACTCCTCTGGATCATCCAAATGCTCACTAGCAAACTTCAGACGGGCCCGGACATGTACAGGGTTAAGCAGTGGGACACGTCTGGCACTGCAGGATCTGAGTCCATGGTGGCGTAGTGTGTTACTTATGGTAGGCCTTGTTACATTGGTCCCAGCTCTCTGCAGTTCATTCACTAGGTCCCCCCGCGTGGTTCTGGGATTTTTGCTCACCGTTCTTGTGATCATTCTGACCCCACGGGGTGGGATTTTGCGTGGAGCACCAGATCGAGGGAGATTATCAGTGGTCTTGTATGTCTTCCATTTTCTAATTATTGCTCCCACAGTTGATTTCTTCACTCCAAGCTGGTTGGCTATTGCAGATTCAGTCTTCCCAGCCTGGTGCAGGGCTACAATTTTGTTTCTGGTGTCCTTTGACAGCTCTTTGGTCTTCACCATAGTGGAGTTTGGAGTCAGACTGTTTGAGGGTGTGCACAGGTGTCTTTTTATACTGATAACAAGTTTAAACAGGTGCCATTACTACAGGTAATGAGTGGAGGAAAGAGGAGACTCTTAAAGAAGAAGTTACAGGTCTGTGAGAGCCAGAAATCTTGATTGCTTGTTTCTGACCAAATACTTATTTTCC
Organism: Dendrobates tinctorius; assembly: GCF_039654945.1. Taxonomy (NCBI): domain Eukaryota; kingdom Metazoa; phylum Chordata; class Amphibia; order Anura; family Dendrobatidae; genus Dendrobates; species Dendrobates tinctorius. Next base: position 6,988,634 of record NW_027361833.1, on the reverse strand, counting down.
ACCATAATATGCAAATAAAATGAAAAAAAAAACAGACAATGTGATTTTCTGGATTTTTTTTTCTCAGTTTGTCTCCCATAGTTGAGGTCTACCTATGATGTAAATTACAGACGCCTCTCATCTTTTTAAGTGGTGGAACTTGCACTATTGCTGACTGACTAAATACTTTTTTTCCCCACTGTAAATCTTATTAGTACAGTGAAAAACACAAGTAAAAGTAATACCTTACAGAAATAGATATTTAACAGTGAAAACCTGAAAGTTTAGGACTGCAAATCCCTGTAATATAAATAGAACACCTACATTTTAACATCTAGACGGAGTTCCTGAGTTATCGGTGTTTGACTTACACAAAAAACAAAGAAAATTACTAATGTGACTCGATATAAATTTATTCAAATGTTTAATCTCATAGAATACCAATAATAATTTACAATAAATATTCATGAAAGATGTAGGCTGTATCTGAAGAAGAGAAGGACTGGAAATTCCCATGAGTGCAAAGTAACTCAAACAAAACAAAGAAGAACACCAACACCCCAACACCGGGGCGATCCTGTTCTTCTTCTTCTTTCCTTTGAGTTACTTTGCACTCATGGGAATTTTCAGTCCTTCTATTCTTCAGATACAGCCTACATCTTTCATGAATATTTATTGTAAATTATTATTGGTATTCTATGAGATTAAACATTTCAATAAATTTATCTCCATTTCCCTTTTAGTTTTTCTTCACTCATACAAAAACCCTACTTCGGAATGGAGGAACCGTCTTTGGATAGAAAGAAGTGTGTGGCGGTCGGGGCGCTCCTCCGAGGCCGGCTTAGCTCCTAGTAGAGGCTGTAGCTGTGCTCAGCCTGTGAGGAGCTTGCCAAGCGCTGCTGTGTGTCACTGCCTCCTAAGCGTCCTGACCCAGCCTGCAGATGTCGGATCAGACAGCAGCAGCCCTCGTGTAGGTGAGCGGGATGATGAGCTCCATGCAGCCACTCGCTCCTGCTGCCATGTCAGCCATATTGCTGTGCAGCAGGTGGTGAGGAGTGGGACTCGGGACACACAGGAGAGCAAAGCGAAGGCAACATTACTGACTTTGGGGGCATTATTGCTGAAGATGGGGGTATGTGAGGGTTGTTACTTGTATTACATGTATTGTCTGTAAACATTACTGCATGTAACATGGAAAGTGATCCTACTTAATCGCCAATACACCATGGACATCTCAGTGTTTTGGTTGGAATTTCATTTGTAAAGTTGAACTGTCATCAAAAAATAGATTTTGTTTAAAGGGTACCGCAACGTTTTTTTTATTTATTTATTTTTAATTCTGTCATGCTGTGGCTGCTGGCCACAGCATGACAGTAAGTTATGTGCGGCAGTGCGGCGGGACATCTGTCCACCAATGCCGCTGCACCGGTCGGGGGACCCCCTACCCCCGCCGAATCTGGTGAGTGGAAACCTTCAATGACCTGGTGATGAACCAGGTCATTAGGCATAACGCCCACCGCCGCTGAAGCCCGCCCACCCACAGCCATTGAATGGGCCAAGAGTCGACGTCACGTGACGCAGCAGACTGCTGCATCATGTGATGTTGCAGGGGGTGTGGCCTTCATTCCAGGAAGCGGCCTTGCCTGCCCCCGGCGCGAGGACCTTGACTCATTTAGCATTTTGCCAGATCAGTCAAGCGATTTCTGGCTCTGGCGGTGGGAGGAGGGCTGCTGGAGGTCAGGAGCACAGCTGCAGCTGCACACCGTTTTCTGTCATGCTGTGGGCATCAGCCACAGCATGACAGAATATAGAGTAAAGGTTCAGATACTCTTTAACGCTGTGTCCATGCTCACAATTTTTCCCCATCAATGACTGCCATCATGGCAGGAAAGAAAAAAAGGTGAGGTGATAGTCCGATTCAAAGTGAATGGGACCATCATTACAATTTTTTGTCTCCCCACTACTTCACCGTCCCGTCATGTCATTGTAAGACTGGGTGGGAAAGTAGTGGGGAGAGAATGCTGCTAGCAGCCTTATTCTTGCCGTCATTCACTGACGGTCAGAGCCCTGCCTGTCGTCTGCCCCTCAGAGAATTAATAATTTTCAATGCAGTTTCAGGCCGCCGACTCTCATTTCTCTGCCCCTTCTCCTCTGGTTCATGAGCTGGAGGTGGTCGGATCGCTGACATCTGGCACACACTCGTGTACTTGCAATCTGCACATTAGCCTGCATGGAAGTGAACAGTGCCAGCAGGGGAGATCATCAAGTATCCTGGATGATGTCCACCATCTGAACACAGAAGCTGGAGGAGGAGACAAATGAGATAATTAGCTGCCTGAGACGGCATGCCTCTGCACACCCATCAGGCTGGGAATGCCTCTTTAGTGGGCATCATGCTTCTTTCTCTTTGGGATTTATATATGTTGGTGTGCTTAAAGGGAATCTTCCACCTAATGCTGCCCTATGCAGCTGTCAGCAGGCCTGTATTGTCCTGCAGACACACAGAATAATGACACCAGTGGCGCTCCACTCCGAGGTGCCGTCTGGGTGCTGCAGCGCCCGGAACTGGGCGCATGCCAGCTATCTAATAGCACGACTAGGCCGGTCATGGGGTCACTAGCCCAGCTCTGCTGCCAGTTCTCAGCATTTCAGTGAAGCATTCTACACTCGTGTGAATGACTAATATCCTATATATGAATAAATTGGCCAACACAAATAACGTAATGGGGAGGCTTGAAGTAAAGGACGGGTTTGCAGCTACTTGGCACATTTTCCTATTGTGCACTTATGTGCTTAAAGTGGGATTAAATTTCCTAACACACAGCTATGTACATCCATTCTCCTGCCGCCATCATATCTGCACACACTGACCAGCAGATCCATACACACAGAAGATCAGACCTTCCTGCATAGAAATATGCCATACATAGGACATCAATACCTCCCTTCACATTCAGTGATCACACTTATACGAGGATGTGTTTCTCTGCCTGCTCTTATGACTAAAGTGAAGCTGAACATCCAAAGAAAAGGGTCACACACAGGGTCAAACAGAGGGCGGGATCAAAATCACTCAAAAGTGGAGACATGGTGTTGATAAAACTACATGCAAATGTAAAAGGAGCTAAGTGGGTTTTCAAGCCATTGCCCCACCTGGTTTTTCCACATGTGGTTTTCAATGGCATCATGCAGTGCTTAGGGAGCGGATGAGCATGTGATCGGCTCCATCATGCTGCGCTCCTCTGTTCCGCCGCTATCACACCGGTTGCATTTCCTGCCCTGTATTTAGCTTTCAGGTAACTTTTGATAAGTCATAGAGGCATATCAACGTTTATCTGCTGACGTAGGCTAAGTTCACACTGCTTAGATATGACACCTGTTTTCTCTGAGCCGAAATTAAACTCTGAATGTGGTACTGCAGGGGTTCCTTGGTGTCTCCTGCTGGCGGGGTGACATCGCCCCTCCAGTGTCCTATGCCGGGGAAATGCCAGGGAACCACAGGCAAGCCCTGCAGTACAAGACCCACAGGTAGCCGACAGCAAGGGAGGCCATGAGTACCCGTGCCGCTGCAGCGGAGCACTGCTCACAGGCGTCCCTCTGTTGTGGCACTGTAAGGATTCCCTGAGCTTTCCCGCTGGCAGGGTGACGTCACCCCACCAGCGTTCTGCAGCCTGGGAAAATCCCGGGGAACCCCTTCAGCACCAAACATCACATGCTCACATTGGATTACAGATCAGCCACTACCAGGGGTCAAGTTCTGGGAAAAAAATGTGGGAACTCACCCAAGATTTCCTACTTGCCCCCACTCTGATGAGAGTTACACCAACGTAGTAATGAAATAATACCGCCATACTGTGACTGAATAAAACACCATGCAAAGACCAATATTACTCCTATACAGTGACCATAGATAGGCAGAAACTAGCTACACAGGCGCTCTGCAGACCGCACTAGTGGTTATGTTACTTTTAGGCTTCTTTCACATGATCATATGCGTATTGCGCGCGTTAAAAATGCAGCGTTGTCACTGCACATTTCCCGTCATATTTCACGCAGCCCAGTGATTTGTATTAATGAGCTAATCGTGTAATATGCTACAGAATAGAACATCCTGTAATTGTTTTTTTTTTTTTTACACACATTTGCGTATGCGTGAAAATAACGCATATGAGAATAAACGCATCGGTTTCAATGGGTACATTTCATCGTGAAATACACATGCGTGAAAAACAGCGTATTACACGACAAAACTAAGATCATGTGAAAGAGGCCTTATATCCAGTGGTCACATGCGACGTTTGCTGTTACTGGGGTCATTTGCTTTGCCTATTTCTAGTCCAGACCGCCACAATGAATTTTCCAAGCCGCTACTTGTCTCTGTAGGATTTTGCATTCAGACAGCTACGGGTTAGCCCCCCCCCCCCAGAAAAAGATGGGAACTATCTCGGGAACAACAGGAGATCTAACGTTAATTTTTGCTGATCAAACCGGATCTAACGAATATCTATCAGAATCCATCCAAAAAACTGCAAATTTCAAATTAGGGGGGGCTAACCCCCCACCGCCCCCCCCCCAATATCTCGGGAACGAAAGGAGATCTAACGTTAATTTTTGCTGATCAAACCGGATCTAACGAATATCTATCAGAATCCATCCAAAAAACAGCAAATTTCAAAGTTGGGGGGGCTAACCCGTACCTAACCCCCCACCTGACACCCCCAATATCTCGGGAACAAAAGGAGATCTAACGTTAATTTTTGCTGATCAAACCGGATCTAACGAATATCTATCAGAATCCATCCAAAAAATGGCAAATTTCAAATTAGGGGGAGCTAACCCGTACCTAACCCCCCACCTGACACCCCCAATATGTTGGGAACGAAAGGAGATCTAACGTTAATTTTTGCTGATCAAACCGGATCTAACGAATATCTATCAGAATCCATCCAAAAAACAGCAAATTTCAAAGTTGGGGGGGCTAACCCGTACCTAACCCCCCACCTGACACCCCCAATATCTCGGGAACGAAAGGAGATCTAACGTTAATTTTTGCTGATCAAACCGGATCTAACGAATATCTATCAGAATCCATCCAAAAAACTGCAAATTTCAAATTAGGGGGGCTAACCCCCCACCGCCCCCCCAATATCTCGGGAACGAAAGGAGATCTAACGTTAATTTTTGCTGATCAAACCGGATCTAACGAATATCTATCAGAATCCATCCAAAAAACAGCAAATTTCAAAGTTGGGGGGGCTAACCCGTACCTAACCCCCCACCTGACACCCCCAATATCTCGGGAACAAAAGGAGATCTAACGTTAATTTTTGCTGATCAAACCGGATCTAACGAATATCTATCAGAATCCATGCAAAAAACGGCAAATTTCAAATTAGGGGGGGCTAACCCGTACCTAACCCCCCACCTGACACCCCCAATATCTCGGGAACAAAAGGAGATCTAACGTTAATTTTTGCTGATCAAACCGGATCTAACGAATATCTATCAGAATCCATCCAAAAAATGGCAAATTTCAAATTAGGGGGGGCTAACCCGTACCTAACCCCCACCTGACACCCCCAATATCTCGGGAAAGAAAGGAGATCTAACGTTAATTTTTGCTGATCAAACCGGATCTAACGAATATCTATCAGAATCCATCCAAAAAACGGCAAATTTCAAATTAGGGGGGGCTAACCCGTACCTAACCCCCCAGCTGACACCCCCAATATCTCGGGAACGAAAGGAGATCTAACGTTAATTTTTGCTGATCAAACTGGATCTAACGAATATCTATCAGAATCCATCCAAAAAACTGCAAATTTCAAATTAGGGGGGGCTAACCCCCACCGCCCCCCCCAATATCTCGGGAACGAAAGGAGATCTAACGTTAATTTTTGCTGATCAAACCGGATCTAACGAATATCTATCAGAATCCATCCAAAAAACTGCAAATTTCAAATTAGGGGGGGCTAACCCCCCACCGCCCCCCCCCCAATATCTCGGGAACGAAAGGAGATCTAACGTTAATTTTTGCTGATCAAACCGGATCTAACGAATATCTATCAGAATCCATCCAAAAAACAGCAAATTTCAAAGTTGGGGGGGCTAACCCGTACCTAACCCCCCACCTGACACCCCCAATATCTCGGGAACAAAAGGAGATCTAACGTTAATTTTTGCTGATCAAACCGGATCTAACGAATATCTATCAGAATCCATGCAAAAAACGGCAAATTTCAAATTAGGGGGGGCTAACCCGTACCTAACCCCCCACCTGACACCCCCAATATCTCGGGAACAAAAGGAGATCTAACGTTAATTTTTGCTGATCAAACCGGATCTAACGAATATCTATCAGAATCCATCCAAAAAATGGCAAATTTCAAATTAGGGGGGGCTAACCCGTACCTAACCCCCCACCTGACACCCCCAATATCTCGGGAACGAAAGGAGATCTAACGTTAATTTTTGCTGATCAAACCGGATCTAACGAATATCTATCAGAATCCATCCAAAAAACGGCAAATTTCAAATTAGGGGGGGCTAACCCGTACCTAACCCCCCACCTGACACCCCCAATATCTCGGGAATGAAAGGAGATCTAACGTTAATTTTTGCTGATCAAACCGGATCTAACGAATGTCTATCAGAATCCATCCAAAAAACGGCAAATTTCAAATTAGGGGGGGCTAACCCGTACCTAACCCCCCACCTGACACCCCCAATATCTCGGGAACGAAAGGAGATCTAACGTTAATTTTTGCTGATCAAACCGGATCTAACGAATATCTATCAGAATCCATCCAAAAAACGGCAAATTTCAAATTAGGGGGGGCTAACCCGTACCTAACCCCCCACCTGACACCCCCAATATCTCGGGAATGAAAGGAGATCTAACGTTAATTTTTGCTGATCAAACCGGATCTAACGAATATCTATCAGAATCCATCCAAAAAATGGCAAATTTCAAATTAGGGGGGGCTAACCCCCCACCGCCCCCCCCCAATATCTCGGAAACGAAAGGAGATCTAACGCTAATTTTTGCTGATCAAACCGGATCTAACGAATATCTATCAGAATCCATCCAAAAAACGGCAAATTTCATAGTTGGGGGGGCTAGCTACGGGTTAGCCCCCCCTGGAAAAGATCGTAAATATCTCATTTTGTAGGGGTGATCTAACGTTAGTTTTGGTTGATCAAACCGGATCTAACAAAGATCTAACGAATGTAGTCATTTTTTACCCAAATTCTCACTAAGGGGGGGCTAACCCGGGGGTGGTGTTAAAGGGATTGTCCATCTTTGGGAGCATTTTTTTCTTAAAAGAATGCAGTTTTGGCGAAAAAATAATTTTTGCATTTGGGATTCATTAAAAATTTTGCACCAATTGCCTCCTATATCTGCTGTATTATACTGGCTATTGCTGGCTGCAGAATGAGTTAGCAAGGTTGGCCACATTATCTTTATTTTAACAGATGTGTTGGGGACAATATTTTGTTGTACTTGTTATTATATAGGCATGACAGGTTCTCCTCCAGCTCTTGTTAGTGCAGCTTTCTTTACAGACTGCACAGCTCTGTAGTCCATAAAATGACTGCTGGTAGAGGAGCATGTGACCAGACCTGTTCATCAGTCTGCGTCAATAAAAAAGCCGTTTTCTCATGTGAGGTTCTCAATTGAACAAGACTGATGAACCCCTCTCCTGGAATGTAGCTGCTGTGCACACTTAGCAAAGGTCTGGACAGGCACTACTGGTCAAGCTCCATGGAAACCAGCTTTTCACTATGAAAGATGCAAGTTCTCATTGCAGGAGAATGACATAAGATAGCAAAAGCAAATCAATTGCAAACTTCCTTATTTTCATGCTATCCAACAATGCAAGGTTGCACAAAACAATATGCGACTTTTGGCATATTCATGCTAGATTTGGCCAGCGCCTCCAAAATGGGCAGAGCTGGGGCAGAACAAGGTGTGGTAATGCCCGCTCATCTAAATCATAATGGCCATGAGATCAACTAAAAGGTATCAACTACTGAGGACTCTCAATCCTGAATATTTTTCTAATGGCCATGAGGTAACTTATGCCAGAAATCTTACTTCAGTCCCTGACTGAGGTAAGATTTGTCGCAAGGCGCATGCCACATTTAATACACACCTGATTCACTAATAAACCAAGCGCCTCTGACTCACGTATGCCCTTTCATCAAGACTGACATGAACAATGCCGGTCTTTATGAATCGGGGTATGTTAAATGGCCTTAAAGATCCTTTTTTGCTGCAGTGATACTATATCATCTGGTACACATATAACAATCTCAATATGTAATTTAATTATTACCAAGGTATTTAGTTTGCCTATAATCATCTCTTGAGCAATTGTAAGGCCGGAGTCACACTAGCGAAAAAATCGGACGAATGCAATGCGATTAAAAATCGCATTGCATTCGTCCCAATGTTATTCTATGGTGCTGCTCCCATCATCTGATTTTTTTTCGGAACGTTTCCTCGGACCGAGACAATGGAAGCATGCTGCGATTGTCACCGATTTTCGGATCGGACTCGCCAATGCAAGTCTATGGATGCGATTAAAAATCAGATTACAAACGGACCACAAGTGTGACTTGCGATAAAATCGCAAGACTTCTCCAGGTCAACAGGAAAGAGCATCAGGCATTGGTATTGGATGTCAAACGGATGCTTAGATGCGAATAAAATCGGTTCATCGCCGGATATTCGGATGACAGACGGATCCCTGGACAAGAAATCTTTGTGCGATTTCGTACCGTAACAATCGGACCGATTTTTTTTTAATGGTTGTGTGACTCCAGCCTAATAAATGTAAAAAAATACCAAGATAGTAATTTGCATTGCTAACGATACTCCTCTTTATAAAATGTAAAGCTCCTGGGTCAGGTTTTCCATTATGATTCATAAAAAGTCGACATATCTTCTTCACCTCAAGTGAATCACCCAAGTCACCTATGTCCTAAAAACGTCTGACAAGCTTCCAGACTCCTCCTTTGCAGGAATGTAATATGAAGAATTCTTGTCTTCATGAAAGGGAGTGGTTCTCTTTTAAAATTTCATAAATAAACTGGGATGCTGACGTATGTCCTAGTTCTGAGAGAATTTTCATGTCCTCTGAAATAGATTATTATTAGGTCTGCGCAGTAAAATTATTCTAAATGTTATTTAAAACGGGTAATAGCGTAGCTACCAGGGGGGGGGCAGAGGGTGTGGTGGCCTCGGGCCCCGCGCTCTGAGGGGGCCCACCCGGAGCTACTGTGCGGCAGAGCAGGGAGAATCAATCATCTCCCTGCTCTGCTATGTTCTCTTCTGTGTGCACAGGACCTGTGGTGAGGTCACAGGAGGGGAGGAGTCAGGGGTCACATGATCAGGGGCCTCTGTGTGCTGGTTGTCATCGTGCTGGATGAGGTGAAGTTTCTGTGTGGGGTCAGGAGGGGTTTACAGTGTGGATGTAGCAGGGCTGTGTGTGTACAAGGTGTACAGAGCGGAGCGTGTGTGTATGAGGTGTACGGAGCGGAGCCGTGTGTGTACGAGGTGTACGGAGCAGAGCCGTGTGTGTACGATGTGTACGGAGCGGAGATGTGTGAGTACGATGTGTACGGAGCGGAGCCGTGTGTGTATGAGCAAGGTGTATGGAGCGGAGCCGTGTGTGTACGAGGTGTACAGAGCAGAGTCATGTGTGTATGAGCGAGGTGTACTGAGCGGAGATGTGTGAGAATGATGTGTGCGGAGCCGTGTGTGTACGAGGTGTACAGAACGGAGTCCTTTGTGTACAAAGTGTATGGAGTGGAGCCGTGTGTGTACGGGGTGTACGGAGTGGAGTCACATGTGTATGGAGTGGAGCCGTGTGTGTACGGGGTGTATGGAGTGGAGCCATGTGTATGGGGTATACAGAGCGGAGCCTCGTGTGTACGGGGCATACAAAACGGAGCCCTGTGTGTACGAAGTGTACGGAGCTGAGCCGTGTGTGTACGGAGCAGAGCAGAGCCGCGTGTGTATGGAGCAGAGCCGCATGTGTATGGAGCAGAGCCGCATGTGTATGAGGTGTACAGATTGGAACCACGTGTGTACGAGGCATAGAAAGCGCAACCATGTGTGCATGATGTGTGCGGAGCTATGTGTGTACAAGGTGTATGGTGGGGAGCATTCATACCTCCCAACCATCCCAGATCCAGCAGGACAGTCCCTATTTTGAAAGAGAGTCTGCCCCACTGCCCCGGCCTGGAGCTTACTTTTCCCGCAGACACAGGAGTACACAGCGGAGCCTCAAGGAGCACTTTAAAATTTGCAAGTGATGTTCCACCGGAAATGACGTGCTAGAAGCTGACCGTAAAGGAGGTAATTTCGAGAGGAGATTGTGATGGAACCATGGAGGCAATTCAGTGAATGCTTCAGATCCATTACCGTGTCCACCCCCTCCAGCGCGGACAGCGGGATCGCCTTTCTTTCTCTAATCTTTCTTTTCTTTCTCTCTCTGCTCTTTCCTTTTCTCTCTCTCTTCTTTCTTTCTCTCTGTTCTTTCTTTCTTTCCCCTCTCTTTCTTTCCCCTTTCTTTCTTTATTTCTTTCTGTTCTTTCTTTCTCTCTCTCGCTCTGTTCTTTCTTTCCTCTCTTTCTCTCTCTCTGTTCTTTCTTTCTTTCGCTATAATGTAGCCCCCTTAATATGGAAAAATCCAGCCCGCCTAAAGAATATAATGCAGCCCGCCTAAAGAATATAATGCAGCCCACCTTCATAGGGTTTAATGCTGTTCCCCTCATGGGGTATCATGCTGCCCTCCCTTATATGGGGTATCATGCTGCCTCCCCTCATGCGGGGTATCATACTACCCCCCTCATACGGGGTATCATGCTGCCCCCCTCATACGGGGTATATCATGCTGCCCCCTCATACATAATCATGCAACCAGGACTCACTATATAAATAAAAAAAAACTATACTCTCCTCCTTGCTCCCACACTGATTTCGGCGACGACTCTGCTCCGATGTCAGGAGCTGCGCTGCAGTCAGACCGGCACACAGTGGGGACGTAATATCAATACTGGTTTTTTTTTATATATAGATTATTTTTTGCAACAGCGCGGTCATCTGCTTAGGTTCTCTGGTTAGGGGCCCACTCAGGTTTGGCCCCCCCCCCCCCCCTCCCCGAACCAAAACCCTGTCTACGCCTCTGAAAGCAGGATTACACATGTAGCTATGAAGGGAGAAACTTTTGGAGCATTCTTGTGCCTTGTAATTTTACTCCACAGACAAATCCATTGTGAAATCCACACATCTTCCATGGAGATTCCGATGCGGATATACCTCATATTTACTGTATGGGCGCCATGGGGGGGAAAACATAAGCAAATCCAGATTCGGATGTGTACTTGCCTTTTCTGATGCATTTGTGAGTGGTGTACTAGTATGCCACGTGTCTGTAGACCTTTGCACAGACAGCTCTGTAATGTATATGACATACAACCTCTCTGTGCTTCTGAGTTTAAAGGTTTTATTCTGGTATTACCTGTTACTGTTGCAGGTTAATACTTTAGTCCTGACTGTCCCCTAACCCTAGCAAAGAGCCGTACATAGGCAAGGGTGTAAATGATGGTGCTTTCACTCAATTTTATCTGGAAACCGCTCTTGGATCTCATATAAAAAATATTATCATTTAGAGTACATCTACATTTGATATTCGCACAATGAAATTCCTACAATGAAGCCACAGCAACAAAATAATCAGCAAATTATACAGATTCTGCTGCTGAATTTGCTGTGGAAATGCTGCTAAATAACACCTGGTTATATCTTGGTCATTATTTTTAAGCCAAAACCAGGATTTGATATATAGCTGGAAAAATTATCAATATAATCTCCTCCACCGTTTCTACCACAAAAATATCAGAATTATTATCCAAGAAAAAATTGTGTTTTTTTAAAAGTTAACTTTTACGTGTTCGTTTCTAAAAAGGAGGTCCAAGACCCCTATTAAAATGTAGATAGTTTGCCATCACATAAAATGCACACACAAATAGACTGTCATGTCGGACGCTGTTCACACCACTGCGTCCGGCAGGCAGCGGTAGTTCCACCTCCAGCCACTATAGCCTCAGTGGCGCCGGCTAGATCTTCAGGCTCTCGGGGGGTTAATCTTGCTGGAGACCAGGTTGGATGTTTAGTCACGCCCACGGTCTTTAAATAGTCATGCTGGCCTATGGACGTCGCCGATTATAGCTTGTGTTTCATACCAAGTGGTTCCGGTCTGGAGTGGAGGTGTTGCAGAGAGAGAGATTCGTGTCTGGTGGCGTATGATCCGTTGTTATCCTTTCTCCTTCCCATATTTGTGTTTAGTTGTGCCCTGTTCACATTACTGTATAGTCCTGTGTGTGTGCGGCGTAGTGCAGTTTAAGTTCTCCCTGTCTGTCATATTTGTGTGGGGGCTTTGGTGGTGTGACTCCTCACCGGGTGGAGGGTGGAGGGTTAAGTGCAGGGCTGAGCAGGAGACAAGGAAAGGTTGGAGGCTCAGGCATTTGCACCATCAGCAAAAACCCTGGGTTGAGGGTCAGACAGGGTTTCCCCTAGTTATAGGGACATCACAGGGGCCCCGGGAGTTACAGCCTTAGTTGAACTAAGCCCCCTGTGACATTATAATCGGCCCACATTTTTTCAGGAGTCCATGGATCCATTAGAGTCCATAACCCGCCTATTGGTGGCGCTGTCCATACAGGTCTCCGAGTTGAAAGGGGCAGGTCAGCAGCAGGCCCTGGTAGTAGCGAAGGTGCAAACGGCATCTGCAGGTATCGGTGCAGAGCCGAAGTTTCCGCTGCCAGAACGATTTTCAGGGGATCGCAGCAAATTTGTCGTATTTCGGGAGGCCTGCAAGTTATACTTCCGCATGCGGCCAATCTCCTCAGGTAATGAGGCCCAGCGGGTAGGGCTAGTGTTGTCATTACTGAGTGGTGACCCCCAAGCATGGGCATTTTCTTTACCAGCTGACTCTGCTACATTTCATTCTGTTGATAATGTTTTTTCTGCCCTCGGGCACATTTACGATGATCCTGACCGACTGGCTCTAGCGGAATCTAAAATCCGCGCCCTCCGCCAGGGGGAGCGCTTGGCAGAGGACTATTGTTCGGAATTTCGCCGCTGGGCCGTAGACACACAGTGGAATGACCCAGCCCTGCGGAGCCAGTTTATTCATGGGGTATCAGGGAGGGTTAAACAAGCCCTCCTGATGTATGAGACTCCGGCATCGTTGGAGTCTGCCATGAGTTTGGTGATACGTATTGATTGCCGTTTTCATCAGGGGGCACAGGAGACGCTACCTCTGGGAGAAAGCAGAGTTGCAAGTGTGGTTGAAGTTGATGAGTTCCCTGAACCTATGCAGATTGCTGGCGTGGCACAGGTTAAGCGTCGCGCTCCGGGATTCCGGAAGCTCGGAGCATGTTTCTACTGTGGTAAAAGTGGTCATTATGTTAACGTTTGCCCGGTACTACCTAAGAGGGTCACATCGGCGGAAAACTGTTAAGCTCAGTGGGTATGGAGGAGACCTAACTGAGCGTATGCATATCCTCCATGATGGTATCTCAATGTATGCTCCCTGCCAAGGTTATTATCGCGGGCAGAGAGCTACCAATATCAGTATTTGTGGATAGCGGTTCCGCCACCAATCTCATAGATGAGAAGTTTGCACACACCGCCGGGTTTAAGATCGAAAAACTTCCTCACCCCATACAGGTGGTGACCATTAATGCTGTTCCCCTCCCTCAAGGGGAGATTACAGAGTTTGTGGCAGAGGTGAAACTCCACATTGGGGTCCTACATTCTGAGTCGGTTACATGTAGGGTCCTCCGTAATCTCCCAGCACAAATGGTCCTGGGTTTTCCATGGTTGTCCAGGCACAACCCGGTAATTGATTGGACAACTCAGGACATAGTACAATGGAGTGGTTTCTGCCAAGACAATTGCTTGGCCACATGTGTGTCCGCCGTGACGCCCAGCCTGCCGGAGGCTTTGCAGGATTTCGCGGATGTTTTCTCTGAGAAGGGTTGCTCAGAACTGCCTCCACATAGAGCCTATGACTGTGTGATTAGGTTAAAACCCGGGGCCAAATTACCTAAGGCCAGGATGTTTAATATTTCTGGTCCTGAGAGACAAGCTCTGAAAGACTACATCGCGGAGAGTCTGAGCAAAGGACACATCCGGCCATCGTCCTCGCCTGTAGCCGCGGGGTTTTTCTTCATTAAGAAGAAAGATGGGGGGTTACGCCCGTGTCTGGATTTCCGAGAGTTAAACCAGATTACTATCCGTGATCCCTACCCAATGCCGTTAATCCCGGATTTGTTCAACCAGGTAGCGGGGGCGAAATGGTTTTCCAAGCTGGACCTCAGGGGGCGTATAACCTCATAAGGGTCCATCAGGGGGATGAGTGGAAGACGGCGTTTAACACTCCTGAGGGTCATTTTGAGAGTCTGGTTATGCCGTTTGGGTTGACCACCGCGCCTGCCGTTTTCCAACATTTTATTAATGATGTATTTGCTCATGTCCTGGGGAGATTTGTGATTGTATACCTGGATGATATCCTCATTTATTCTAGCGATCGGGACACTCATTTGGAGCATGTCAGGCAGGTGTTACAGTTGCTCCGGGAGAACCAGCTCTATGCTAAGCTGGAAAAATGCTTATTTTTTGTCCAGGAGTTGCCCTTTTTGGGATATATTGTGTCCGCAGCCGGGTTTAAAATGGACACCGCTAAGGTGCAAGCAGTGCTGCAATGGGAGAGGCCGGAGAGTCTGAAAGCACTCCAGCGGTTCCTTGGATTTGCCAATTATTATAGGAAATTTATAAAACACTTTTCGACTATCGCCAAACCGCTCACGGACATGACAAAAAAGGGTGCCGATCTAGCGAACTGGCCTGAGGTGGCTATACGTGTATTTGAGCGTCTGAAGAATAGTTTTGCTTCAGCCCCCATTCTGGTGCAACCAGACGTGTCTAAACCTTTTGTGGTGGAGGTTGATGCGTCGGAGGTGGGAGTGGGGGCAGTACTGTCTCAAGGCTCGTCCTTGAGCGAGATGCATCCATGCGCCTACTTCTCCAAGAAGCTGTCGCCGGCCGAACGGAATTATGATATCGGCAACAGGGAGTTGTTGGCCATCAAACTGGCTTTTGAGGAATGGCGACACTTCTTGGAGGGGGCGGCTCACCAGGTCACAGTCATCACCGACCATAAGAATCTGCTCTATCTGGAGTCGGCCAAGCGTCTGTCTCCTAGGCAGGCTCGCTGGGCATTGTTTTTTACTCGTTTCAATTTTCTTGTGACTTACCGTCCCGGGGCTAAAAACACCAAGGCGGATGCTTTGTCTAGGTGTTTTCCGGGGGGAGAACCTCGGGAAGAGCCGGTACCCATCCTCCAGAAAGGGGTAGTGGTCTCTGCTCTCACGACGGAGGTAGAGGCGGAGATTGCCGAGGCCCAAGAGGAGGTACCACCAGGACTTCCCGCCAACAAATCATTTGTACCCCTGCATCTTCGGCTTAAGCTGTTGAAGGAACACCACGACTCGGTACTGGCTGGTCATCCAGGGGTGAGGGGCACCTTAGAGCTGGTATCGCGTCGTTTCTGGTGGCCCAAAATCCGGCAGGACGTGGTCTCATACGTGGCAGCTTGCATCACGTGCGCTAGGGCTAAGTCACCCCGTACCCGTCCTGCTGGCACGCTACAGCCTCTGGGGGTACCCAATAGGCCATGGACAGAAATCTCCATGGATTTCATCACTGAATTGCCAGCCTCGGCAGGAAACACGGTCATCCTAGTGGTGGTTGACCGTTTTTCAAAGATGGCGCATTTTGTGGCGTTGTCTTTGCCCAATGCTAAGACATTGGCTCAGGTATTTGTGAAGGAGGTGGTCAGACTCCACGGAGTACCGTCGGACATAGTATCTGATAGGGGTACGCAATTTGTGGCGAGGTTTTGGAAAGCTTTTTGCTCACGTTTGGGGATCAAGTTGTCACATTCATCGGCGTTTCATCCACAGTCTAATGGACAAACTGAGCGCATGAACCAAAATCTAGAACAGTATTTACGATGCTTTGTGTCCGACAACCAGGAGGAGTGGTCTACTTTCCTTCCTCTGGCTGAATTCGCGCTAAATAATCACCGCCAAGAGTCATCGGGAGAGTCTCCATTCTTTTGTGTGTACGGTCAACATCCTCAGTTTTGTACCTTACGTCAGGGTGACTCGGGGGGTGTCCCGGAGGAGGATCAGCTAGGAGCCCAATTGTCGTCAGTCTGGAGGCGGGTGAAACAGCGTTTGTTGAGCATGAGTGCCAGGTACAAACGGGTGGCTGACAGTAGACGCGTGCCAGGTCCGGACCTGTGTGTGGGTGAATGGGTGTGGTTAGCTACAAAGAACATAAGACTCAAAATTCCATCTTTAAAACTGGGTCCAAGGTTTATTGGGCCTCTTAGGATTTCTGCCATCATTAACCCAGTGGCTTATCGGTTGGAACTTCCCGCGGTGTACAAGATACACAACGTGTTTCACAGGGCTTTATTGAAAAAGGTGGTAGGCTTGGTGGACACGACGCCGATGCCACCTCCAGTCATGGTGGATGGCGATTTAGAGTTTGAGGTCGCCAAGGTAGTGGACTCTCGAGTAGTACGCCGTACTCTTCAGTATTTGGTGCACTGGCGGGGGTATGGTCCAGAGGAGAGGTCTTGGGTTCCAGCCTCAGACATACATGCGGATCGGCTGGTCAGTTCTTTTCACCGTCGTCATCCGGACAAGCCGGGTCCTATGAGTCTTGAGGGTCCGGAGGTCCCTCGTAGAAGACGGGGTAATGTCATGTCGGACGCTGTTCACACCACTGCGTCCGGCAGGCAGAGGTAGTTCCACCTCCAGCCACTATAGCCTCAGTGGCGCCGGCTTGATCTTCAGGCTCTCGGGGGTTAATCTTGCTGGAGACCAGGTTGGATGTTTAGTCACGCCCACGGTCTTTAAATAGTCATGCTGGCCTATGGGCGTCGCCGATTATAGCTTGTGTTTCATACCAAGTGGTTGCGGTCTGGAGTGGAGGTGTTGCAGAGAGAGAGATTCGTGTCTGGTGGCGTATGATCCGTTGTTATCCTTTCTCCTTCCCATATTTGTGTTTAGTTGTGCCCTGTTCACATTACTGTATAGTCCTGTGTGTGTGCGGCGTAGTGCAGTTTAAGTTCTCCCTGTCTGTCATATTTGTGTGGGGGCTTTGGTGGTGTGACTCCTCACCGGGTGGAGGGTTAAGTGCAGGGCTGAGCAGGAGACAAGGAAAGGTTGGAGGCTCAGGCATTTGCACCATCAGCAAAAACCCTGGGTTGAGGGTCAGACAGGGTTTCCCCTAGTTATAGGGACATCACAGGGGCCCCGGGAGTTACAGCCTTAGTTGAACTAAGCCCCCTGTGACATAGACAAACTCCGGCTCCCTGTTTAGGAATATACAATCAATATCTTAACTCCATAAAGAGAGCAGAGTAACTCCGTTTAGAACCTTTAACCTTTTCACATTCTCAGAAATTATGAAACAATATTAAAGCTCAAAACCCCATCATGGGCAATCCAAAAGAGCCAATCTTATATATTGTGTTTTTCACATACATTTCATAAATACAGTTTGTCAAAGGTTATAGAAAATAGAAAAAAGGAAACATTGCCTCAGTGTGGTCCCGGTGGAGGGATATGCTTCCCATTTTTTCCTAATAAGGACTTTTTGTGCCAAATCCCCTGATGAACCATTATGATGAAGAAACGCGTCGGGAGGCACATAGGGTCAGTCCAGGGCTGACTAGCAACAGGGTTAGCTGTGGACTGCCCTTGTAAGGGCGGGAGCTCTGGAGTACCAGGGTCAGTACATAATAGGGACTGACAGGGACTTTATACTGGAACACCGGTGCTATGATTTATGGTTAAAGGAGAAAACCAGATGAAAATTATTGAGATTGTTCTTTTTTCTATTTTCTAGAACCTTTGACAAACTATATTTATGAAATGTATGTGAACAACACAATATATAAGATTGGCTCTTTTGGATTACCCATAATGGGGTTTTGAGCTTTAATATTGTTGCATAATGTCTGAGAATGTGAAAAGGTTCTAAATGGATTTACTCTGTTCTCTTTATAGAGTTAATATATTGATTGTATATTCCTAAACAGGGAGTCGGAATTTATGCCTATTTGTGTGTGAAATTCATGTGATGGCAAACTATTTACATTTTAATAAGGGTCATGGACCTCCTTTTTAGAAACTAACAAGTAAAAGTTAAGTTTTAAAAAACACAATTTTTTCTTTGCTAATAATTCAAAACCAGGATTTGTTCAAAAATACTTTTCCTTTGTTTAATAGAAACCTGTGACGTCCAATACGCTATTGACCTGCAGCTGTAGGGTTGATCTGGGGGTGTAAGCACTTCCCGGCAGATTGACTGACAGTCGGTTTTGCCTTGTAGCAGTTCAGAGCTGACTCACAGTGCTGGCACACCTATACTGTATGACTGAAAGCCAGTGGCTCCCAGAAGGAATTAAGTTAATTTTCTCCTGGGTGCCAGTTAATAGCGTTGCCAGGCGTGACAGGTTCCCATTAAGCTAAATTCCTGGTCTTGGTGTACAAATACTGTAGTGCAAAAGTGGCTTTTTGGATCCAAAGTTAAAGCACCACTCCAGCATTTTTTGTCTCCTTCACCCCTGGACGAAGCATTTCATTGCGAAACGCGTGTCGGGTGTGGTGGACGCCTGGGCTTCAGCTCCCTTTCTGGTAATGGATGTTACTTTTGTTTCCTTATATGAATGCAATTGTTGACACTTTATTTTATGTCTTGAATGTGCACTACGCCCTCAAGTACAGTATGTCCATTTAGGACTATAATGAGATACTGTATGTTAGGCCTGATTAGCCTTTTTGTAGATTGATGTTACATGGGTGTTCTGCTGACAGTCAAGATTTATGGCTATATTTAGCACTGTGTTAATGTATACGGAATGATTATGCCACTATGGGACATTTTACTCTATCCATCACCTGAAAATATATTGGTATATTTACCTTAGTTTATTTTGTATGTTATTGGGTCCAGGTTTTGCCACCTCTTTTCCTCATCTGTGTTGTTCTCATCTGCTTGCATTTATTATTTTATACATAGTTTTGTTTTTATTATGTATTGAAATAAAAGTGTTTTTTATTCATCATTGCTGTTGAATAAAGTTTTTTGTAGGTGCTTATATTATTCTATGCTTTATGGTTTAGTTTTAGGACATACATATATAGGTGTTCTTTTGTTTGTTTTTTTGTCTATCTAGTTTGCCTAAAATACAAATGAAATGTGTCATCTTTATATCTTTAGCTTTAGGCCTTTTAGAAATAATTTCATCTTCAACCTGCTTAGCTGTTCACAATAACAGTAACTTTGAACAATAAGGGTACCCAAACTTTTACATGCCACTGTATGTATTTATATCTTCTTGCTTATTTAAAGGGAACCGTTCACTTCCAGAAATGCAATTTACCTGCAGGTAAATAGTGTTTAAATCATGTCTGGCTGGTTTACCAGAAGAGCATTTACAGGGAGAAAGCAAAGTTATAGTCTCCCTGCAGCCGCTCATTTCCAGTCATTCGGGCGGTGCGGGTAGATATAACAGTCATTGTAAGCACACTATAATCCCTCCCCTGCACATACATTGATAGCCTGCACTGCACAATGACACTGCACACACACACAGCAGAGCAAGATGTTATTCAGTGTTCCAGGCAGTGTTAACAGTGTAAAGTGACCGCGGGTGGGATCCATGACTGAGCTGCTGCCCCGTTATGTTCTGACACTTTACAGGAAAATTGTGTCCCAGTCCCAGTGTGCTGCCCAAGTTGGGGTTCATCAAATTCACTTGTAGGCCACAGGCCTCCGCTGCTCCCAGGCCTCTATCTTCCATATCCGCTGCACGTGACTCAGGGAACACGCAGTTCATTTTAACCAACAAAAGTTTACAGGACAGTTCAAGTTCATGAGATTGTAACATGCCGTATCAGGCACAACGCTTCTTGTTTCTTATTTATTTAACATGGTATGTTTCCCTAACACAGTCCATTTCCAGCATTACTATCCGTTCCACATTGTTTTTTTCTGTGTTAAAAAAAGCAGCCCAAAAATACCATGGATTAGATGATGGCAAGATCCTTGAACCAAAAATCTCTGCGCACCCAACAATTTGTGTAAAAAAAAAAAAAAAGGCATGCTCTCCCCTGGCCCTGTATGCATGGTGGTTTCAAAGCCACCTCCCCTTCCAACCTCAATTTTAACTGTCCATTTGATTCTCTGCTGCTCAGGACCATCTACCAACAGGCCCCTGTGCAAATGAACCAGCTACAGTGGTAGTTTAGACACTAAATAACTGTCATGATCCCAGTGCAGGTTTTGACCTGCACATCAGGGGTTAATGTCTTGAGCTCTGTGCAGACTTTGACCTGCACACCTGGGGTTAATTATTGTGGCCTCGCTTTGGTTCAGGCAGAGCTTTTTATTGCCCTGAGATACTCCAATCTTTGTCAGTTATACTTTTGCCTTTGGCCGAGTGTTGTGACCCCTGTGTGCCTGTTCATTGTCTTATAACTTGCTTATATGGTTCTGTTCCGGTTCTGTCCCCCGTTGTGAGTTTGCCTGTTGATTCTGTACTGTATATCTGCTTCTCTGGTTTCTGACTTCTTGGCTACGTCTTGACTATCCGTTCTGTCTTGCCCTTTGGTAATTGTCGTGCTATCTTGTGCTTTGACCCCGGCGTGATCTGGTTTATTTCCCCGTCTATGCCTATTAATAACTTTGCTCCGTAGTTACCATTCTAGGAGTTTTCCTGCAGCTCCCAACTCTCGGGAGTTTAGGCTACGCCCCCAGCAGTCACATGCTTCAGGTCCTGTGGGTCTGAAGCACGCATCTTCTCTGCTGCTGCCCGCTCCACAAGTATCTCTGAGCACAGGTTGTCTTACTCAGGACACGTGCACTGGCTCAGTGAGCAAGTGCAGTGCGGTGTTCCTGACATTATAACTGACTGTGAACTTTTTTTTTCTCTCCTCACTTCTGCAGCATGGACCCAATGCATGCCTTATCTGAGCAGGTGAAATGCTTGACTCAGTTGGTGCAGAAGCTAAGTTTGGAACACCAAGCTCTGGCCCAGTCCCAACGGCAGGTTGTGGACTCGGTTCAGGGGGTGCTTTCCGCAGGCTTAAAGCAGGTGGGGAATAGAGATGTCATTTTAGTCCCACCCGAATCCCCGGTTAAGTTACCAGATACGTTTGCTGGTGACAAAAATTGAATTTAGAGCATTTAAAGAGGGCTGTAAGCTCTTTTTTTTCTTGAGACCCCGCTCCTCTGGGGATGAGAAACAGAGGGTGGGGGTAGCTATGTCCCTCCTTAGGGGGTCCCCACAAGCCTTGGCATTTTCTCTTTCCTTTTCTGCCCTGGAGAGAATGACTGTGGATGCGTTTTTTGAGGCCTTAGGGCTTATTTACGATGAGCCAGATAGAGTGCATTTGGCTGAGGACAAGGTGATGAGTGTCTGTCAGGGGAAGCACTCGGCCAAGTGGTTCTGTTCTGAATTTAGGCGTTGGGCAGCTGAGGTTTCTTGGAGTGATGCCGCCCTTCGGGGGCTGTTCCGTAGAGGCCTGTGTGAACATCTGAAGGATGCTCTGGCACTCCATCCTCCACCTGACTCCCTGGAGGATGCCATGACCCAAGCGGTTCGCATGGATCACAGACTGCGGGCTTGAGGCGTTATGCAACTGGAAACATCATTATTCTCCAGTGGAGATGAGACCCGGACTCTTCCTGTGGCTATGGAGGTGAGCGCTGTCACCTGTGAGGAAAAGGAAAGAAGACGCCGCCAGGAGAAGCAGTTGTGCTTCTATTGTGGGGAATCTGGACATTGGAAGAAGGACTGCCCCTCTTGTCCGTCATCCTCCAAGGTGGCGGGAAACGACTAGGTCTGGGTAGTAGTCGAGGAGGCTACCCAGACCTTCAGGTACCTTTTTCCTCACTTGCAAAAATTGTGCTTCGGGTGGAACTGGAACTTGGTGATGGTCCTATTCAGACTACCGTCTTTGTTGACTGTGGCTCTGCTGTTAACCTGATTGATGCCCGGATTATGACTCTTAATAAGATAGGGACAGTCAGGCTTCAGGATCCTGTTAAACTTGTGGCAATTGACTCGTCCTCTCTTACCCGGGACGGTATCTGTTTCAGGTCTGAACTTTTTTCTCTGACAGTGGGTTCCACTCATGTGGAAAAACTAAGTTATCTTGTGCTAGATAACTTGCCTGCAGGACTGGTACTGGGGATGCCTTGGCTTCAACGCCATAATCCTACCATTGATTGGGTGACGGGGGAGATCACTCAATGGGGATGTAAAGGTAAGTGTTGTAACCTGGGGCCTTTTGTTAACTCTGTTAAAACCGTATCTGTGTCGTCTGTCGGTCTGGAAGGTATTCCGGAGTACCTGAAGGATTTCGAAGACGTATTTTCCGAGAGTGAGGCTGAGGCGCTGCCACCACATAGACCCTACGATTGTGCCATTGATTTAGTACCCGGAGCCAAGTTACCTAAGGCTCGATTGTTCAATTTGTCCGGGCCTGAGCGCCAAGCCATGAAGGAGTACATAGCTGAGAGTCTCCGCAAAGGGCATATCAGGCCTTCTGTGTCTCCCATAGCAGCAGGATTCTTCTTTGTGAAGAAGAAAGATGGTGGTTTGCCGCCGTGCCTCGACTTTCGGGGACTTAACAAGATAACGGCTAGGAACACTTATCCACTTCCCCTCATCCCAGACCTATGTAACCAGTTATCTGGGGCCCAATGGTTCTCCAAATTAGATCTCCGGGGGGCCTACAACCTGATAAGGGTTTGGGTAGGGGATGAGTGGAAAACTGTGTTCCTCACATCTGAGGGACTCTTTGAAAACCTGGTTATGCCCTTTGGGTTAACTAATGCCCCCCGCTATTTTCCAGAACTTTATCAATGTTGTATTTTCTGACCTGATAGGCTGTTTTGTTGTCATTTATTTGGATGACATTTTGGTGCATTCCCCGGACAGTCAGTCTCACTTATAACATCTACAGACAGTTCTCCAGAGACTCAGGGAGAACCACCTGTTTGCTAAATTGGAAAAATGTTCATTTTTCGCACAGGAACTGTCTTTTTTGGGGCTGATTGTATCTTGTGAGGGGTTTCGTATGGACGCTAAGAAGGTGCTGGCGATCGCAGACTGGGTTCAGCCTCATGATCTCAAGGGGCTCCAGTGCTTCTTGAGATTTGCAAACTATTACCGGAGATTCATTAAAGGTTTCTCTCAAGTGGTTAAACCACTCACAGATCTTACCCAGAAGGTGGCTGATGTAAAAAATTGGTCGGAACTCGCTAAGGAGTCCTTCTCAGCTCTTAAGAAATGTTTGATGTCCGCCCCGGTGTTGGTCCAGCCAGACCCATCCAAACCATTTATTGTGGAGGTGGATGCTTCTGAAGTAGGGGTGGGGGCAGTGTTGTCCCAAGGTCCGGCCACCATTACTAATCTCAAACCCTGTGCCTTCTTCTCCAAGAAGTTCTCATCCGCCGAGAGAAATTATGATGTAGGCAATAGAGAACTTCTTGCGGTCAAGCTGGCATTCGAAGAATGGAGGCACTTTTTGGAAGGGGCGGCTCACCCTATCACTGTTTTCACGGATCACAAAAATTTGGCATACCTTGAATCTGCTAAGAGGCTTACTCCTAGACAAGCCCATTGGTCACTTTTTTTTTCACGCTTTCAATTCTCCATTACTTATCGACCAGGGTCCAAAAATCTTAAAGCGGATGCCCTGTCCAGAAATTTTGACCTGGTGTCTCCCCCCGAGCCGCCGTCCTCCATTCTTTCCCCAGGGGTGGTAGTGGCGGGGGTCTCATCAGAGTTGGAACAAGAAATTTTGAGGGCTCAGTTCCTAGCTCCGACGACCAGGCCAGGGGATAAATTGTTTGTTCTGGATTTGTTGCGGCCTAGACTTCTGCAGGAGTTTCATGAGTCTAGGCTGAGTGCTCATCCCGGTATCATGGCCACTAGAGAGGCAGTAGCCAGGATTTTTTGGTGGCCTTCACTGGGGTCCGATGTCAAGAAATTCATTGCTGCTTGTGGAGTTTGTGCCCGTTCCAAAAGCTTGCATAACCGGCCGGCTGGGGAACTCATACCTTTACGGGTTCCTGATAGGCCATGGAATCATCTCTCCATGGATTGTATTACCGGTCTTCCACCTTCCAGGGGCAATACCGTGATCTGGGTGGTGGTGGATAGGTTTTCAAAACAGGCCCATTTCATTCCCTTGGCAGCAGTACCCTCAGCAGAAACATTGTCAAGGTTGTTCGTGCAGCATGTGGTCCGATTGCATGGGGTACCCCTGAATGTGGTGTCTGACAGAGGTGTGCAGTTTGTGGCCAAATTTTGGAGGGCATTCTGTATGAAATTGGGCATCTCACTCTCCTTCTCGTCGGCATATCACCCGGAGAGTAATGGTCAGACAGAACGCACCAATCAATCCCTGGAACAAATTCTCAGGTGTCTGACCTCCGCCAGACAGGAGTGTTGTGAGTTCATTTTCCCCTTCACTACTGAGGCCCGAGGAACTCTCTCTTCTGGTAAAGAAAGGTAGTGAGCCTGATTATCAAACACCTGAGGCTGATGATGATGACTGGCTGAGTGGAGTTACTGACTGGATATAAGGCTGCCGACGCCCTTCTGCCCTGCGGGTGATTTCTCTGTGGGATCCTTGGAGACCAGTCTGAATTCCTGCTCCTCTAAAGCTAAGTTTTCTGCTCGGCTTTTTGTATTGGTGCTTTGACTTTGTTTTGCTTTGTTTTTCTGGATTTCTGCCATTCCCTGCTGGGGTGTGCTGAATTCCTTTAGCTCTGTCTTCTGAAAATACCTGAGTGCTGATTTAGTTTTTGAAGCCTAGCTGCTTCAGGGTCTTTTTCATATCAGCTTGTTGGCTTATGTCTTTGATAGGGTTTTGGCAGATTGCAGACAGCAACCTTCCTTTCCTTTTCTGTTTAGTTAGCTTGGGCCCCATCGTTTGCTCAGCCTATCTTTCTATCTGTGTGAGTGTTTTTTCATCTTGCTTCACCGTCATTATATGTTGGGGGCTGCCTTTTACTTTGGGGTCTGCTCTGGGGCAGTTTAGATTTCCTTTTCTGTCTTTAGGCTATTTAGCGCTCCGGCTGTGATCGAGGGGTCTAGGGCATCATAGGAACCCCCCACGGCTACTGCTAGTTGTGTTGATAGGTTCAGGGGTCTGCAATCTGATAGTTGCCAACTTCTCTGGTTTTCTGGACGTAGCTTCTATTTTTGTGTCTGCCTCCTACGGTGACTCAATCATAACACAGGAGGATTGGTGTGATGCGTTTCCGTTGGCGGAATTTGCTTTTAACAACCGGGTGAGTCAGTCCACCAACATGTCCCCATTCCTAATCAATTATGGGTTTAATCCTCATTTTGGGGAGTTTTCACGGGTGGATTCCAGTTGTCCAGGGGCAGAGGGGTCCGTCCAACGGTTAAAAAACCTCTGGGCTGAAGTCCAGCATAATATCTCTCGGGCCCAGGGGGGGTACAAATATTTTGCTGACAAAAAGAGGGCCCCGGGACACATGATTCAGGTGGTGGAGAAGGTTTGGCTTTCCACATGTAACATCAACTTGAAGGTACCGTCAGCTAAATTGGGACCAAAGTTCATTGGTCCGTACGAGATTGTGGATATAGTCAACCCGGTGGCGTCTCCCTGCCTCCTTAAAGATATCCAATGTGTTCCACAAATCGCTGTTGAAACCCGTGGGGTCTGTCAAGGAGGACTCCGAGTCTGTTGTTCCTCCAGTGTTGGTGGAGGGTCACTTGGAGTATGAGGTTGGACATATTGTGGACTCTCGGCGGGTGCGCCGCTCTTTGCAGTACCTGGTCCACTGGAAGGGATATGGACTGGAGGATCGCTTGTGGGTCGCTGCTCACTCTGTACATGCAGATCGCCTGGTTCGGGCTTTCCATGCCAAGTACCAGGGGAAGCCTGGGGGTCCAGAGGCCCCCCGTTGAGAGGGGGGTACTGTCATGATCCCAGTGCAGGCTTTGACCTGCACACCTGGGGTTAATTATTGTGGCCTCTCTTTGGTTCAGGCAGAGCTTTTTATTGCCCTGAGATACTCCAATCTCTGCCAGTTATACTTTTGCCTTTGGCCGAGTGTTGTGACCCCTGTGTGCCTGTTCGTTGTTTTATAGCTTGCTTATATGGTTCCGATCCGGTTCTGTCCCCCGTTGTGAGTTTGCCTGTTGATTCTGTACTGTATATCTGCTTCTCTGGTTTCTGACTTCTTGGCTACGTCTTGACTATCCGTTCTGTCTTGCCCTTTGGTAATTGTCGTGCTATCTTGTGCTTTGACCCAGGCCAGATCTGATTTATTTCCCCGTCTATGCCTATTAATAACTTTGCTCCGTAGTTACCATTCTAGGAGTTTTCCTGCAGCTCCTAACTCTCGGAAGTTTAGGCCACGCCCCCAGCAGTCACATGCTTCAGGTCCTGTGGGTCTGAAGCACGCATCTTATCTGCTGCTGCCCGCTCCACAGGTATCGCTGAGCACAGGTTGTCTTACTCAGGACACGCGCACTGGCTCAGTGAGCAAGTGCAGTGCGGTGTTCTTGAAAATAACCAATCCCACACCACGCTTAGTGTCATTGAGCCATACCCCACCAGCCAACATTTCCTTGTTGGTTTGAAAAGTCAACCCATTTGAACCCCAAACTTAGTACTATTGACCAGGCCCATTCCGATTACCTACTGCTCTCTGGCTTACCTCTCTGTCCCTTCAGGGCCCTTTTCCATCTGAACAGGCTTTAATGATGGTTTGTCTTTGGGACGCCCTCACACCCAGGGCTATGGGGTACTCGGTACCGGGCCCGGTGGATCTCAATGGGAGTTGTCACGGTAGCTGTGACCCGGCCCATGGCCCTGGGCGCCCATGGTAAATGTTCAGTGTGAATGAATAAGTTGTGACACCACCTGTGGTGTTCGGCAATGAGGATGTAAGCCGACGCTGCAGACAGATCTTATGGGACAGATGGTGTGGTGCAGCAGTGATGTTATAGCCCTCCACAGGCAGGGCTGTAGTCCCAGGGCAGAGTAGGTGAAGTGACACGTAGATGGTGTAGTGTCAGGCGCAAGGGATGTAGCAGTGCTGGGCAGGTTGGTGCAGGAATAAGTGGAGGACTCCAGGGCATGTAGTTCCAAAGCTTTACTCAGTCTGTTGTACAAACAGGTGCCTGCCTCCGTGCCGTGTCCTCCGGGTCAGGGACTCAGTCAACCTCTAGGCCAGATGAAATACTCCTTTCCAACACTCCGCCAACATATGTGCCTTTTCTGAACGTCTCCTCTTATAGCACCTTTGAGTGAAGTACTCCTAGTACTGAGTTACACTGGAGCTTCGGGGACTTCTTGCTACTAAATCCCGGCTCACTATCCAGTTGCTGTTGTGCTCCCAAGTCTTGTGTGGGAATAAAGTGGCCACTACTTCTATTCCTCCGGTGTCTGCTGCAGGACCATTAGTATCCATACAACCTCGGGGACCGGGCACCGGCCTTGCGCTTAGAACTTCTAGGAAGGGTTCTGTTCTCACCCACGTCCTCTGTTCTCTTTTACTCCTCACGTTCCGTGCTAATCATTGCCTTCTATGGAGAGTCAAGCTTTCAGTCTATGTTGCTCTCTCGTTCTCTCCTTCCCGTGCCAGCAGACCCAGATCACTGGGATCTGCTGCAGCACTTCTCTCCATCTCTCCCTCTCTCTAGGGATCTTCTTCTCTCTCGCTCCTTAATCAACTACTGACTAACTGACTTAAACTCTTCCCGCTCTTTGAAATGTAATTTAACTCCACCCACCTCCCAGCACGTTTCGTGTTCCAAGCAGGGAGCCACCAATGGGTGCTTTGCTATACTCCAAGCAGGGAGCCGCCGAAGGTGCTTTGCTACACTACTTTGTGGTGTGGGGTGCAGGCGTTGGAGCATGGTCAGGAGTCTCCACCTTACCTGGACGGTGGGGTACCACACCTCAGGAGGAGGTGCAGTACCTCTGTGGCGACTGAGCCTCAGGGGCGCTACATCTTCCCATGGTTGCAGAGAGAAGTACAGTATTTTGACCAAGGAATGAAAAATGAAATAAATGCTAAGGTTTTATATAGATCGGCAACTTCTCCAATCAGATGAATATCGTAATATTACTGAGATTTCTTTTTGGAGGTCAATATTTAAATAAAAATAACTAATGCATTCCTAGCAAAATCCAATCCCCGTAATGAGGATTCCCTTACAATAGCCATTTATTTATCATCATAATGATATGCATGTGGCCTGTGGTTTTAGGAAAATATTTTTTTTGGTATATTTTTTTTTTAGATTTACAAGGTAATTCAGTAATTATAACATTACAAAAATGACATATCATATTGAATATCCTTAAAGTAAAGGACAGAGATTTCTCCAGTTATGTAAATCAAGTCCTTTGTTTCTAACTAGTTGGCATTTGTAGTGTGGCACAGTATTATGATAATAAGTGTTTAAGCTAAATCTAAGCCATTCTTAATAAATAGCTGCATTTACTGCTTTGAACAAAAGGCAATTGTAGGACATATAGTGACTCCACTGTTAGCACAAGCTAAACAGATTGGGAAAATTGTATTGTTATGTTGAGCTTTCATGCATACACTTCAGATTTTTAGGGATATCAGAAATTGTTACAAAACCAAAGAGTGATTATAGCTGAAGATTATAAGAAGTTGTTCTAAGACATTACCTTATGAAGCTCTGCATTGACTCACAATTAAAGGGAACCTGTCATGTCGGATAACGCGTTTAACCTGCAGATACAGGATTGATTTGCAGGTTAATAGTGTAGAAAAAGCGAATAGCTGAATTTTAACGCTCCCGGGAGTGCCGCCTCTCAGTCATACAGGTGTGATGGCGCATCTACAGTCCCTGCTCATTACATAGTGTATGGCGACTGCATGGAATGGTGAAAGCAGTGACTGTAATTGCTCTGTGCATGCCTCCATGACTGAAAACTGACAGCTCCCAGGAACCATCCATTCAAATTGGCGGCTGTGCACCTTACTAACGCTGTCATCCTGCAGATTAACCCTATTAAAGGGAACCTGTCAGCAAGATTGTGTACAGTAACCTACACACAGTGTCAGGTCACCGCCCTTACACTGATTAAAATGATACCTGGGTTGATGAAATCCGTCTTGTGGTTGTTGCTTAATCTTTATTTTCAGTATTGTGTGAATGATATGCTCGTGCCCCGGGGTGGCCTGTGGGGGAGGGGTCTTCATGTGGTGCTCTGCTTAGATATTCATCTGTATGGCTTCTGACAGGTCACTGATCCCTCACTGACCTGCCCCCTATTTTGTATACTGTATATGTTATTGTGTGGAAAAAAATTACATTCATCATACAGGCACCTGCGACGACAGCGCTATAGCATGATCAGATCTATAAGATCCATATTTTAATTTTATTTAGTGATATTAATTTCTTCATAACAAAAATGTATTCCTCAAAATGGCGCCAGCCGTGCCTGCGCAGTAGCTTAATTCGGAACTCAGTAGAGGCTACTGTGCAGGCACAACCGCCGGTGCTATTTTGCTTGAGGAAAGAAAAAATTGTCTCCACCAAGATGGCGCCGGTGACATCTGCGCCGTAGCATTTATTGACTCGTATAATTCACTAGTCGGGAAGTCCTTCCCTTCCATGACGTTATATACGTCAAAAGAAACCTACGAAAATGACATCACTGGTGCGCACTGAGCTACCCTAAAAACCAGACACAAAAAGCAAAGAGGAGACACATTGACCAGCACTGGAGGCTGAACAGGTGAATAACAGCCCCATTGACTATTATGATGACCATCTGTGTTTTGTTCTTTATCAATTCTTAGAAAGGAACAAAAAGCATGTGTGCTTGCATCATTCAACTGATCTGTTTTGGATGTGAATTCCATTTGTCTGTTTCTAGAACGTAACTGACAAATGGAATTCCCAAACACAGATGTGAACCTAGCCTTAGAATAAATTAAACCTTTAACCCGTTCAGGACTAGCCTATTTTGGGCCTTTAAGACAAAACAATTCATTTTTTATATACTGTACAGTTTTGCATTATTTTTTTTAAAGTGTGATTATTTCTGTCTGGTTGTTGTGATGCTATTTTCCTGGTAATGAATTGAAAGTGCATGAAGTTGTCCTCATGCAAGACCTTAATTTTATCCAAAATGCTTTATCATATAGGTTTGGTCATTTAATTAAAGAAAACTGACTGCCAAAAGTTTAGCATATACTATTTATTGATCACAACATAGAGAGTAATTCATTATATATAATGCCATAACTTAGTATTTTGTAGCATTACCACTTGCTTTTATTACTGCACCACACTGACAGGGCATTGAAGCCACTTGGGTATTCAAGACATCTTCTGGGATTTTGCTCCATTTCATTTCCAAATGTGCAAAAAATCCATCTTTATTGCTATGGGTACTGACCCCAACTTGTCGCCCTCACTCAACCCAAAGGTGGTCTGTAGGGTTTAAATCAGGTAATTGGCTTGGCTAATGCAACAGGCGAACATTTTTCTTTGCTAGCCAATTTTTTTACTAAATTGGATGTGTCCTTAGGATCATTGTCTTGCTGGAATTTCCAGCCACTGCTTACTTTAGTTTTATAATGTGGCAGGATTACATTCCACAGTATATCCTTGTACATGGTAGTGTTCATATTTCCATCAATTCTATGCAAAGGGCCAATTGCAGATGCAGAAAATTAGCACCAAACCATGACATTGCCACCACAATGTTTCACTGTAGGTGTTTGGTACCTTACCTCATTATGTTTTCCAATTGGGTGGTATATATAGTGTCTGCCATTACTACCAAACAGACTGAACTTGGATTCAGCATCTTAGACCAATCTGTCTCTTTCCATTGGCTGTGTTGGGAAACTCAAGTCGGACCTTTTTGTTTTTTGCAGAGATAAAAGGCTTCTTGACTGGAACTCGTGCATTCAACCATACTGCTCTTACATGTCGCATCACAGTTTTGCGACTCACTTTGACCCCATATTCTTTGTTCATTTTGTGCAAAATCTGTACATTACTTTTTTGGACATCGAACACGTGCTTTTTCTTAATAATGTGATCAACTTTGGAGGAAGTTTTCTGTGGTCGTCCACTTATACAGTTGATGCCAAAAGTATTGACACCCCTGCAATTCTGTCAGATAATACTCAGTTTCTTCCTGAAAATGATTGCAAACACAAATTCTTTGGTATTATTATCTTCATTTAATTTGTCTTAAATGAAAAAACACAAAAAGAATTGTCCTAAAGCCAAATTGGATATAATTCCACACCAAACATAAAAAAGAGGGTGGACAAAAGTATTGGCACTGTTCGAAAAATCATGTGATGCTTCTCTAATTTGTGTAATTAACAGCACCTGTAACTTACCTGTGGCACCTAACAGGTGTTGGCAATAACTAAATCACACTTGCAGCCAGTTGACATGGATTAAAGTTGACTCAACCTCTGTCCTGTGTCCTTGTGTGTACCACATTGAGCATGGAGAAAAGAAAGAAGACCAAAGAACTGTCTGAGGACTTGAGAAACCAAATTGTGAGGAAGCATGAGCAATCTCAAGACTACAAGTCCATCTCCAAAGACCTGAATGTTCCTGTGTCTACCGTGCGCAGTGTCATCAAGAAGTTTAAAGCCCATAGCACTGTGGCTAACCTCCCTAGATGTGGACGGAAAAGAAAAATTGACAAGAGATTTCAACGTAAGATTGTGTGGATGTTGGATAAAGAACCTCGACTAACATCCAAACAAGTTCAAGCTGCCCTGCAGTCCGAGGGTACAACAGTGTCAACCCGTACTATCCATCGGCGTCTGAATGAAAAGGGACTGTATGGTAGGAGACCCAGGAAGACCCCACTTCTTACCCCGTGACATAAAAAAGCCAGGCTGGAGTTTGCCAAAACTTACCTGAAAAAGGCTAAAACGTTTTGGAAGAATTTTCTCTGGTCAGATGAGACAAAAGTAGAGCTTTTTGGGCAAAGGCATCAACATAGAGTTTCCAGGAGAAAAAAAGAGGCATTCAAAGAAAAGAATACGGTCAAACATGGCGGAGGTTCCTTGATGTTTTGGGGTTGCTTTGCTGCCTCTGGCACTGGACTGCTTGACCGTGTGCATGGCATTATGAAGTCTGAAGACTACCAACAAATTTTGCAGCATAATGTAGGGCCCAGTGTGAGAAAGCTGGGTCTCCCTCAGAGGTCATGGGTCTTCCAGCAGGACAATGACCCAAAACACACTTCAAAAAGCACTAGAAAATGGTTTGAAAGAAAGCACTGGAGACTTCTAAGGTGGCCAGCAATGAGTCCAGACCTGAATCCCATAGAACACTTGTGGAGAGATCTAAAAATGGCAGTTTGGAGAAGGCACCCTTCAAATATCAGGGACCTGGAGCAGTTTGCCAAAGAAGAATGGTCCAAAATTCCAGCAGAGCATTGTAAGAAACTCATTGATGGTTACCGGAAGCAGTTGGTCGCAGTTATTTTGGCTAAAGGTTGTGCAACCAAGTATTAGGCTGAGGGTGCCAATACTTTTGTCTGGCCCATTTTTGGAGTTTTGTGTGAAATGATCAATGTTTTGCTTTTTGCTTCATTCTCTTTTGTGTTTTTTCATTTAAGACAAATTAAATGAAGATAACAATACCAAAGAATTTGTGTTTGCAATCATTTTCAGGAAGAAACTGAGTATTACAGAATTGCAGGGGTGTCAATACTTTTGGCCACAACTGTAGGTTTGTCAGCTGTTCCATAACCTTCTTTTTCTTTATTACACGTGACACTTAACTGTGTGAGCAGTTGAATTCCACAGTTACATCTTTTTGGCTTTTGACTGACTTCACTCTCAGAATAATAAGCTTCTTGACATCCTATGATAAATTTGTTTTTGTCTTTGCCATGTTTTAACCGAAAAACACCCCCCAAAAAATAGGCAAAAGTACCCATGACAAATTATGCAAAATATTTGGCCCAGAAAATATTGAAAATTCACACATAGGGGATAAAACAATGTGAAACACAATTTTCATCCTTATAGCTGACAACCATTTGCTTCCGGTTTACTAAAATCACCAGGAAAATGGCATCACAACAACCAGACAGAAGTAATCACACTTTAAAAAAAAAAGCAAACATTTTATTTTTCTGCTGATTAAACCATATAAAAACTTTTTTTTTTTTTTATGGACCTGTTTTATGTTTCAAAGGTATCATTTTGTGATACATATTAGTGACCAACTTTAATTAACTCTTTATGGGTTGAATGGGAAAAATAGCCATATTTAATACTTACATTTTACTGTAAGTCTACTGTATTCTGTGAGATGGCACGATTATAGTGATAGTAAGAACGAAAGACAGCACCAACATGCGGGCACATCTGTCTTCTTATACAACAGTTGAATACTCCAGGTCCACAATCGGATCAACATACCTCAAAGAAGCCTCAAGAGGTTCATTAACATCTTCAAAAAGTGATGACTTTTATTGGAATTCCGAGAAAGGCCGTTAAGGCCGATGCGTGGTGAATTGCACATGTCTAAACCACAATAAAATGTATCCCCTTTTGAAGATGCTGGCTAACTTCTTGCTGTGTCATTATGTCAATGCCATTTTTTATGTTTTACGTTTTCACAACAAAAAGACTTAAAAAAAAATAATTTGTTTTTGTGACCAGATTTGTATTTCTTTTTTAGATTTTTTTTAATTCAAGACAAGCTGTAGTTTTCATTGGACTTATTACTCAATTTTTATTTCATTCTATTCAACACAGAGTGAAAAAAACCTGTTAATTCTGAATTTATTTTTTATTACATAGGATTAGGGATGAGCGAGCATCGGCGAGTAATGGGGTACTCACGGTACTTGGAACATAGCGAGTATTTCACTACTCGCCTCACACTACTTGGATCTCCCGCCCAGCAGTTGCCAATCACAGTAATGCCGCAGCCTTCTTGGTTGTGGGCGGCATTACTATGATTGGCTGGCCACCCAGCGTCATCATAGGCTATCATAGCCTGGCTCTAAGCTCTGCCGCCGCCATTTTCTGCACATTGCATGCAGAACACAGCAAGTGTAGGGAGAGTGTGAGCAGCTGCTAGGGAGAGTTGTGTTTTTTTGTGCAAATCATCCAGAAATCCTCTGTAAAACCCAAAAAGCTCTTTTCAGAGCTGAAAGTATAAGGTCAGGGACTGAGTAGTGACAGTTTTCCCAGCTATTTTTGGGGTCTTATTTACCCCTGCAGGGCAGTTTTTTTGTGCTCTTGCGGTGCTGCTGCTGTTTTCACAGTGAATAGGATGCACTCACGGTACTGTACAACTGACACGCAGCCAGCACCGCTGTCTTGTGTGGTGACTGGGGTGCGTAATCTCGCCTTAAACCTCAGGGCAATTTCTTTGTGGCAGCACCGCTGTCTTGTGTGGTGACTGGGGTGCGTAATCTCACCTTAAACCTCAGGGCAATTTTTTGGTTCTGTAGCAATGCTGTGTTCACAGCGAATAGGATGCACGCACAACTGACACTCAGCCAGCACCGCTGTCTTGTGTGGTTACTGGGGTGCATAATCTCACCTTAAACCTCAGGGCAATTTTTTAGTGGCAGCACCGCTGTCTTGTGTGGTTACTGGGGTGCGTAATCTCACCAAAAACCTCAGGGCAGTATTTTTGTGCTGTTGCGGTGCTGTATTCACAGCAAATAGGACGCACGCACGGTACTGCACAACTGACACAGTTTTGTGTGGTGACTGGGATGCGTAATCTCGCCTTAAACCTCAGGGCAATTTTTTAGTGGCAGCACCGCTGTCTTGTGTGGTTACTGGAGTGCGTAATCTCACCTTAAACCTCAGGGCAATATTTTTGTGCTGCTGCGGTGCTGTTTGTAAAACAAAAACACAAAGCAGTACTAGGCTGTAGTGCTACCTTCCACAAAGCCCTAACTGCTCCTTGTTCCCCAATATCTGCATCTGAACATCTGCAACTATGAAGGGACAGGGACGTGGCCGTGGGGTTGTCATTGGTGCCCAACAAGGCACAGAGTCTGGGAGACTGAAGATGGTTGATGCATCTAGGTTCCTGGCGAAATTTCCCGGTCTGGAACATAAACGGGTGTGGAATCCAGAAGAACAAGAGCAGATACTGTCTTGGATGACTGATAAGACTGCAACGAAATGTTCTAGCAGCACCCAATCATCCATGACAAAACAGTCTACTGTCCATACAGAGAATGCTGGGTTATCCTATTCTCAATTTGTTCCTAGTTCATCACCCGGTCAGGAGTCACAGGAAACATTTGACCCCAACCTTGGTCACTGTGAGGATCTGTTTGATCCATTTCCTTGCATTGCCTCTGGCCTCTCACCGCACGACATTGAAGAGGAACGTGAGGGGGTATCGTCTGATGATGATGGCCAAATATGTGAAACCCCACGGCCAGAAGAAAGCCACTTTCATCCACGTGATATACCGGGTGAAGAAGTGGAGGCTGATGGTGATGACACACAATTGCCATCTGGCCAGTCGCCAATATCAACACAGAAGGAGGATGACATGGACGACGAGGTGGTCGATGATGAGACCACCGATCCAACCTGGACCGTTGGCACGCATAGCCAGCACAGCAGCATAGAGGATGAAGGTGGATACGTAGCACCAACAAAGGCACCAAGGGCTACTGGTTTGAGCAGAGTGCGAAGTGTGTCAACTGTTGCCAAGAGCAATCCCTCTGTGCCTCAAGTCAAGGCAAGGGTGCATTCAGCCGCTGTCTGGAAATTTTTTTCCGATAGTCCTTCTGAACCAAATGTTGTCATCTGTAGCATCTGCCATAGGAAGCTGAGCAGAGGCCAGGGCAAAGGCAACCAAAGCACCACCAGTATGCGGAAACACATGACAGCCAAGCACCCTAGTCGGTGGGCTGAACAGGGTACCAAATCAGTGTCTGCGACTGCGGGTCAAACCACTGCCATGTCGCCTGTGATATGTCCTTTCCAATCTGCTGGGCAGGAAGCAGGTGATCATCATACCTCTTGCTCACAAGCTGCAGCTGCACAGACATAGGCCACAACAAGCTCATCCACTTGTTTGTCCCAGGAAAGCGTCCAATTGTCCGTGCCCCAGATGTATGAAAGGAGGTGCAAATACCAACCCACGCACCCACAAGCACAAATACCGAACACACACATTGCAAAGTTGGTAGCCATAGAGATGTTGCCATTTAGGCTTGTGGGGGCACAGTCTTTCCGTGATCTTTTGGCTGTGGCTGCCCCACGATACTCTGTTCCCAGCTGGCACTATTTTTCCCGGTGTGCTGTCCCCGCGTTACACCATCACGTCTTAAACAATCTAAAGCGTGCTCTCACCAATGCCGTAACCGGGAAAGTTCATCTTACAACAGACACGTGGACAAGTACTTGTGGCCATGGACGATGCATCTCTGTCACAGCACACTGGCTCAACCTAGTGGAGGGTGGGACAAAGTCTCAAACTGGACCATCAACACATATCCTACCCTCGCCATGAATAGCAGGCCCAACCTCAATCAGCGTTTCCGCCTCATCATATACATCCAGTCTCCCCTCTTCCTCCTCCACCTCATCATCCTATGCTGAATTACCCTCCACATCACTCCCAAGTTGGGAGCTGTGCAGCAGCGCATCGGCAAAGCGGCAAAATGCTCTGCTGAAGCTGATCTGCTTAGGTGAAACACCATAGACTGCAGCAGAGCTGTGGTAAGGAATAAAACAACAGACTGATCAGTGGCTCTCCCCACTGCAACTCCAACCTGGTCTGGTTGTCTGCGACAATTGGCGTAACCTGGTGGCGGCTTTAAATCTCTGGAAGCTGGTACACGTGCCATGCATGGCTCACGTGCTAAACCTAGTGGTGCAGAAATTTCTAAAAACATACCCTGACTTGCCGTACCTACTTGAGATGGTGCGCCGTATTTGCGCCCATTTCCGCCACTCCTCAACCGCTGTTGCCAGTCTTGCAGTGCTTCAAAAGCAATTTAATTTGCCAAACCACAGACTCATTTGCGACCTGCCAACACGGTGGAACTCAACATATAATATGTTGGCAAGGGTAAGTGAGCAGCAGAGGGCACTTTCTGAATACTTAAACATGCCCGTCACACTGAGACTCAGTCAAGACACATAACAACTGTCGAGTGGGTGTGGATCGCTGATATTTGTGAGGTGCTTGATAACTTTGAGAACTGCACCAAGCTTGTGAGCGGTGATCAGGCTATTATCAACGTAACCATCCCTATGCTATGTCTGCTGAAAAAATAAAAAATGGAATCTTTGCATGCCCAGCAGCTTGGTATGGAGCAAGATTTCACAATGGGTGATCCTACCCAGCCCAGCCAATATCAACAGGTAACATTGGGGGATGAAGATGATGATGAAAATGAGGATGGAGAGGACTTCTTTTTCAGTGGTACCGAGGGGACACCTCATGCTACAGAGGGGAATCTCAACCCCAGCTTCATGTCTGTCCAGCATGGGTGGGCTGGAGAGGAGGAGGTGGAGGAGGAGAGTCAGTGTGAGGAGAGGATGGGTATTGTTCCTCCTTCAGGGGTCACAGAAGATTTGCCTCTTTGCAGCTTGGCACACATGGCACACTTCATATCTGATTGTCTGTGCCAAGACCCTCGCGTAATCCACATTTTCAATAGCAACCTATACTGGTTGGCCACCTTTCTAGACCCATGGTACAAGGACAAATTTCATTCGCTACTGTTGCAGTCACCAAGGGGTTTCACATTGGAATCCTTCAAGAAGGCCGTTGTCGATCATTTGATGGCAACAGCATCCTCAGACACCACTGCTAGCATAGATACCAGCTCTGTGCAACAGCATGTGGGACACCCTCCCAGGGCTGTGGGGTACTCGGTACCGGGCCGGTGTCAGTGGGATGTGTCACAGCAGCAGTGACCCGGTCCGTGGCCCTGGGCGCCCAAGTAATGGTGGAATGTGATGTAGTTTAAGTGGAATGGAATAGTTTGTGAGGCCACCTGTGGTTCCTCGGCAAGGGAGGTGTTAAGCCGACGCTGCATGCAGATCCGCTGGGACTGGTGGTAGGATGCAGCAAGGGTGTAAAAGCTTGCCACAGGTGAAGCTATAGTCCCAGGGCAGCGTAGAGGTGTATGGCACGGTGATGTAGCAGTGCCGTAAGGGTAGGAAGCAGACAAGACACAGCTGGGTGAAATTTCTGTACCTTTACTTGATAACTGCAGTCCAGGGTCCTGATTACAGATGGTATTGGAGCATGCTAGCCTGGAAGCAACTCCGGGATTCTCTCTCAGCAGACAGGCTGTGCAGTCTCCTTCCTAGCGCTTGTTTGAATGAAGTACTCCAGTACTAAGTTATTGTGAAGTTCCTCCTGTCAGATGTTCCCAAGAACCTTACTTGCACGGCAGACAGCTGTAGCCTCTCTCGGGGACTCCTTTCTCTAGTCCTGGCTCTCTATCCAAGCTGCTGTTGTGCCTCAAGTCATACATGGGAGTAAGGCATTTACAGCCTCCTACTCCTCTGGTATCTGCCGTAGGACCGTTAGTATCCGTACAGCCATGGAGACCAGGATCCAGTTGTTGCGCTCTCAAGCTGAGGGAGCTCGCCTTCCGCAGCTCAACCTCCAGCTACTCTCTACACATCTGCACACTTCACCCTCCGCAGACTAACTGACCACTCCTTCCTTCTGGCCCTCAGAGAGCACTCCTCCCCTTAATCCTGGTTCAGAGTTACCCCTGCTGGCCTGGAGTGGAACTGTGTTGCATGTATGGATTGACTGCGAGAGAGACCCATCATTGCCTCCAAGCCTGGCATTACCCTCCACTGGAGGAAGGCAAAGCCACTGTGGCGGCCATACTCCTGGGGGCGCCACACATGCATTAATGGGGAGAGATATGCCAAGCAGGTCCAAAAGAGGTGGTGGTAAAATGTCCACAAACTGGGCCATCTTAAATAAACCGGCTCATCACCAAGGACTAGCTGGAACAGTAGCAATGTCAAGGAAGGAGAAGTTGAACAAGATGGTCAACGACTATCTAAGTGACCATACCTGCATCCTTCCTGATGCTTCTGTTTCGTTTAATTACTGGGTACCAAGCTGCATAGTTGGTACAACCTCTCCTTCTATGCCTTGGAGGTGCTGGCCTGCCCTGCTGCTAGTGTGATGTCTGAGCGTCTTTTCAGTGCCGCTGGGGCAATCATCACAGATACACACACACGGTTGACTACAGAGAATGCAGACAGGCTGACTCTGATAAAATTTAACAAGGACTGGATTTCGCAACAGATGACAGTATCCCAACCTAAAGTCACCCAAAACTTTATTTTTTTTTTTTAAATTGGTGATCACGTCCATCCCTTCCCATGCAAGCCCCTTTTCTTCTTCTTACACATGTTTTCAAAACCTGCTTCTGACACATGTACCTCATGGTCAATAAGCTAAAAACAATGTTACGTTAATTAATATTTCCCATCGGAGGCACTTGTGATGAGAGTGAGACCCATCTTCGTTCATCAACCATGGTATTATGCCCATTGGGCTAATTTTTGGAGACACTATGGCTATGCCTGGACACTGGGCACTGCAACCTCTATGCTAATAGTCCTAGCTTCATAATAATTGTTTAGCCCTTCAGACCTGTCTTGCTTCCTTCATCAACTATGATACAGCCCCTTGGGCTAATTTTTGGAGACACTATGGCTATGCATGGACACTGGGCACTGCAACCTCTATGCTAGTAGTCCTAGCTATGTCATAATTGTTTGGCTCTTCAGATCTGTCTTGCTTCCTTCATCAACCATTATACAGCCCCTAGGGCTAATGTTTTGAAGACGCTATGTCTATGCCTACACATTGGGCAGTGGCACAACAAGGACAATAGTCCAAGCTTTACAATTGTGAATCCCTTGTGATGAAGATGATGATGGGTGGCTTCTTCCTGCGTTAACCATACCACAGCCCCTAGGGCAGATTGCTCTCCTTACACCAATTACACACTTAGCCGTCAGAAGATTGCCTCCATCATCACTCGCTCTTACGGCACTTCTGATATATCACTGGCACTGCGTAAGTGGCGTACGAGTCCCGCTCGGCAAAAAATCACAGGACTTCAAATAGTGTTTGTACATTCTAGTGAAGCATTGGTGTAAAACCACTTGTGCAGCCCCTGACCAGGTGCCCCCATGTTATATACATTTGTTTACAGCATTCATTTTTTTTTAACGTTTACACATTTTTTAGCCTTTTCCTCAGCCCCCAGACCACTTTGTGGGGTCCAGCAGACAATTACTCGCATTTTCCATTGACTATCATTGGACTCGCTACTCGTACCGAATACCCGAGTATTATGGAATACTCGGTATGAGTACAGCGAGTCCGAATACTTCACTACTCGCTCATCCCTACATAGGATATAAAAAATGTTGACTTTATTCTATGGCTGATGCAATTCCAAATTAATATTACCTACAAAATTATGCAGTCATGCCCTCCAAATAAGAAAAATAGAAATTTTATTTAAAACATAAAAATAGCAACAAGAGCATCCAATATTGATTCATATACTGTGATGCAGTGACCTTCATTACAGCAAGGGGGTGCTGTCTATGCACTTCAGGATGCGCTTGGAGGCATAATTATGATGGTGAATTAGGGACTGGCATTATTGTAAATGGCCGGTATGTGTTGCAGAGGTTCTCTGCACTGTAAGCCCAAAATGATATGGTTATGCTGGGACTTATAGTTTCACAAGTATTTGTTATGTATTACTTATAAGGGGAGCTTATAGGGTTAGTCAGAAGGCTGGGCGGGAATTGACT
The DNA here is from genome assembly GCF_039654945.1 of Dendrobates tinctorius. Taxonomy (NCBI): domain Eukaryota; kingdom Metazoa; phylum Chordata; class Amphibia; order Anura; family Dendrobatidae; genus Dendrobates; species Dendrobates tinctorius. The sequence continues at coordinate 6,947,650 of NW_027361833.1, read as the reverse complement.
AACCACACATGCACCGCCCATCCATGGGGGGTGGTTACAACCATATAATGTGACTGAGGTCTGGTCAAATGGAGAGAGTGTGTGTACCTGAATGGTTCAGGATGCAAGGTCCTAGAAGGTCTGTGTTGGAAGATCCTGGGAGTAGGATCGGATTCCTGGAGCAGGTGGTGAGAACTTGGACCTGGTGGCCTGGGTGTTGGACGAATGTCCTGAATAGCACCCGGACAGGCCACATGTGTTTGTGGAGTCTTTAAAGGCACTGCTGTTGGGGGAGCTACCTTCCGTCTGAGGATCTGGACTGTCGTTAGTGCACTGGACACAAGGACGGTGATCCCAGTTCGGCAGCTTCCCCAGGAACCAGAACTGACAGGAGGTCAGTCTGTGGAGCAGGAGCTCCTGAGAGGTAACCCTGGGCATAGGGAAAGAACTGTGTGCACTGGCAAAGGTGAGTTATTGAACTGTGCGGTCACCCGGTGACCGGAGAAAGTCAGGCGTGACTAGTGAATGCTTGGTAAAGCTTATGTGATAAAAGTAATGGACTATGTGTAAGCTGATGATGTGCAACCTGGCTTACGGCCCGGTTTATGGCGCTTAAATAAACCGTATGGACTGTTTTGTGTGAAAAACCCGTGCCTGACTACGTTAATCCGCTGCCAAGCGAGTGTTCCCCAACACGCGCAGTGAGCGCTACACCACAATACATACATTTTCTTGGAATTGTATTCCCACATCTTGAGCCTTCACTGTGAACCTCACTTACTATTAATTATTATATACTGTATAAATATCTGCATATATCTGTGACCCTCATATACTATTTTATGTGTGTATATATATATATATATATTATATATAATGGGGAAAAAAGTATTTAGTCAGCCACTAATTGTGCAAATTCTCTCACTTAAAAAGATGAGAGATGCCTGCAATTGACATCATAGGTAGACCACAACTATGAGAGTCAAAATGAGAAAACAAATCCAGAAAATCACCTTGCGTAATTTGGCACGATTTATTTTGCAAATTATGGTGTAAAATCAGTATTTGGTCACCTAAAAACATGCAAGATTTCTGGCTCTCACAGACCTGTAACTTCTTCTTTCAGAGGCTCCTCTGTCCTCCACTCATTACCTGTAGTAATGGCAGCTGTTTGAACTTGTAATCAGTATAAACGACACCTGTCCACAACCTCAAACAGTCACACTCCAAACTCCACTATGATGAAGACCAAAGAGCTGTCGAAGGACACCAGGAACCAAATTGTAGCCCTGCACCAGGCTGGGAAGACTGAATCTGCAATAGGCAAGCAGCTTGGTGTGATGAAATCAACTGTTGGAGCAAAAATAAGAAAATGGAAGACATACAAGACCAATGACAATCTTCCTCGATCTGGGGCTCCACACAAGATCTCACCAATGGGGTCAAAATTTTCACAAGAATGGTGAGCAAAAATCCCAGAACCACACGGGGAGACCTGGTGAATGACCTGCAAAGAGCTGGGACCACCGCAACAAAGGCTACCATTAGTAACACACTACGCCGCCAGGGACTCAGATCTTGCAGTACAGATGTGTCACCCTACTTAAGCCAGTACATGTCCGGGCCCGTCTGAAATTTGCTAAAGAGCATTTGGATTATCCAGATGTCACGGGGGCTTAGTTCAACTAAGGCTGAAATACCCGGGGCCCCTGTGGTGTCCCTTTTACTAGGGGAAACCCTGTCTGACCCTCAACCCAGGGTTTTTGCTGAAGGTGCAAATGCCTGAGCCTCCGACCTTTCCTTATCTCCTGCTCAGCCCTGCACTTAACCCTCCACCCTCCACCCAGTGAGGAGTCACACCACCAAAGCTCCCACACAAATAATGACAGACAGGGAGAACTTAAACTGCACTGCGCCGCACACACACAGGAATAAACAGTAATGTGAACAGGGCACAACTAAACACAAATATGGGAAGGAGAAAGGATAACGACGGATCATACGACACCAGATATGAATCTCTCTCTCTTGAACACCTCCACTCCAGACCGGAACCACTTGGTATGAAACACAAGCTATAATCGGCGACGCCCATATGCCAGTATGACTATTTAAAGACCGTGGGCGTGACTAACCTTCCAACCTGGTCTCCAGCAGGATTAACCCCCGAGAGCCTGAAGATCAAACCGGCGCCACTGAGGCTATAGTGGCTGGAGGTGGAACTACCTCTGCCTGCCGGATGCTGTGGTGTGAACAGCGTCCGACATGACAGTACCCCGTCTTCTACGAGGGACCCCAGGGCCCTCAAGACTCATAGGACCCGGCTTGTCCGGATGACGACGGTGAAAAGAACTGACCAGCCGATCCGCATGTATGTCTGAGGCTGGAACCCAAGACCTCTCCTCTGGACCATACCCCCGCCAGTGCACCAAATACTGAAGAGTACGGCGTACTACTCGAGAGTCCACTACCTTGGCGACCTCGAACTCTAACTCGCCATCCACCATGACTGGAGGTGGCATCGGCGTCGTGTCCACCAAGCCTACCACCTTTTTCAATAAAGCCCTGTGAAAAACGTTATGTATTCTGTACACCGCAGGAAGTTCCAACCGATAAGCCACTGGGTTAATGATGGCAGAAATCCTAAAAGGCCCAATAAACCTTGGACCCAGTTTTAAAGATGGGATTTTGAGTTTTATGTTCTTCGTAGCTAACCACACCCATTCACCCACACACAGGTCCGGACCTGGCACGCGTCTACTGTCAGCCACCCGTTTGTACCTGGCACTCATGCTCAACAAACGCTGTTTCACCCGCCTCCAGACTGATGACAATTGGGCTCCTAGTTGATCCTCCTCCGGGACACCCCCGGAGTCACCCTGACGTAAGGTACAAAACTGAGGATGTTGACCGTACACACAAAAGAATGGAGACTCTCCTGATGACTCTTGGCGGTGATTATTTAATGCGAATTCGGCCAGAGGAAGGAAAGTAGACCACTCCTCCTGGTTGTCGGACACAAAGCATCGTAAATACTGTTCTAGATTTTGGTTCATGCGCTCAGTTTGTCCATTAGACTGTGGATGAAACGCCGATGAATGTGACAACTTGATCCCCAACCTTGAGCAAAAAACTTTCCAAAACCTCGCCACAAATTGCGTACCCCTATCAGATACTATGTCAGACGGTACTCCGTGGAGTCTGACCACCTCCTTCACAAATACCTGAGCCAACGTCTTAGCATTGGGCAAAGAGGACAACGCCACAAAATGCGCCATCTTTGAAAAACGGTCAACCACCACCAGGATGACCGTGTTCCCTGCCGAGGCTGGCAAGTCAGTGATAAAATCCATGGAGATTTCTGTCCATGGCCTATTGGGTACCCCCAGAGGCTGTAGCGTGCCAGCAGGACGGGTTCGGGGTGACTTAGCCCTAGCGCACGTGATGCAAGCTGCCACGTACGAGACCACATCCTGCCGGATTTTGGGCCACCAGAAACGACGCGATACCAGCTCTAAGGTGCCCTTCACCCCTGGGTGACCAGCCAGTACCGAATCGTGGTGTTCCTTCAACACCTTAGGCCGAAGATGCAGGGGTACAAATGATTTGTTGGCGGGAAGTCCTGGTGGTACCTCCTCTTGGGCCTCGGCAATCTCCGCCTCTACCTCAGTCGTGAGAGCCGAGACCACTACCCCTTTCTGGAGGATGGGTACCGGCTCTTCCCGCGGTTCTCCCCCCGGAAAACACCTAGACAAAGCATCCGCCTTGGTGTTTTTAGCCCCGGGACGGTACGTCACAAGAAAATTGAAACGAGTAAAAAACAATGCCCAGCGAGCCTGCCTAGGAGACAGACGCTTGGCCGACTCCAGATAGAGCAGATTCTTATGGTCGGTGATAACTGTGACCTGGTGAGCCGCCCCCTCCAAGAAGTGTCGCCATTCCTCAAAAGCCAGTTTGATGGCCAACAACTCCCTGTTGCCGATATCATAATTCCGTTCGGCCGGCGACAGCTTCTTGGAGAAGTAGACGCATGGATGCATCTCGCTCAAGGACGAGCCTTGAGACAGTACTGCCCCCACTCCCACCTCCGACGCATCAACCTCTACCACAAAAGGTTTAGACACGTCTGGTTGCACCAGAATGGGGGCTGAAGCAAAACTATTCTTCAGACGCTCAAATGCACGTATAGCCACCTCAGGCCAGTTCGCCAGATCGGCACCCTTTTTTGTCATGTCCGTGAGCGGTTTGGCGACAGTCGAAAAGTGTTTTATAAATTTCCTATAATAATTCGCAAACCCAAGGAACCGCTGGAGTGCTTTCAGACTCTCCGGCCTCTCCCATTGCAACACCGCTTGCACCTTAGCGGTGTCCATTTTAAAACCGGCTGCGGACACAATATATCCCAAAAAGGGCAACTCCTGGACAAAAAATAAACATTTTTCCAGCTTAGCATAGAGCTGGTTCTCCCGGAGCAAGTGTAACACCTGCCTAACATGCTCCAAATGAGTGTCCCGATCGCTAGAATAAATGAGGATATCATCCAGGTATACAATCACAAATCTCCCCAGGACATGAGCAAATACATCATTAATAAAATGTTGGAAAACGGCAGGCGCGGTGGTCAACCCAAACGGCATAACCAGACTCTCAAAATGACCCTCAGGAGTGTTAAACGCCGTCTTCCACTCATCCCCCTGACGGACCCTTATGAGGTTATACGCCCCCCTGAGGTCCAGCTTGGAAAACCATTTCGCCCCCGCTACCTGGTTGAACAAATCCGGGATCAACGGCATTGGGTAGGGATCACGGATCGTAATCTGGTTTAACTCTCGGAAATCCAGACACGGGCGTAACCCCCCATCTTTCTTCTTAATGAAGAAAAACCCCGCGGCTACAGGCGAGGACGAAGGCCGGATGTGACCTTTGCTCAGACTCTCCGCGATGTAGTCTTTAAGAGCTTGTCTCTCAGGACCAGAAATATTAAACATCCTGGCCTTAGGTAATTTGGCCCCGGGTTTTAACCTAATAGCACAGTCATAGGCTCTATGTGGAGGCAGTTCTGAGCAACCCTTCTCAGAGAAAACATCCGCGAAATCCTGCAAAGCCTCCGGCAGGCTGGGCGTCACGGCGGACACACATATGGCCAAGCAATTGTCTTGGCAGAAACCACTCCATTGTACTATGTCCTGAGTTTTCCAATCAATTACCGGGTTGTGCCTGGAAAGCCATGGAAAACCCAGGACCATTTGAGCTGGGAGATTACGGAGGACCCTACATGTAACCGACTCAGAATGTAGGACCCCAATGTGGAGTTTCACCTCTGCCACAAACTCAGTAATCTCCCCTTGAGGGAGGGGAACAGCATTAATGGTCACCACCTGTATGGGGTGAGGAAGTTTTTCGATCTTAAACCCGGCGGTGTGTGCAAACTCCTCATCTATGAGATTGGTGGCGGAACCGCTATCCACAAACACTGATATAGGTAGCTCTCTGCCGGCGATAATAACCTTGGCAGGGAGCATACATTGAGATACCATCATGGAGGATATGCATACGCTCAGTTGGCGGGTTATGGAATCTAATGGATCCATGGACTCCTGAAAAAATGTGGGCCGATTATAATGTCACGGGGGCTTAGTTCAACTAAGGCTGAAATACCCGGGGCCCCTGTGGTGTCCCTTTTACTAGGGGAAACCCTGTCTGACCCTCAACCCAGGGTTTTTGCTGAAGGTGCAAATGCCTGAGCCTCCGACCTTTCCTTATCTCCTGCTCAGCCCTGCACTTAACCCTCCACCCTCCACCCAGTGAGGAGTCACACCACCAAAGCTCCCACACAAATAATGACAGACAGGGAGAACTTAAACTGCACTGCGCCGCACACACACAGGAATAAACAGTAATGTGAACGGGGCACAACTAAACACAAATATGGGAAGGAGAAAGGATAACGACGGATCATACGACACCAGATATGAATCTCTCTCTCTTGAACACCTCCACTCCAGACCGGAACCACTTGGTATGAAACACAAGCTATAATCGGCGACGCCCATATGCCAGTATGACTATTTAAAGACCGTGGGCGTGACTAACCTTCCAACCTGGTCTCCAGCAGGATTAACCCCCGAGAGCCTGAAGATCAAACCGGCGCCACTGAGGCTATAGTGGCTGGAGGTGGAACTACCTCTGCCTGCCGGATGCTGTGGTGTGAACAGCGTCCGACATGACACCAGAAGAGTAATGAGAGAATGTCATATGGTCTGATGAACCCAAGTAGAACAAAACTCGTCGTGTTTGGAGGAGACAGAATGCTGAGTTGCTTTCAAAGAACATCATACCTACTGTGAAGCATGGGGGTGGCAACATCATGCTTTGGGGCTATTTCTCTGCAAAGGGACCAGGACGACTGATCCTTGTACATGAAAGAATGAATGGGGCCATATATTGTGAGATTTTGAATGCAAACCTCCTTCCATCAGCAAGGGCATTGAAGATGAAATGTGGATGGGTTTTTCAGCATGATAATGATCCCAAGCACACCACCAGGGCAACAAAGGAGTGGCTTTGTTAGAAGCATATGAAGGTCCTGGAGAGGCCTAGCCAGTCTCCAGATCTCAACCCCATAGAAAACCTTTGGAGGGATTTGAAAATCCATGTTGCTCAGCAACAGGCCCAAAACATCACTGCTCTAGAGGAGATCTGCAAGGAGGAATGGGCCAACATACCACCAACAGTGTGTGCCAACCTTGTGAAGACTTAAAGAAAATCACTGTGCAGCAAATTTCAGGGAAGTTGGGCTCACCGCCGAAGCCCACCTCAAAGCGGGGGATACTGCCAGCTGACGTACTATTCCGTCAGCTTGCAGTAAGGGGTTAAGAAACAACAGTTTATAGTCTACATTATGACGTCCGAGACACTACATACATGTGCATTGATGACAGTAGCAAAAGCAATTGTTCAAAAGTGTTTTGCAGATGACTTTCATTTATAATCCGTGTCAGATGCTTCTCGAATAAGATTCCAGTAATAGTCAGCCGGCACTGACGTACTCCACTTTCCATGGTACGTACCTTTGGTGAAATCTTTCACCGTGTTCATCGCTAACGGCATCAAGATTGGCTGGAAAAAAAGTCCAAGTCAGAATGAAGAAAATGCATTTTTAGTGACATATTGCATTTCATCAAATGATATGCTGTGAGCATGTTGTCCATGAGTTGTTCAAGGTTCGATGCCCTGCTGTTGCCAAGGAAGTTGAAGGTCACATCTTTAAAGGCTCTCCAAGCCACTTGTTCAGCACTTTGCAAAAGACCACCAAAGCTACTGTCATTCATTATGTCTCTGATCTTTGGGTCAATAAAAGTACCTTTTTTAATCTTTGCATCACTTATTCTTGGAAATTTCTGTCACAAGTAAGAAAAGGCTTCCAATTCTGCATTCATTGCTTTGACAAAATTCTTCATAAGCCCAAGTTTAATATGCAAAGGAGGGAGAAATACATTTGCTGGATCAATGAGAGGATTATGTTTAACATTCTTCTGTCCAGCAACCAGGTTTTCGCAGAGTGGCCAGTCCTTTCTGAATTAGTGCATTTCTCGTGCACGACTGTCCCACTCACAAATAAAACAACAATACTTGGTAGATCCAAGCTGCAGTCCAAGAAGAAGTGCAACAACTTCTAGATCACCACATATGTTCCTCTTATAATTTCTATAATTAATATGATTCAACAGTAACTCCATATTCTCATATGGTTCTTTCATGTGTACAGCATTTCCAATAGGTAAAGAAGGATAGATATTTCCATTGTGTAGTAAAACAGCCTTCAGACTTAAAACTGACGAGTAGTGTTGAGCAATTCCATCGGATATTGAGAATTATCGGATCGGATTGGATCGGCTGATACCCAAAAAGTATCGGGTATCGCCGATTCCGATACCGGAAGTCCCATTCAAGTCAATGGGACAGAAATATCGGAATTAAAAAAAACCCTTTCTTTACTTGTACATCCAGTTCGGGAGGGGGGAAGAGTGTGGACGGTGCGTGGGCGGACACTGTGCGTGTCTGTGTGTTGCGGCGGGGTCTGTGCAGGCCTGCCGGGGGTCTGTGCGGGCCTGCCGGGGGTCTGTGCGGGCCTGCCGGGGGTCTGTGCGGGCCTGCCGGGGGTCTGTACGGGCCTGCCGGGGGTCTGTACGGGCCTGCCGGGGGTCTGTGCCGGCTGCTGGGGGTCTGTGCGGACTGCCGGGGGTCTGTACGGGCCTGCCGGGGGTCTGCGCCGGCTGCCGGGAGTCTGTGCGGCCTGCCGGGGGTCTGTACGGGCCTGCCGGGGGTCTGCGTTGGCTGCCGGGAGTCTGTGCGGACTGCCGGGGGTCTGTACGGGCCTGCTGAGGGTCTGTGCAGGCTGCCGGGGCTCTGTGTCGGCTGCCGGGGGTCTGTGCGGGCCTGCCGGGGGTTTGACCGTACAGACCCCCGGCAGTCCGCACAGACCCCCGGCAGCCGGCACAGACCCCCTGCAGGCCCGTACAGACCCCCGGCAGTCCGCACAGACCCCCGGCAGTCCGCACAGACCCCCGGCAGCCGGCACAGACCCCCGGCAGGCACGTACAGACCCCCGGCAGGCCCGCACAGACCCCCGGCAGGCCGCATAGACCCCCGGCAGCCGGCACAGACCCCCGGCAGGCCCGCACAGACCCCCGGCAGTCCGCACAGACCCCCGGCAGCTGGCACAGTCCCCCGGCAGGCCCGCACAGACCCCCGGCAGGCCCGCACACACCACACATCATGATGCGCACAGACCGCGCATCATGATGACATCATTTCAGCAGCCAATCACTGCCACAACAGTGGCTCATTGCATTATGGGAACTTACGATTCCGGTATTCGATATTGTAAAAATATCGGTACTCGGTATCGGAATTCCGATACAGCGAATATCGTCCGATACCCGATATTTGCAGTATCGGAATGCTCAACACTACTGACGAGTCAATGAACAGTCGCCATTCCTTCGGATCATGTTCGCACCCAAGAGCACCAAACAACCCCAAAACGTCGTAGCAAAAGGTTAAACTGTCGACATGGTTGAAAAACTGATTAAGGTCTTCTTGACAACAGCAAAAACAGAAACTCTTGTTCCTGGTAATAAGAGATTCCACTCTTGTAGCCTTGATCCCAATAATTCTGCCTGCCTCTTTGACAATTTCAAATCTCTGACCCAGTCACTCAGATCAGCTTGAATGAACAGATGTGGATTAGATGTAGAAGGCTCAAAGTCTGGATCTGCAGCAGTTTCATTTTCCACTGACATTATTAGTTAATCTTCGTCGTCCTCCATTGTCCATACTTTGGACGGCTTTGGAACATGAAAACTCTCATCGTGTGGCACTGGTCTTATGGCTGAAGGAAGATTAGGATATTCTTTTGATTTCTTGTTCTTTGCTGAATATCCTGTTACATTTGTAAGGCAGAAGTAGCAATCTGTTACATGATCTCTCTGTTCTATCCATATCATTGGGACAGCGAATGGCATTGAAGGTAGTGATCCATTCTGCCATGCTCTAAGTATGTCAGAATTGTCTTTTGATTCCTCCCCTGCCCAGGAGATGTGGTATGCTCCGTACTCGGTCAGCTTAATGATTCAATGTGCCTGCGCAGAATTCACATAATAAGTGCTTGCATATGTCTAGATCAGAGATTTATGTTATTTCAGTGGAAAATTCAGAATATACTGTTACAGAAAAAGTTCATATATGAGTTTTTAGAATAATATAACATTTCGTATCATTTCTCAAAAACCTTACGTGATAGGAAAAATCTGAAGTCATTTCTGAAATCAGCATGAAAAAATCTATCAGGAACACTCAAAATTGTCCGAGGGACAAAACCTTTGTAACACAGTGAAACATTTGACCTCTTTTTATAGCCAACAAAGGATATATAGCAAAATATTGAGATGAACTTTTGTTAATGACCAAACACTTATTTTACATCAGAATTTGCAAAATAAATCCTGCCAAATCAGACAAGGTGATGCTCTGGATTTGTTTTCTCATTTTGACTCTGTTAGTTCTGGTCTACCTATGATGTCAATTACAGACCTCCCCCATCTTTTTAAGTGGGAGATCTTGCACCATTGGTGGCTGACTGGATACTTTTTTCCCCACTGTATATATATTATATTGTAAGACAGCGCTTGCTGTGTGTGTTGGGGGATACTCGCTTGGCAACGGGATGAAGGCACACAGGCATGTTTTTCTCACAAAACAGTCTATTTGGTTTATTTAGACATCATAAACCACTTGGGGCCATGTTATATATCACAACCTTAACACATAGTCCATAACACTTCTTAGTACACGACTTTAATACGCAGTCTCTAAACACGCCGGACCTCACTTCCTCCAGTTACCATGGGTGACCGCACAGTTCATTATCATCCATGGAACATAACAAGCACCAACAGTCTGTTTCAATGGCAATTACTTGTCTGCCCATAACCCCCTTATCTGGAGTTACCCTACAGGAACTCCTGCTCCACACTCCTCGTCAGTCCTCACTCCTGGGGAACCTGCCTTATGGGGATCACTGTCCTTGCGACTAGGGCACTCCCAACAGTCTAGACCCTCAGAAGGATGGTAGCTCCCCCCACGCAGTGCACATACAGCCTCTCCATGTGCTCTTCAGGAAGTCATCCACTCCTAGGACTTTTCAACACCTTGGCCTTGAGGTCCAAGGCCTCTCCATGTGCTATTCAGGAAGTTAGGACCTTCCAACACACAGGCCTTCCAGGACCTTACATCACAGACCATGTGACCCAAACCCTGGTCACATTATGTAGCTGTAACCACCCCCATAGGTGGGCGGTGTATGTGTGGTTAGTCAGTCCCACCCAGCTCTCCAACTAACCCTGTAAGCCCCCCTTATAAGTAAACAAACAAAAACAAGGCTCGTAGGACTACAGGTCCCAGAGCAACATTACTGGCTTACAGCGCAAAAGATCTCCTCTGCAACACATACCGGCCATTCACAATGATGCCGGTCACTGTCTCACTATCACCATTATGCCTCCAGACACACTGAGGGGTGGAACTGTGATACATATGGTTGTAAGCAAAAGAAAAAATGCTATGTGAAAAGACCCTTACTCTTCCCTTCACCATGGCAAACAAGTTTATTTTACCACAGTCAGCCCCTCACTATCTAACAACTCTTTGATACTTTGCTCCTCTTTCTTAATCTTAAAAGGGTTGTCTTGTCAAAACCGCTAAGCCTGCAGTCACTCTGTGTGACTGCAGACTTATGAACCCCTCTAGCGCATGCACAGTGCGCGGCGGGGATTCACCAGTTTCAGACCAGGAAACGAAGGGTATGTATGAGTTATACATATTTTTGGCCAGTGGGCTTGTCCTCGTTCTATACAATTGTATGGAGCCGATGCCTCGCCCAGACCAGTGACGCAGACTGGCAGTGGGCGTGTCTGACTAGAGGGTGTGACCTCGCTCCATACAAGTATATGTAGAGAGAGTCCACGCCCACTGGCCAGGGGTATGTATAACTCATATATACCCTCCCTTCTCTGGTCTGAAACTGACAAATCCCTGTAGTGCACAGTGCGTGCGCTGGGGGGATTCATAAATCTGCAGTCACACAAAATCACTGCAGACTTATCGGTTTTGACCAGACAACCCCTTTAAACTGCAGACTCCTATGACAGATCTCAGTGCTGAAGACTTGGCCTTCAAAATTAAAATTATCATCAGGCATGACATTATCTCCCATTCTCCAAGTAGCAGTGATCATCTTCCCTCCTGCACTTCCTCTTTTTCACTTTCAACCTTTGTCCCAATGACAGAGGAATTACAACCTGCATGAGTGACCCAATTCCCTCACACCTACTCCAGTTCCTGTCTCAGGCTGTCACTAGTCACCTTTATAAAATATTGAGCCACTCTCTTTTTTTCTGGTTTCTTTTTCTCCTGATCTGCTGACCTGTTTTTAATTTCTCCTTCATTGCTAAAATCCTGGAACGCCTGGCTTGGAATGCTCTCGCTTGTGAAGAAAAGGTGCTGGTGTCATCAGTGTTTTGGATTAGTGTGTCATCAGTGTACGGTCTGTGTGTCTATTTTTGCCACCAGTGTATCATCAGTTTGTCATCAGTGTTTGGTCCGAGTGTGCATTTCTGCTGCCAGTGTGTCATCAGGGTGTCATCAGTGTTTGGTCCGAGTGTGCATTTCTGCTGCCAGTGTGTCATCAGGGTGTCATCAGTGTTTGGTCCGAGTGTCCATTTCTGCTGCCAGTGTGTCATCAGGGTGTCATCAGTGTTTGGTCCGAGTGTCCATTTCTGCTGCCAGTGTGTCATCAGGGTGTCATCAGTGTTTGGTCCGTGTGTCCGTTTCTACAATCACTGTGTTCATCAGTGTTTTTTACTGAGAGATAAATAAATCAATTACAAAGCTTCTCCCCTCCTTCGCAATGTTAAATACAGACAGCACACAGATGAAACATTGATGCCGTCCATCTGCTGTAGGTGTTTTTCACGGACCCATAGACTTGTTTCAGCCCTTGTCATCAGTGATGCCAGAAAAAAACACGACTCGTCTCTATAAGTTTTGCATAGACATACAATCTGTGAAAAATACGGATATTTGAACAGCATCATAGGTTATAATGTATATGTGAGAAAAACGGATACAAAATGTACGTGTAACACGGATGTGTGAATGAGGCCATAATTAGCTTTTTCAGTTCTTAAAATCTAGTTTGTACTGTCTACCCTTTAAATAAGCTAGTTTTACCTGACATTTTAATCCTACGTGTGATGACTAAGGTTCTGTGCAAAACAGGAGTGTTACAAATATTAGGCTTAATGGACAAAGTGAAATTGCAGTTTCAGAATTTTTTTTAACATATTGATATTAAAAAAATAAAATACTAAAAATGTTTTAAAAACACATTTGACAGAAATACTTGATTTAGACATTAATTCATTTTCAGGTGTAACATTCCCAATAAATGTGAGTCATACTGTATCTGTACCTACACACTAAGTCCCTAATTTACCAAAGCAATATTGATGGAATTTTCGTGTAAATTGCTTTGAAAAGGCTCAAAATGTTGGCACAACACTGAGTTGTGTAAAAATTTTGTGGCTTTTTGGCATTTTCACACCAGATTCTTCCATCTCAGCCAAAATAGGCGGAGATGGTGTAAGGAGGTGGACTGGACTGTGGGTGCCTGCATGCCTAGTCTGGAACTGAAGGGGCTGCATCCTCTGTTTCTGGGGGAAATCCTGAGGGAGGCTGACCTTCCCCTGCTGCAGGAGGGAAGGAGAGTAGAGACAGCGTTTCCTGCTGAGAGAAGGGGGCGGGGAGAGCCCAGAGAGAGCATACTGACACAGGGGTACGCGCTGCAGCAGGAGGTGGCGCCAAGTAAGTGCAGAGGAGAGCGTGCTCTGCTTCCCCCTACAGAGAGTGCTGGCCCTGTGACAAGCCATGTTGCTGCTGCCCGGAATAGGAGCTGTGGAGCTGGGGGAATTAGCCGTGCCAGCATAGAGGAGTGTGCGGAGCTGTGCCAGCAGAGCGGAGCGTGTGGAGCTAAGCCAGGTGCCGTACACTAGGAGAAAGTGAGTACCACACTCGCTCTGCCCAAGAGTAACCGTATACTCAAAAGAGACCACCTCCTGAGGACTGAGACAGACCGATAGTATGCGGTGACACGTTCTGAGTGTGCACTTGTGACTAAAGGTACTGTCACACTTAGCGATGTACCAGCGATCCCGACCAGCGATATGACGCGGTCAGGATCGCTGGTACATCGCTAAGTGGTCGCTAGTGAGCTGCCACACAGGCAGATCTCACCAGCGACATCGCTGGGGACGGGGGTCGCTACTTACCTGTCAGACGTGGCGATCCTGACGTCCTCCCGTCCGGCTCCACGCTCGTCGCTCATCTCTCCACAGGAAGCGCCGCAGGAAGCTGACGACAAGAAACAGTCCTGGACGTTCTCACGCGATCAGCGATAACCAGCAGGGGAGCGGGTTGTTGGTAAGTATCACACAGCGATATCGCTAGCAATATCGCTATAACGTCACTAGTTATAGCGATATTGCTAGCGATATCACTTAGTGTGACAGTACCTTTAGAGTGATGAGAGCAGGACCCCCTCTGACTGCCCAGCATCCTGTTGTTTTCCCCGGAGGCTGTTTCTTTATCGTTGACAGAGACTTGAGAGACTGCGTGTGCCGCTGTTCCACCGTTGGAACCTTGTATTCCCTCACAACAGAAGACTACAGTCCAATAAGTTTAACCTCTTTACTACTGAACTCTCCTTCGTCCCTCACCTACCCTGCCAACTTTCCAGTTCTACCCCATTCCTCGCAGCCATCCTACAATCCCTCACTTGCTGCGTGGAGCACATCCCCTGTAAATAAACCTGTTTAACCCTTGCTCTGCCTCCACGTGCGTGACTGCATCCCGTGTTCCTGCAGGTTATTACAAGTGGCGTAGTCAGCAGGATGCAGTCTCTGAATGCAGGGGTGGCAGACCAAGCGATTGGGGGAGCTCCAAGGGCCAGTATACAACTGGGGACAATATTGAATAATCTCCCTAAGTTCACTGGGAATGATACTACGCTGTGGTGTTGACTGAATGTGTAAGGAGGTGATGAAGATGTATCCCATGACGCCGGCCCTGGTGGCTATAAAGGCTTTAGATGGGGAGGCCAGGGACTCTGTCATGTTGTGACCCCCCCCCCCAGACGAGAGACACCCTGGGAAAAGTGTTGTTAATACTTGAGGAGACGTATGGGGACCCTACGGACGTAGGAGAATTACGTATACATCTGTTCAGGCATATTCAAAGAGAGGGGGAGACCGTGACCCAGTTTATGAATGCGCTGCAGGAACTCCATACTGCCATTGCTCACAAAGATGGCGTAGGCATAGGGTCCATTGACGTAGGACTGCGAGACCAGCAAGTGACAGGTCTACGTGACCTGCGGCTGAAGCTGAGGGAGCGCTTGCGAGTAAAACCCAGTATGACTTTCTCTGAGATAGGGGCAGAAGCGCGCATAGGCGAGCAGGAGCAGGGGATTGCAGCCTTGACAGGGATGGTCCGGCATTGCGGAGTACCCAGCCCGAATGAAGAAGAGCCGACGTGGACCCTTGATTTACGGCTGGAAATGAGAAGAATTTGTGAAAAAGTCGAGAGTCTGGGGGAATCCCTTACTGCCATTTTGGGGTCCAGCGTCATATCCGGCGGTAACGCACGGAAGCAGGTGAAGGAAGATACAAGAGAGGTGCGGCGCATGAAGAAGGCTTCAGTGGCGGCTCCAGAGTGTAACCCCGTATCCTGGAATGAAGAGCAACCGCAGGAGAGAAATGCTTCCCGCCGAGGTCGACGATCCAGACCAAAGCACCCACCAGACAGAAGCAAACGTGGGTGCTGGGTGTGCGGAAGAGTGGGACACCTGTCCAGAAATTGCCCTACCAGAGAAAAGAGATGGCAAAGATCCGCGCACCCCTCCGAAGGTCCTGTTAATTGGAGGGAATGTCGCCCCTGGAGGGAATAGTATGGCGGGAGAAGAAGAGCCCCACTCAGAGCAAGACAGTGTCACGATGTCGGATGCCAAGAAGAGATAGAGAGGGTGTTGACTGTCCACGGACAAATGTCTGCGCTGTCCCGATGCATGGAGGTGAGTTTAGCAGAACTTCGACCTGGGTCTAGAGGTCCCGAAGGTGAGATTCGACCTGAAGAGGAGGAAGGGACTACTGCCTGAGTGGTCCATCAGAGTAAGTCATCACCAGGCTCGCCACAAGCTACCGGCAAAGGAGAAGAGGTGACAAGAGTTCCTGAGATGCACACTCCTACGGTTCTCGTCAATGAGAAGGAAGAGCCGCTAGTGTCGTCCCGTGAGGTGGAGAGTGTGCCGGCCGTCAGCTCACGAGATCCTGACTCGATGGAAGAGATGAAGCAGCTATGTGAGACAGGAAGTGTGGCTGAGAAGCCATTGGAAGTGATGCCAGCAGAGCCCGGCGCGGATGAGGAAAGGTCCGGCCTGCATGGTCTTAATCCATCTGATGCTAGTTTTGACGAGGATGCTCCTGTCAAAGAGAAGGGGAGCTATGGAGAAGAATTACCTGTACTAAGCCCCAAGACTGAGGAACCTGAGCAAGGAATCCTTAAAATTTCCAATAACGACAAAGAAAAGGAATAACCATCTATTCAAACGTCTGTTAGCGACAAAGCTAAAAAGAAGAAGAAGACAAAGCCAAGTTCATCCAAAGTATTTTCTTCTGCAGCTGTTGAAGATGAAGATGAGGATTGGAGTATCTTTAACCAGCCTTACTGGAAGAACCTGGTGCCAGAGAGGAAGGAGGAATTAAGCAAATTGTGGGCAGCTGTTCGCCCTCAAGTGAGCATCCTGGAGTACGAAGAAACCTCGCCCGAGGAATGGCGAGTTCAATGAGAGGGAGAATGTAAGGAGGTGGACTGGACTGTGGTACCTGCATGCCTGGTCTGGAACTGAAGGGGCGGCATCCTCTGTTTCTGGGGGAGAAGCCTGAGGGAGGTGGACCTTCCCCTGCTGCAGGAGAGAAGGAGAGTAGAGACGGAGTTTCCTGCTGACAGAAGGGGGCGGGGAGAGCCCAGAGAGAGCACGCTGACACAGGGGTATAAGAAGGAAAAGCATGCGCTGCAGCAGCAGTTGGTGCCAAGTAAGTGCAGCTCGCAGAGCAGAGGAGAGCGCGCTCTGCTTCCCCTACAGAGAGTGCTGGCCCTGTGATAGGCCGCGCTGCTGCTGCCCGGAATAGGAGCTGTGTAGCTGGTGGAATTAGCCGTGCCAGCAGAGCGGAGCTAAGCCAGGTGCTGTACACTAGGAAACAGTGAGTACCGCACCCGCTCTGCCCAAGAGTGACCGTATATTCAAAAGAGACCTCCTTCTGAGGACTGAGACAGACCGACAGTACTCGGTGACACGTTTTAAGTGTGGACTTTTGACTAAAGGTACTGTCACACTTAGCGATGTACCAGCGATCCCGACCAGCGATATGACGCGGTCAGGATTGCTGGTACATCGCTAAGTGGTCGCTAGTGAGCTGCCACACAGGCAGATCTCACCAGCAACATCGCTGGGGACGGGGGTCGCTACTTACCTGTCACACTAGGCGATCCTGACGTCCTCCCGCCCGGCTCCACGCTCGTCGCTCGTTGCCACAGCAGGAAGCCCAGTAGGACGCTGACGACGAGAAACAGTTCAGGACGTTCTCGCGCAATCAGCGATAACCAGCGGGGGAGCCGGTCGTAGGTACGCATCAGACTCAGCGATGTCGCTAGCAATATCGCTATAACGTCACAAGTTATAGTGATATTGCTAGCGATATCGCTTAGTGTGACAGTACCTTAAGAGTGGTGAGAGCAGGACCCCCTCTCACCCCCAAGCATCCTGTTGCTTTAACCGGAGGCTGTTGTCGGTGTGTGCCGGAGGCGTGTGCCGCTGTTGTCGGTGCCACCGTTGGATTCCAGCCTGTCAGAGACGAGACAACCTGCGCCGCTGGTGCCGGTGCCACCATTGGAACCCTGTACTCCCTCACAACAGAAGGCTACAGTCTGATAAGTTTAACCTCTGTATTACTGAACTCTCGTTCATCCCTCACCTACCCTGCCAACTTTCCAGTTCTGCCCCATTCCTCGCCGTCACCCTACAATCCCTCAATCCCTGTGTGGAGCACATCCACCTTAAATAAACCTGTTTAACTCTTGCTCTGCCTCTACGTGCGTGACTGCATCCCACGTTCCTGCAGGTTATTACAATGGGGCGGGACAGGGGCACCTGGGACATGATGCCACAGCTTGTCTAATTCATGACGAGCTGTGAAGTTGCCTATGCCAGAAATCTTATTTCATTCAGGGACTGGAGTAAGATTTCTGAGGTAGAGCACGGAGGTACACGCCACTCATCAGATGCTGCTGATTTCTGAAGAGGAGTGCACCTCTTTATTCAATATTAGCATCTGACTTAAGAGAAAATTGCCGCTCTTGATGAATTGAGGCCAAAGTCTAGGTGACTGTCTCATGTAGCTTCATGTGCAATACCCAGTTTGTTCCCAAAGCATAGTACAGAACAATCACTTTTACCTTTGATGTTACCTACATTTTATTGTAGATTGTAAGTCTTTGTGGGCCCTCATTTAGTTTGATAATTTACATTGTCTGTCTTTGTTTGCCTATCTCTCGATTTCAGCTCCCCTGTTTCTCACATTTCTTTTTACTTTGCTCTCACTTAACCCTGTCTTTCTTTCACCTTTTTGTTTCTCTTTTTCTCTCTCACATACTTATTCTTTCTTTCCATCTTTCCTTACCTATTCTTTGAAACTCACCCTCTCCTCAATCTCTCTATAAATGAATTCGTAGTGAAATATTAGAGCAGAAAAGTGAAGATTTTTTTTCTAGGATATATAATACTTTCTCCCCTATCCGTGGGGTGGTTGTTCTACCTCTTTCTCGGGTCCTCTACCAGAGGCCTGGGAGTTTGAAGGTTCTGCACAGGATCTTAGTTGTCCCTAGTACTGCACTATTCTGGACAGAAAGTTCAGATGTTGCTCCTGGGATCTGTCGTAGCCATTCTTCCAACTTAGGGGTCACTGCTCCAAGTGCTCTTATCGCCACTGGAATAAAAAAAAAAATGTTCATTGCCCTCTCCTGCCACATCTTCTCCAGTTCTTCTTTGAGGCCCTGGTATTTCTCCAGCTTCTCATATTCCTTCTTTCTGATGTTGTGGTCACTTGGCACTGCCACATCTATTATCATTTTATTTATTTATATAGCACCATTAATTCCTCAGCACCATTAATGGGACTCACAATCTAAATTCCCTATCAGTAAGTCTTTGGAATGTGGGAGGAAACCGGAGAAC
Source organism: Dendrobates tinctorius (assembly GCF_039654945.1). Taxonomy (NCBI): domain Eukaryota; kingdom Metazoa; phylum Chordata; class Amphibia; order Anura; family Dendrobatidae; genus Dendrobates; species Dendrobates tinctorius. Next base: position 6,928,764 of record NW_027361833.1, on the reverse strand, counting down.
CCAGAGGAAACCCACACAAACAAGGTGAGAACATACAAACTCCTTGCAGATGTTGTCCTTGGTGGGATTTGAACCCAGGACCCCAGCGCTGCAATGCTAACCACTGAGCCACCATGCTGCCCATTTGCAGTCTTCAGATTCATAGCTAGAATCACAATGTCTGGTTGGTTAGCAAACACCTGCTTATCCATCTGGATTTCATTCTTCACAATTTTTTCTGAGGTCTTCCATCTGGACTTAGGAGTACTTTACCCATAAAATATGCAGATGTTCCTGTATTCAATTCCCGTTGCTTGGTTGTGGCATTCAGTATTGCTGCTTGCATCTTGCATCCTGCTGTAAGGAGGCGGGCCTGGCTCCGGGTACCTGTATTGAGCCGGGTCTGGAACTGTCGAGGCTGCGTCCCATGTTGCCCGGGGGAAGAAATGGGGGACCGGACAGGCCCCATGACCCGGGACGAGGGGGTGTGTTTAAACTGGAAACAGAGCCAAAAGCACGCAAAGCTGCAGTGAGTTCCCGCTGTCAGGGAAAGTGCAGCAGGGTGAGCAGTGTGCTCCGTGCCCCGAGTATCAGTGCTGCGGCCAACTTCTCCTGGACACTCGGGCGAGACGGTGAGATTGGAGAGCACCGTGCGCCCGGCTGAAAGCGAGACCGCGCTTGCGCAGGAAAATGAGAGACGGCAGGACATTAAGTTGAGATCTCCTCTGCCGGCCAGAGCGCAGCAGCCCTCGCTTGACACCAGGATTTCGGCAGCACTCTTTGCTTTAGCTGCAGAGGTTTATGGACTAGGGGCTCAGCAGGTAAAATCAGTGACCGCCTACTGCCACCAGAAGTTGGACCGCAATCTGTGGGCACTCCACCAGCCGTTGCCGGTAATACAACTCCCAACGGATCACCTGGCTAAGGACCTTAACCCCTTACCTACAATTGACGTAATATTCCGTCCATGTGTCCATGGACCTAATTACCATGGACGGAATATTACGTCATCGCGATCAGCGGCTCCCACGTGGTGAGCGCCGCTGATCGCGGCCGAGTGTCAGCTAATTATCATAGCTGACACCCGGCACAATGTGTCAGGGGCGGTCATGGACCGCCCCCGACACGTTAACCCCTTGCACACCGCGATCAAACGCGATCGCGGTGTACCGGGGGTTAAAGGGAAGCATCGGCAGGGAGGGGGCTCCCTCCGTGCTTCCCTGAGCCCCCCACGGCAGCGCAATGTGCAGCGCTGCTGCGGGGGGCTCTTTCCCTACAGGCCCCCGGATCCAAGATGGCGACGGGGGCCTGCAGGGAGCTGACTTCCTCACTGCCTGCAAAGCGCAGGCATGAGGAAGTCTGCAGCAGTGCCTGTGACAGATCGCTGATCTGTCACAGTGATCTGTGATGTGACAGATCAGCGATCTGTCACAGGACAGTGATGTCCCACCTGGGACAAGGTAATAAAGTAAAAAAAAAAAAAAAAAAAAAGTGTTAAAAATAATTAAAAAAAAATCGCTAAATAAATCAGTAAAAAAAAAAAAAATATTCCCCAATAAATCCATTTTTTCAAAATAAAAAATAACAAAAACAATAAAAGTACACATATTTGGTATCGCCGCGTCCGTAATGACCTGCCCTATAAAACTGTCCCATTAGTTAACCCCTTTAGCGAACCCCTTAAAAAATAAAAATAAAAAACGAAGCAAAAAATAATGATTTATTATCATACCACTGAACATAAAGTGCAATAACGCGCGATCAAAAAGACGCATATAAATATGCATGGTACCGCTGAAAACGTCATCTTGTCCCGCAAAAAACGAGCCGCCACACAGCATCATCAGCGAAAAAATTAAAAAGTTATAGCTCGCAGAATAAAGCGATACAAAAATAATTATTTTTTATATAAAATAGTTTTCATTGCAAAAAACCGACAAAACATAAAAAAACGACCTAAATGAGGTATTGCTGTAACCGTACTGACCCGAAGAATAAAACCGCTTTATCAATTTTACCGCACGCGGAACGGTGTAAACGCACCCCCCCAAAAGAAATTCATGAAACGCTGGTTTTTGTTCATTCTGCGTCCCAAAAATCGGAATAAAAAGCGATCAAAAAATGTCACGTGCCCGAAAATGGTACCAATAAAAACGTCAACTCGTCCCGCAAAAAATAAGACCTCACATGACTCGGTGGGTCAAAATACGGAAAAATTATAGCTCACAATATGTGGTGATGCAAAAACTATTTTTACAATAAAAAGCGTCTTTTAGCGTGCGACAGCCGCCAAACATAAAAACCGCCATAAATCGTAAATCAAACCCCCCGTTATCACCCCCTTAGTTAGGGAAAAATAATAAAACTAAAAGAAAATGTATTTATTTCCATTTTCCCGGTAGGGTTAGGGCTAGGGCTAGGGTTAGGGTTAGGGCTAGGGTTAGGGTTAGGGCTAGGGTTAGGGCTAGGGTTAGGGCTAGGGTTAGGGCTAGGGCTCAGATTAGGGTTAGGGGTGTGTTGAGGTTCGGGTTGAAGTTATAATTGGGGGTTTCCACTGTTTGGGCACATCAGGTGCTCTCCAAAGGCAACATGGCGTCTGATCTCAATTCCAGCCAATTCTGCGTTGAAAAAGTCAAATGGTGCTCCTTCCCTTCCAAGCTCTGCCATGCGCCCAAACAGTGTTTTACCCCCACATGTAGGGTATCAGCCTACTCAGGACAAATTACAAAACAACTTTTGGGGTCCAATTTCTCCTGTTACCCTTAGGAAAATAAAAAATTGGGGGCAAAAATATAATTTTGCGGAAAAAAATGTTTTTTTTATTTTCACGCCCAGGCGTTATAAACTTCTGTGAAGCACTTGGGGGTTCAAAGTGCTCTCCACACATCTAGATAAGCTCGGTGGGGGGTCTAGTTTCCAAAATGGGGTCACTTGTGGGGAGTTTCAATAGTTTAGGTACATTAGGGGCTCTCCAAACGCATATGACACCCGCATACCAATCCATCAAAGTCTGCATTCCAAAACGTCACTACTTCCCTTCCGAGCCCCGACGTGTGCCCATACAGTAGTTTTCTCCCACATATGAGGTATCAGCGTACTCAGGACAAATTGGACAACAACTTTTGGGGTCCAATTTCTCCTGTTACCCTTGGGAAAATAAAAAAAATGGGGACTAAAAGATGATGTTTGTTGAAAAAATACGATATTTTTATTTTCACGCCCGGTCGTTATAAACTTCTGTGAAGCACTGGGGGGTTCAAAGTGCTCACCACACATCTAGATAAGTTCATTAGGGGGTCTAGTTTCCAAAATGGGGTCACTTGTGGGGGGTTTCCACTGTTTAGGTACATCAGGGGCTCTCCAAACGCAACATGACACCCGCAGACCATTCCATCAAAGTCTGCATTCCAAAACGTCACTACTTCCCTTCCGAGCCCCGACGTGTGCCCATACAGTAGTTTTCTCCCACATATGAGGTATCAGCGTACTCAGGACAAATTGGACAACAACTTTTGGGGTCCAATTTCTCCTGTTACCCTTGGGAAAATAAAAAATGGGGACTAAAAGATGATGTTTGTTGAAAAAATACGATATTTTTATTTTCACGCCTGGTCGTTATAAACTTCTGTGAAGCACTGGGGGGTTCAAAGTGCTCACCACACATCTAGATAAGTTCATTAGGGGGTCTAGTTTCCAAAATGGGGTCACTTGTGGGGGGTTTCCACTATTTAGGTACATCAGGGGCTCTCCAAACGCAACATGACACCCGCAGACCATTCCATCAAAGTCTGCATTCCAAAACGTCACTACTTCCCTTCCGAGCCCCGACGTGTGCCCATACAGTAGTTTTCTCCCACATATGAGGTATCAGCGTACTCAGGACAAATTGGACAACAACTTTTGGGGTCCAATTTCTCCTGTTACCCTTGGGAAAATAAAAAAATGGGGACTAAAAGATCATGTTTGTGGAAAAAATACGATTTTTTTATTTTCACGCCCGGACGTTATAAACTTCAGTGAAGCACTGGGGGGTTCAAAGTGCTCACCACACATCTAGATAAGTTCCTTGGGGGGTCTAGTTTCCAAAATGGTGTCATTTGTGGGGGGTTTCTACTGTTTTGGTACATCAGGGGCTTTCCTAACGCGACATGGTGTCCGATCTCAATTCCAGCCAAAAACGTCAAATGGCGCTGCTTCCCTTCCGAGCTCTGCCATACGCCCAAATAGTGGTTTACCCCCACATGTGGGGTATCAGCGTACTCAGGAAAAATTGCACAATATCTTTTAGGGTCCTGTTACTTTTGGAAAAATAAGAATTGAGGGTGAAAAGATCATTTTTGTGGAAAAAATATGATTTTTTAATTGTACTGCTGTACGTTATAAACTTCTGTGAAGCCCTTGGGGGTTCAAAGTTCTCACCACACATCTAGATAAGTTCCTTGGGGGGTCTAGATTACAAAATGGTGTCATTTGTGGGGGGTTTCCACTGTTTTGGTACATCAGGGGTTTTCCAATCGACATGGTGTCCGATCTCAATTCTAGCCAAAAACGTCAAATGGCGCTGCTTCCCTTCCGAGCTCTGCTATGCGCCCAAATAGTCATTTACACCCACATATGGGGTATCAGCGTACTCAGGACAAATTGCACAATAACTTTTAGGGTCCTGTTACCCTTGGAAAAATAAAAATTGGGGGTGAAAAGATCATTTTTGTGGAAAAAATATGATTTTTTAATTGTACCGCTGTACGTTATAAACTTCTGTGAAGCCCTTGTGGGTTCAAAGTTCTCACCACATATCTAGATAAGTTCCTTGGGGGGTCTAGTTTCCAAAATGGGGTCACTTGGGGGGGTTTCCACTGTTTAGGTACATCAGGGGCTCGCCAAACGTGACATGGCGTCCGATCTGAATTCCAGCCAATTTTGCATTGAAAAAGTCAAACGGCGCTCCTTCCATTCTGAGCTCTGCCATGCGCCGAAACAGTGGTTCCCCCCCACATATCAGGTATCAGCGTACTCAGGACAAATTGCACAATAAGTCTTGCAGTCCAATTTCTCCTGTTACCCTTGGTAAAATAAAGAAAATTGAACCTGAAGTATTTTTTTTGTGAAAAAAAGTTAAATGTTCATTTTTTTTTTAATATTCAAAAAATTCCTGTGACGCACCTAAAGGGTTAATAAACTTCTTGAATGTGGTTTTAAGCACCTTAAGGGGTGCAGTTTTTAGAATGGTGTCACTTTTGGGTATTTTCTATCATATAGACCTCTCAAAGTGGCTTCAAATGTGAAGTGGTCCCTAAAAATAAAATGGTGTTGCAAAAATGAGAAATCGCTGGTCAATTTTTAACCCTTATAACTTCCTAACAAAAAAAAATTTTGGTTCCAAAACTGTGCTGATGTAAAGTAAACATTGTGGGAAATGTTATGTATTAAGTTTTTTGTGTGCCGTATCTCTGTGATTTAAGGGCATAAAAATTCAAAGTTGGAAAATTGCGAAATTTTCAAAATTTTCGCCAAATTTCCGTTTTTTTCACAAATAAACGCAAGTTATTTGAATGCAATTTTACCACTAACATGAAGTACAATATGTCACGAGAAAACAATGTCAGAATCACCGGGATCCATAGAAGCGTTCCAGAGTTATGACCTCATAAAGGTACAGTGGTCAGAATTGTAAAAATTGGCCCGGTAGTTAACGTGCAAAACCACCCTTGGTAGTGAAGGGGTTAAAGACACGATAAGTTTGATTACTGGACTGTTGTTACATTGCAATTTCTCCTTCTCAATTTAACTGTTTTCTCCCTGCGATGAGTTCCTCTATTGTTCCAATTAAATTGTTAATTTGTTAACCCTTGCTCTGCCTCCCTTGCGTCACTGCATCCTGCAACCTGCTTACACTGCCACTATGTGTTGGACTGTTTCCGAGGTCTCTTTGCCTAGTCTGCACCTTGGCTCTTGTCTTGCATGGTAGATCCCCGCTTCTATGGATCTGGTTCTTGTGCCTCTATACTATCCTGAAATTCAGAAAATTCAGAAACTAGCGGTGGACGCCTCGTTGGTGTGAGCAGGACTTCATTAGACGCACATATCCAATTGAGACCCCTTTTTTAGGGATTTTCTGAATTTTTACCCACCTGCCACCTTTACAGGCTTACAGTATCAGCTTATCATATACTTACCTTCAATCTTCTCTTCTGAGGACTGATGAAGGTCCATGTGGGACCAAAATGTCTTTTGTCTTTGTATGGACTGACTGCAATAAAAATTTTCCTTTGGATTGTCCTATTAAGTTGAGTGCCAAGTTTTATTCTTATTATGTCCCAATAGATAGGCTCGAGTTGTCGTCTGTGTTTGTTCCAACGTGGCTGCCACCATCCTGGCAGGGTCTCGCAAAACCGGAACCTAGTCAGCTTCCAAATCCTCAACACGATTGTGCCCAGGCTTCCCATAATTCACTTGAGACAGGGCATCAGCATGGGTATTCTCTGCTCTTCTCTTATAGGTGATCTTGTAATGGAACTTCGCCAATCGGGCAACCCAACGCTGCTCCAGCGCCCCCAGTTTTGCTCTCTCCAAAAGGGCTAGAGGATTGTTATCTATGCGCACAAGGACTTCAGATCCGGACAGGTACTGAGTGAACTTTTCTGTCATGGCCCACACCAACACCAACAGCTCCAGTTTAAAAGAACTATAGTTGTCTGGATTCCTCTCAGAATCATGTAGAGACCAGCTGGCATAAGTGATCACTCATTCTTTTCTCTTCTGTATCTGGGACAACACTGCCTCGAGTCCGTGTAAACTCCCATCTGTGTGCAGAATAAGCGGCTGCATGAAATCAGCATAGGCCAGCACAGGTGCCTCCATCAGGGTCAGTTTCAGGGCTTGAAATGCTTCTTCCTTTTTTTCACCCCATTGCACGACTCGGTTCTTTGAACTAATCGGCACCCTCTTTAACAGCTCCAGCAGCAGATTCATGATGCGGGTGAAATTATTGACGAAATGCTTGAACTATCCCGTGAGTCCCAGAAAAGCTCGCACATCTTTCACAGTCTTCGGGGTTGGCCAATCTTGCATAGCAGCAATCTTTTCTCGAGATGGCCTCACCCCTTCTGCAGAGAAGACATGCCCCAGGTACTCGATTTGAGTGCAGAACAGATGACACTTCTGAGGCTTCACTTTTAGCCCATGTTGTTGTAGGTGGCTCAGCACTTGTTCCAGCCTCTGGAGATGCCCTTAAAACGAGGGAGCAAAAACGATGATGTCGTCCAGAGAAATCAGGGTGGCTTCGAAGTTCAGATCTCCTAAGCATCTTTCTATGAGCCGCTGATACGTGCCTGGAGTGTTAGCTAGACCAAATGGCATCCGGTCAAACTCGAATAATACCACGGGGAGTATGAAGGCTGTCTTAGCTCGGTCTTGTTCGGACATAGGCACCTGCCAACAGCCACTCGCGAGGTCCAAAGTGGAGAAGTATTTAGCGTTTCCCAAAGCAGAAAGGTACTCCTCAATCCTTGGCAGCGGGTACAAGTCTCGCACCAAACAGACGTTGAGCTTGCGATAGTCCACACAGAAACGTAATGTTTGAGGGGGAATCTGGCGGTAACGTTCTCTGATGGGCGCAGCGTTTCCAGTGGGTATCTCATGAGTGATCACCGTGGTGCATCCAAAATCATCTTTGTGTTTTGCAAACACATCTTGATATTTCCCTAACAGGGTCTCCACCTGCTGTATTTGCTGAAGTGCAAGGTCGGTCAGCTCGGCTCTCATTTGTTCTAAAATACGGCGACTCTCTTGCAAATGTCGCGGGTCAGGTGATAACGTTGTGTCCACGGTAACCATCCAGGGATCCCTTTGTTTGATGGTAAGCTGTACTGCCTGTGGCGATACTAATTCCTTTGGTATGCACATGACGTGAGCCACCTCACTCCTGGGAGGTAAAGTGACTTCCTTCTCTCCTAAATTTACGCAGCACACGAGCACTGACCCATCTCGCACTGTAGCCAATGTTCGTGCTACAAGAATTCCTGATGACAGCTGGTTGGGATTTCCCGGCTTGATCTAAAATTCCACTCCTTCCAAAGTAATACAGGCCCGGACGGGGAGAGTAAGCACTGCTTGGCATGGCAGTAGGACTCTATTGAATATAGTAGGGGCAATTATTTTTCCAAACGCCTTTCCACCGCTGGAAGTCTCCTGAGCTTGGGCCACTCTAATCAGCTGTTGAAAGATCCTCCTCTGAGGATACGGGTACTCCATTGTCTTAGGAATCTTTCTGGGGACTCATCATTAAGAAGGCTTCCGAACTCCTTTAGCACATTCATGCACAACCTAACGGTATGTTCCTTATGTACTTCACAAGCTGTCAGCACCACCCCTTTGCATCCCAAGTCTATACCACAGATCAGAATATTCATCCAGACCACCCCTGGGACTTGGATGAGCAACTAGTTGGCTGCCGTGAGCTTAATCACTGGTCCCCATTCAGGCCCCATGGCCTCAGTAAAGTGGCGGCAAAAGTATACTTCGGGCATCGTGGTCACCTGAAAGCCTGTATCGACTAAACAATATACAGCTCCTCCATTCATTTCTACCCAGACCAGGGGGCAGGTGGACACCAGATTGGTGGGACTTCTAGTACTCCTTCTTGAGAAAACAGGCATCGGGTAGTATCCCCTAGACTCAGAGCCACTTAGTTTAATGGTCAGCGCTGTACTGGTCTTCCACTTCGCGTACACCACTGGGACACATGTCCTAATTCTCCAGAGTTAAAACACACAGGGGGCCTTTCTCTGCGACCCATTTTCTTCTCTTGCCTGGGAGCAGGACCTGGTCAGGTTTCAGGCAGGCTGATTGCTACGACCGGGGCTTTTTTGTTTCGGACAGTTCCTCGTGTATCTACTGTATCTCTTTGCGCAAGTCTTCCGGCCATTGGTGCACAGTAACCGAGGTGGCGGACACGTCCCCACTCTGGACCTTTCCCACCTGAACTGTCACCCCCTGCTCCTGCGCTTCACTACCTATTTCAAAGAAGGTAATACTGGGTTTGATGCTCAGACACTCCCGCAGGGCCTTTTTCAGCATTACATCACGCAGACCCGTCACCAGCTGGTCCCGCAATACTACGTCTATGGAGCCTACACCCACTCCGTCCTTGGGAGCAATGGCAGTATGGAGCTACTGCAGTGCATTCATAAATTGAGTCACGATCTCCCCCTCTCTTTGAACCCGGCCAAACAGACGCATGCACAACTCTCCTACGTCAGTGGGGTCCCCATGCGTCTCCTCCAGTGTCAGTAAATCCTTATCCAGGGTGTCTCTCGTCTGGGGGGGTCGGAGCATGACAGAGTCCCTGGCCTCCCCATCTAAAGCCATCATAGCCAACTCCGCTTCTAGGGCCGGAGTCATGAGATGCATCCTCATCATCCCTCTTATGCGCTCAGTTCAACTCTAGAGCATGGTATTACTCCCGTTGAATTTGGGGAGGTTGTTTAACATGCCCCCTGGGAAGATGCTGGATTTGGGGCCTCCTCCAACTGCTTGATCTTCTGCCTCCGCGCCATTGTGTGATATCCTACCGATTACGCCAAGTGTAGAAATTGCAGGAACGCGGGATGCCGCCACAGACAGGAGGCAGATCAAAAGTTAAGGTTTTTATTAAACAACTAGCTGAAGAGCCCGACGCTGCCCGGGCATAGTAACTAACTGTGGTTAGTTATAGCAAATTATAATTATCCTCCATCCCATAGTCCCGTGCCCATATACCCATCATACATATCCACGATCCCATAGGCCCATGCCCATATACCCATCATACATATCCTCCATCCCATAGTCGAGTGCCCATATACCCATCACACATCCTCCATTCCATAGTCCCATGCCCATATACCCATCATACATATTCTCCATCCCATAGTCCCATGCCCATATACCCATCATACATATTCTCCATCCCATAGTCCCATGCCCATATACCCATCATACATATTCGCCATCCCATAGTCGAGTGCCCATATACCCATCACAAATCCTTCATCTCATAGTCCAATGCTCATATACCCATCATACATATCCTCCATCCCATAGTCTCGTGCCCATATACCCGTCATACATATCCTCCATCCCATAGTCCAGTGCCCATATGCCCATCACGCATCCTCCATCCCATAGTCCCTCATCCACTATTCCCACATGATTCTCACAATATCCTCCATCCCATAGTCCCGTGCCCATATACCCATCACACATCCTCCATCCCATAGTCCAGTGCCCATATACCCATCATACATATCCTGCATCCCATAGTCCAGTGCCCATATACCCATCACACATCCACCATCCCATAGTCAACCATTATGACATCATAATGAGCGGCGGGGCTTGCAACCTATGATGACATCAGCGTCGCCATGGCAAGCATTGTGACATAATGAGGGGTGGGGCTTGATACGCAGTATGTAAATAGGGGCAAAATTGTTTGGTGAATTGGAACGCGCGGGGTTAAAATTTCGCCTCACAACATAGCTTAGGACATTCTCGGGGTCCAGACGTGTGACTGTGCCAAATTTTGTGGCTGTAGCTGCCACGGTGCGAGAGCATCCTAAGCTATGTTGTGAGGCGAAAATTTAACCCTGTGCGTTCCAATTCACCAAACAATTTTGCCCCTATCTACATACTGGGGAAAAAGTGTGTGCGCGTCAAGCCCCGCCCCTCATTATGATGTCATAATGCCCCTATCTACATAATGAGGAAACAGTGTGTGCGTATCAAGCCCCGCCCCTCATTATGTCACAATGGTTGCCATGGTGACGCTAATGTCATCATAGGTCGCAAGCCTATGATGTCATAATGGTTGACTATGAGATGGCGGATGTGTGATGGGTATATGGGCACTGGACTATGGGATGGAGGATATGTATGATGGGTATATGGGCACGGGACTATGGGATGGAGTATGTGTGATGGGTATATGGGGACGGGACTATGGGATGGAGGATGTGTGATGGGTATATGGGCACGGGACTATGGGATGGAGGATATTGTGAGAATCATGTGGGAATAGTGGATGAGGGCAGGTATATCTCGCCCAGATACCTTTCCTATGTGGCCTAGTCTGGTCAGTATCTCACCTGGTGACTAATGAATAATGGGAGGCGGATATAAAAGGATGCCAGGTGGTGGTGTGAGTGTCTCAGCCTGGGAACACAGAGAGCCTGTCTGTGTGAGAGACACATGTGAGTGATAGCAGTGCCCACTGCAACTGTGGTTTGGCTGGACGGGAGAAGCCCGCCAGTTGGTAGTTAGGTTGTACCTTGTTTAGTTAGTGCCGGACAGGCAAGGATTTGTTTTATGTTTTATTTCCTTTATGCATTGCTTTACCTTTAATAAACCTGACCCAGTGTCAGTTATACCCGAATCCCGGCTGTGCGCCTGAGTTTCATGCTGAACGCACGTGACCTTTGACCCCAGCAAAGGCGATCCCGGAGTGTTTTATCACATTGTGGTGGAGAACGCGGGCATCACGTTGGAAGCATGAACATGGAGGACGTGGTGAAAGCGCTGGTACAGTCCACTGCCGTCCAGCAAGAAGCTAATCGGGTGATGATGGCCCAGCTGAAGGAGTTAGTGGACATGACAGCTACCGATCGTTCGCTTCTCCAGCAGGTGGCGCAGCGCCTGGCAAGCTTACCTGAGGTTAATCTGGAAGCCGAGGGTGATTCACGTGAGTCGGTACTGGCAGAAGATGACGACCGAAGATGACGTCGAGGCATACCTGACCACGTTTGAACAGACGGCGGTGCGAGAAAAATGGCCGAAGGCACGATGGGCCGGCCTGATTGCCCCGTTTCTTTCCGGTGATGCCCAAAAGGCTTATTATGACTTAGAACCTGAAGCCGCACAGGACTTTGACAAACTGAAAGCCGAGATCTTGGCCCGGCTGGGAGTGATGACCGCTGTCCGTGCACAGAGAGTGCATCAATGGACTTAGCAGCCGGATAAACCTCCACGGTCACAAATGTTCGACCTGATCCACGTGACGAAGAAGTGGCTACAACCCGAGGTGTTGACAGCGCCAGAGATAATCCAGAGAGTCGTCATGGACAAGTACCTGAGAGCTCTACCGCCAGCCCTGAGGAAGTGGGTAAGCCATGGAAATCCTACGACGGCAGATCAACTGGTGGATCTGGTTGAACGTTACTCCGTGGCGGAAGGACTCCGAGATGACGCTACCCCACCTCGTTCTTTATCATCTCCACATGGAACCAGTAAGACTGTTCCAGGGAGTAGGGGAGAAGGAAAAATCCATAAGACAGTGGGGGGGGAAACGGGACTGCCTGTACTGCGAGGCAGAGAGTAATGAACTATGGTCTAAGCAAGGGGCCCGTTAGGTGTTTCCGCTGCCAAGAGATGGGACACATTGCTGCAATCTGTCCGGTCACTACTGAACCCATGCAGTGCGACGTCACAGACTCTAAAAACCGCATGTCTATGGTTGCACGGGTAGTGAGTGTGAATGCCGGTCAAAAGGATGTGGAAAAACACTTGTGTGATTTAACTGTTGATGGCAAAAATGTGGTGGCATTGTTAGACTTGGGAAGTGTGGTGACTCTGGTGAAGGCCAGTCTGGTGTCAGCCCCGACTGGACCATCAGACAAATTTTCTGTAACGTGTGTGCATGGAGACACCTGTTCGTACCTCACCACGGTCATATGCATTACTACTTCCTATGGGTCTATGCAACATAAAGTGGGACTCGTCCCTGCGTTATTACATGATGTTATCTTGGGCCGGGATTTTCCCCACTTCTGGCAATTGTGGGAGAATCAGTTGATGCCCTCGGGTAATAGTGTACATGATTCTTCTCCCAGGGCGCGTGTGGGTCCCGAACCCCTAGAACAGGTCTCCCCGGAAGACTCGGGGGAAGAGTCTGCTGGAAATGACCTGCAGTTCCCGTTTTCAGTCATGGCGGGTGATACGGAGGAGACCAGGGAAGAGGAGGAGGCTGACAGCCGTCCACCTCCCCGTTTGCCGGATTTGGAGGTTCAGAAAGATGACTTCCAAAGCGAGCAAATAAAGGATCCTACCCTTTCTCAGGCTAGGACAAATGGCTAGGACAAATGTAAAAGTGATAAATGGGGTACCCGTAGAACCTGGCTCTAGGCTGGCATATCCTTACATGGTCCTGGATAATGATTTACTATATCAGATAGAGAAAAAGGGGGAAGACACGGTGCAACTATTAGTCGTGTCAAAACCCTACCGGCGGCAGGTGCTGGACCTGGCCCACGGACATGTGATGGGAGGTCACCTGGGTGTCCAGAAAACCACCGAAAGGATATTACACTGTTTTGTTTGGCCAGGCATGCATCACGATATTCGTGTATATTGTGAGTCTTGTCCTGACTGCCAAGCCTCTGCACCTAAGCCCCGTTTCTGTAGCCCTTTGGTACCCCTACCTATTATTGAGGTCCCGTTTGAGAGGATTGGGATGTATTTAGTTGGGCCCCCTCCACGGTCTGCACGTGGACACCAACATATCCTGGTCATCTTGGATTATGCCACTCGTTACCCGGAGGCCATCCCTTTGCGTAACATGGCCACCAAGACGATTGCCAAGGAACTGGTGCATGTGTTTAGTCGGGTCGGTATACCAAAACAGATACTCACCGACCAGGGGACTCCCTTTATGTCCAGGGTAATGAAGGAGCTCTGCCGGTTGTTACAAATCGAACCGTTACGCACATCCGTGTATCACCCTCAAACAGACGGGTTGGTCGAACGGTTCAATAAAACTCTGAAGCAGATGCTGAAAAAGGCGATAGACAAGGATGGGAAGAACTGGGACTATTTACTTCCGTATTTGCTTTTTGCCATCAGGGAAGTGCCCCAGTCTTCCACGGGGTTCTCGCCTTTCGAGTTATTGTACGCCCGACGTCCTCGCGGACTGTTAGACGTCGCCAAAGAATCCTGGGAGGGTCAGGTCACTCCGTTTAAAACGGTGATAGATCACGTATCCCAAATGCAGGACCGTATTGTGGCTGTTATGCCTATCGTCAAAGAACACATGATGCAGGCTCAAGGAGCCCAAAAAAGAATCTATGATAGGGGCGCCAAGATCTGTACGTTTGCACCCGGAGATAGGGTGTTGATCCTGGTCCCCACGGTGGACAGTAAGTTCCTAGCAAAGTGGCAGGGCCCCTTTGAGATTAAGGAAAGAGTTGGTGAAGTAAACTACAAAGTATACCAGGCAGGTAAACGGAAACCTGAACAAATTTATCATGTAAATCTGATAAAACCCTGGAAAGATCTGTCTGCCTTGTCAGCGGAGCTGGCCCGTCCCGTCTGCTCGCATACCGTACCGGAGGTATGGGTTGCAGAGACTCTCTCGGAGTGGCAAAAGACTGTGGTCAGGCAGTTTCTACTTCACAACCAAAATTTTTTCTCAGAAAAACCCGGGCAGACTATGCTAATGAAACATGACATCGTAACGGAACCTGGTGTCACAGTTCACGTGAAACCCTACAGAATTCCGGAAGCGCACCGTGAAGCCGTTTCCTGAGAAGTGAAGGCAATGTTAGAGTTAGGTGTCATTGAGGAATCGCACAGTGCTTGGTCCAGCCCGATTGTGCTAATTCCTAAACCGGACGTCACAATCCGGTTCTGCAATGACTTCAGGAAACTGAATGCGGTCTCAAAATTTGATGCCTACCCTATGCCCCAGGTCGACGAGTTAATAGATCGGTTAGGAAAAGCCTGGTATATTACGACCCTAGACCTAACAAAGGGGTATTGGCAGATCCCTCTGGTGGAGGCTGCCAGAGAAAAGACGGCATTTGCTACGCCGGAAGGTCTATTTCAGTATGTGTATATGCCGTTTGGTCTGCACGGAGCACCAGCGACCTTCCAGAGACTGATGGATCGAGTCCTGAGGCCACATAGGCAGTACGCTTTGGCCTATTTGGATGACATTGTCATTTACAGCTTGGACTGGGAGACTCATCTCCAGAAAATACAAGCTGTGATTGACGACCTGAGGGAGGCAGGTCTAACCGCGAACCCCAAGAAATGTCACATCGGGCTAGAAGAAGCCCGGTATTTGGGGTATGTAATTGGGAGGGGTGTTGTTAAACCCCAGGTTGATAAGATTCAAGCAGTTCAGGACTGGCCGCAACCTGTCAACAAGAAGCAGGTGCAAGCCTTTCTGGGGATCACCGGCTATTATCGCCAGTTCATACCCAATTTTGCAGCCATCGCTACCCCCCTGACGGATCTTACCAAAGGGAAAGACTCCATCATGATTAAATGGAATTTAGCGGCTGAAGAAGCCTTCCATAGCCTAAAACGGGCACTTTGCTCTCAACCCGTACTGGTGACTCCGGACTTCCGCAGCGAGTTTGTGGTACAAACGGATGCCTCTGATACCGGTATCGGGGCCATACTGTCACAAGAGAGGGACGGAGTGGAACACCCAGTCCTCTATCTCAGCAGGAAGCTGAATAAACATGAGCAAAAGTATGCGGCAGTAGAAAAGAGAGCATAGCCATTAAGTGGGCTCTAGAGGCCCTCAAATATTACCTGGTGGGCAGAAAGTTCAGGCTGATCACTGACCATGCCCCTCTCAAGTGGATGCACTTGCACAAGGAACGGAATAGCCGGGTGACCCGGTGGTTCCTTGCCCTGCAGGCCTACACTTTTACGGTGGAGCACCGCCCAGGGGTACAGATGGGGAATGCAGATGCCCTGTCCCGAGTGCACTGTTTGGCGGGTGTCATTGCTCGACCACATGTGAGAATCTTGTGGGAATAGTGGATGAGGGCAGGTATATCTCGCCCAGATACCTTTCCTATGTGGCCTAGTCTGATCAATATCTCACTGGTGACTAATGAATAATGGGAGGCGGATATAAAAGGATGCCAGGTGGTGGTGTGAGTGTCTCAGTCTGGGAACACAGAGAGCCTGTCTGTGTGAGAGACACACGTGAGTGAAAGCAGTGCCCACTGCAACTGTGGTTTGGCTGGACGGGAGAAGCCCGCCAGTTGGTAGTTAGGTTGTACCTTGTTTAGTTAGTGCCGGACAGGCAAGGATTTGTTTTATGTTTTATTTCCTTTATGCATTGCTTTCACCTTTAATAAACCTCACCCAGTGTCAGTTATACCCGAATCTCGGCTGTGCGCCTGAGTTTCATGCTGAATGCACGTGACCTTTGACCCCAGCAAAGGCGATCCCGGAGTGTTTTATCACAATATCTATGACGGGTATATGGGCACGGGACTATGGGATGGAGGATATGTATGATGGGTATATGGGCACGGGACTATGGGATGGAGGATATGTATGATGGGTATATGGGCACTGGACTATGAGATGAAGGATGTGTGATGGGTATATGGGCATTCGACTATGGGATGGCGAATATGTATGATGGGTATATGGGCATGGGACTATGGGATGGAGAATATGTATGAAGGGTATATGGGCATGGAACAATGGGATGGAGGATGTGTGATGGGTATATGGGCACTCGACTATGGGATGGAGGATATGTATGATGGGTATATGGGCACGGGCCTATGGGATCGTGGATATGTATGATGGGTATATGGGCACGGGACTATGGGATGGAGGATAATTATAATTTGTTATAACTAACCACAGTTAGTTTCTATGCCCGGGCAGCGCCGGGCTCTTCAGCTAGTATTAGATAAATGCACTCCACGCATGGAGTGAGGAATTATAGAGTGATGGTAGGAATGGGGCAGAACTGGGAAGGAGGAAAGATGGGTAGGGGCGAACGATAGTTCAATATGAAAAGAGGTGACACTTATCAAACTGGTGTCTTCTTGTATACAGAGTTTCAGGGTTCCAACGGTGGCACCGACAGCAGCGGCACGTGTTGCCTCAGTGTTGTCTGCGACAGGTGGGGATCCAACGGTGGCACCAACAACAGCGGCACTTGACGTCTCGAGGCAGTCTCTGACAAGCGGGTAGATTTCCCGTACCTAACAGTGTCTGGCACAGCACTGAGTCCAATGTGAGGTACCGCTGGAACGAGCTCCCACTCCGCGGTGTGTGCAAGTCCTTGTTCAATAGGTCCTGGCCTAGCCGGGAGTCCCTCACGGCGTTCTATTAACGACACGGTCTGTGGTGTCGGCCCTGAGTCACCTCCTGGCGAGGAGGGTGGCGGGAACCTGTCAACTGGTCGCCTCCCAATGATGGACCTCGCTGCAGGGGGTCTGTAGGGGCGGCCTGCGCCAACGAGATGCTCTGCCTTCACAGCGGACTCAGCACCCGCCCTGCCACTCAGCTTTCGTGCGCGAGCTCTGCCACTTTTCCCGTGCGCAACGCTATATAGTCCTGCCTCGCCTACCCTAGTCACATGATCCGGTTCTTCCAGCACTCTAGATCTTCCCGCCTGCAACATGGGTGACAGCCCCGGCAGTTCCGGAACTTGCATGTAAAAGGTACCCCTGCTCTGGTACTCCTCCTTACACATATGTATTGATGGATCCTTTCCTTCCCATTGAGCTGGCTCTTCAGGATCTGTCTTACCCTTTGATGCTGTTTGGATGTTGCTGCTTTCCTTGCCTCTTCATCATGGTTACTATATCCCTTTGGGATGCTGAGGTACTTGTAACAGGTCTCTACATTTGCTATGTGCCCTGATGGTAGTTCCATTCCATCAGTCTTGACTACCTTGCCTCTCTTCATTACCAACTGGCCACACTTCTCCAGTGTGAAGGACATACTGATGTTTTTGCTGTAGAACCTTATCAGATGGATCAACGAAAAGCAGGATAATGCCATAAGAAGGTAGCAAAGCGTTTTCATGTTGTCCTTTCCTAAATGCGAAATGTAATTAAGAAATGGCTGTTAACTGGAACAATTTGTAGGTCCAGATAAGGTCTGGGAGACCAAACAAAATTTCAGTGAAAGCTGCTCGTAGGATTGATAGAGGCAAATCAGAACCCCTGCTTGACTGCAAAAGACCTTCAGAAAGATTTAACAGACTCTGGAGTTGTGGTACATTGTTCTTCTGTTCAGAGACTCCTGCACAACTATGGCCTTCATGGAAGAGTCATCAGAAGAATCCTCACCATAAAATTCAGCATCAGCAGTATGCAAAATAACATCTAAACGAGCTGCCTGATGCAGGTTAAAATAGAACGCTTTGGCCACAATGATCAAAGGTATGTGTGGAGAAAAAAGGACACAGAATTTTGGGAAAAGAACATCTTGTCAACCATTACACATGGGGGTGGATCAATCATGCTTTGGGGTTGTGTTGCAGCAAATGGCACGGGGAACAATCCACGGGTAAAGCGATGAATGGATTCAATGAAACTTGAACAAATTCTTCTTGCAAACAATACACCAGCTTTAAAAAAGCTGAAGTTGAAAAGAGGATCGCTTCTACAAATGGATAATGATCCTAAACACACGTCAAAATCCACATAGACTATCTGAAAAGGTGCAAGCTGAAGGTTCTACAATGGGACCTGATCTGAACATCATTGAACATCATTGAAAAATTGTGGCAAGACCTTGAAATAGCAGTGCATGCAAGATGACCCAGGAATCTTACAGAATTGGAAGAATTTTCCAAGGAAAAATGGATGAAAATTCCTCAAACAAGAATTGAAAGATTCTTGTCTGGCTACAAAAAGCTTTTACAAGCTGTGACAATTACAAAAGGGGGTGCTACTAGGTACTAACCAAACAGGGTGCCCAAACTTTTGCCCATTTTCCTTTTTGTAATTTTTAAAATGTAAAAG
Source organism: Dendrobates tinctorius (assembly GCF_039654945.1). NCBI lineage: Eukaryota > Metazoa > Chordata > Amphibia > Anura > Dendrobatidae > Dendrobates > Dendrobates tinctorius. The sequence goes on along the minus strand of NW_027361833.1, from coordinate 6,910,015 downwards.
ATGAAAACTACTAAAGGCTACTAAAGGTAACATCAGTGAGTTTGTTAGTAGCAACGTATGGTAAGCACACAAAATATCAATATAATACCACAGTAGGGAATGCTCGCATGATATGAATAATAAGGTATAGTTCCCTGAAACACCAGTGGACCTACCACACCCGACGAGCATTTCTCTTGGAAATTCTTCGTCCGTACTGTACCTGTGGTATTTTGTTCTACCTTTTAATATATTTTCAATAAAAATATAATTTTTATTAATACATGGTGGCATAGAAAGCTTTCTTTTGTGGTGCTACATGATAACTTTCGCTTTATGGCTGGATATATGGATAAGAATTTGGTGTCTTTAAGGTATATATAGGACTAGGAAGTATACGACCGAGAATGTACATCAGACGTATAAGGTGTTCTTCTTTCCATCTAGCACACATGTCCTGCAGATAAAACCTCATTTAGTAACACTGTGAGGCCAGCTGGGGCTTGCTCATTATACTGGTGAAGCTTTTGGCATATGTAGCATAACTTTCATGTTTTCTCATGTCTAGGTGCCAGGTAAGCAATGTACTGTATATCATTTGTTTCATGAAGCTTTAACTGAACATGCTATTTTGAGTCACAAAAACTTATACAAGGAGAAAACATTGGGATTGGAAAGTTACACTGACAGATCCATGTAATAAAGCACAGTAGATGTGTTTTGACATTCATCTTAATATTAGGGCATACATCAAGACTCTCTGACAAGACAGTACTGTATTGTATATGTTTTAAAGGTATGGCACAGCTACCAGACAATATCTGGGTATACCAAAAAGTGGCCAAAAATGTTAAAAAATATATAATTCAGTTATTTATATTTAAAGTGTAAGCAAGCTGTGAAAATGTGTTGTTTTTTTATAAACGTTATATGCTTTTAAATGTCCTGAAGGTCAGTGGAGGTCTGGGTCCTGAGACCCCCAAACTATAGCTCAACAGCCTGTTCTGAAGTGCTCACTTCAGCAAGCAGAAATACTGAGCTGCTGCCTGAGCGTGCACACAGCATGGGCAAACTATATGAGCATACATTGCCTTATCATATGGGGCAAAAATCAGAAGTCTGCTGTTGAAATCTGGCATATTGGCTGTGTTGCTGGGACAAAGCTGCCTCGTGCCAAGTGGTCCAACCACGCCCCCTGCACTGGTTAGCAGCTCACTGTCACTAGACAATTTACACAGAAAGCTGTGGTGTGGGCGGGGTTCGCTTTCTGAGCTCTGCTGCTTTCTACAAATAGAAACTCTGATTGTGTGAGAACTGCTGTCCCTAGTAAACTGAGTGATACATTGCTGGAATCAGTATCTCTTTTCCTTTATTATGCTGCTCTTAGATAAGGTAGCAAAAATCTGGTGACAGATTCCCTTTAAAAATCATGGAAATTGTATAAAACTAGTTTTGCATCAACTAATTTGAGAACGGCCTCGCTCCCTCTTGCATATAAATAATTGGTCCATTCTCATCCAGGAGAGCGGAACGATTTTTTTGTTACTTGTCATCCATGTGCTGTCCATATGAAATCTGCTTTTTACTCAGCAACAATTAATCTTTTACAGGACCATTTACAGTTTCGTAAAAATCGGATGCCATATCGATGGTCCGTATGGCATGTAATTTTTTTCTCACACACATCTCACACACAAAATCACTTGAATACTGTGATTTTTTTTCCTCAGCCAAATTCCAGCTGAGGAAAAACACTCAGATCTGCACTGCCTCGTTGAATAACATTAGTGCGAGTACGATGCAATTTTTTTTTTTATCATATTGCACTCTGCGTATTTATACGTAAGGGGGAGCAAGGTCTAAAACTGAAGATTTTGTAATGAAACTTTCATATTATGGGTTAAAAATGTTCTATGAAATGCAGTTTTATAAAAATGTGGAAATTGTTTGTGTGTTCAGTGAGATAGTAATTAATATACGCTGAGCACAGTACTAACTATGCAGAATGAAGGGTTTATTTGGATAATCAATAGGCAGAATTTTATTATCGCTTAAAAAAGTTAAATTTTATTCTAGTTTAAAGAGAATGGGATTCTTTTGGAATTAGAGCTACTGGTAATGTAATCACATTCCCCACACAGTATGATGCCCCTCTTTCTGCACAGTATTGATCTCACCACACAGCATGAGGCCCCCACAGTACATTTCCACCCCTCACACAGTATGATGCTCCAATGGTTGTTTCTACCATACAGTAAGAACTTCCCACAGTATATTCCCTTATATAGTATGATGCCCCCAGTAAATTCCCTCCTACACACAGTGTGATCTCCTCCCCACACAGTATGATGCCCCCACTCCCCTCCACCACACCGTATGATTCCCTCGCATACACAGTACCTTGACACACAGTATGATTTTCCATAAACCTCAACACAGAATGATGGCTCTAAATTTACTTTCCTGCTACATGTGGCACCCCTGAGGATTCAGTTGCCACAGAGGTACTGCACCTCCTCCTGAGGTGTGGTACCCC